>NC_139351.1:92842347-93329847 GCF_055883805.1 Amblyomma maculatum
GTGCGTAGAACCTACCAGGCATACTTCTCTTTCAACCAGTTATTTGCCAATAGCCGCAACCGTTAGCCATCTACTGTATACGCTATATGACGCGACCTATAGCACACTCCTCCAGTCCGCTTATCGAATCCCACGGACAAAAGCAGCTTTCGCCTGACCTCGAGACGACGATATCTGTGCTTGCATGCTCTCTTTGTCGGCCATTTTATCTTGGAGGAGAAAGTGCCGAGAACGGACTTCTCAAGTGTGGTGGGCAGTCGTGAACATGGCGGAAAATCTCCCGTACACTCGCTGTTGACCTGGTCGGTTGTATGCTTAGGCCTTTTCTAACAATAATAAACAAATAAATAAAATAAAAAGAAACGGCGAGAAAAACTAAATTTCGTAAGGCTAAGGCTTCGCGGTGACAGCCGTTATCAGTCTGATATTAAAAATGAGCTTTATGTGCGGCCTTTTATGCAGCTTTCGTGACGAGGTTAACACGCGCTTACTAGGAAGATATAGAGCCTTGTGGATAACGGCAGTCAAAAATCGACGCCGAGGTTAAGAATGTGCGGGACTTTTTATGTGGGTTTTTGTCCAGGCAGTGTATTACACAGATATTTAGGAAGAGTATATACGCACAGGAAGAGTACGTTTGCTATGCACCACAGACAGCACGAGACGAGCGCTTTTCTCTCGAAAGAAAACGCTGCATCTCACAAGGCAGGTAGGTAGAGCCACGTCCGGAATGAAAGGGTTCGCTTCGGGAACACAGCGAGCACAAGGTCACACCTGGAACTCATCCATCATGCGTTCTATCTGGTGTGGATGGGCTTCTCTAGGCCGTAAAACCTCTTCCTTTGCTAACGGTGTAGGATTTTATTGTGCATTTGTATCGGGTGAAGGCTTATTTTAGTGTAGAAGCTGGAACATCTCTGCACTGTTCCTAAAAACAAAATACGTTTTGCGACCAAACGACCTGTTTATGAAATATCAACTGCACTTCACACCGACCGGCGTATATACAGAGTACACGCGCACAGTTGCATCAAGTTTCTGCATCTGGAGAAGCGCCAATGTTTAAGACTCTTGCCTATATTGTTGGTCCCCCACCGTGAGAGATAAGATATGGAGAGCAACGCGCAATAATTCCCGCGGGTCAGATCCCGGCCTCGGGGGCCGGGGCTGCAATGCGCGCACAGACGCGAATGTGCTGATTTGTTCTGCCTTTCCAGAAGCAAAGACCAGGCACAGGCCTTGCTTTTCGCCTGTCTCTCTCTCACGCAAATAACCTCCTTGCTCTCACGTCATTGTCTTTTTTTTTTTTTTTTTTTTTTTTGCGCTTCAGACTTTGCCAAATTGAGCAAACTCTACCAACTAGGAAAGAGCAGTAGTCGGCAGTCAATCTGTCTAGGAGTCCGTTGGCCTAAGCAGCGGCTTTGGCCCGCTGCACCAACATGAGCTGATGCTGTGCGTCTGAGGCGGCTAGAAGGTCCTCCCACTGCTCAAGACTAGGGCTATCTATTTTAGGCATTATGGGGCTTGCCCTACATCTCCATGTTGTGTGTATACCCCTAACCCCGATTTTCCCCAATAAAGTTTATCAATCAATCAATCAATCAATCAATCAATCAATCAATCAATCAATCAATCAATCAATCAATCAATCAATCAATCAATCAACCAACCAACCAACCAACTAGTCCAAGTTTGCTTTTTGGCACGTGAAAGCTCATTCACAATAAACCTGTGCGTCCCAGAATTGGGCTTTGTATATCCGAAGTGCCGCAGTGGAGGTCATATATGTGCGATTGCTTTCTGCCATCTCTGAATATAGTTTTGCATATGGCAGCCATCAATAGGTGACTGCAGCGTCCAGTATGCTTCCAGACTTTCGAGTCTTCTATCATATAAAATCCGAGTGTCCTGAGGCACTTGTAAGTGCCAATGAGATCACGGTGCTGGCGTTCGAACCCAGTACCTGTTGCGTACGCATGCACGCTCTTACCTCTCCACACGATGTCTGCAGAGGAGGAAGCGCTGGGCGATGGTTTCTCGACCGGTTACCACAGGCCAGGTGAGGGCGATTATGCGTGAACGGTGAAACAGCCTCACTTTGGTTGTGACTGGCCTTCAAAATTTCACAGAATCGTGACTTATTAGTCGGGTGTCGATGCTGCGGCGACGTTTCTTTCAACGGCGAAACTTGGCGATAGCTGTGCGGTGTTTTTTTGAAGGGGGGTGTATATACTGCTGCGCTCTTGTTGGTGGTGATATTCTGGTAGCGATTATGTTGCGATATGGGTTCCGGTAAAAACGTCCCCAAAGTAGACGTCCCACATGCTACATCTGTTCTCAAAGGAGGAATCCAGTAAGAAGTGCAATTTCTTTAGTAGTCACTTTTGGAGAGATTTTTGTTGCTTTGGGGACATTTTTCTCCTACCGGCCGCTTCCTCAGGCGCATTTTCTTCCGGGAGCATTTTTCCGGGTTACCTAAACCGGTGCCCCACAGGAGCTCCTCCTCATCTTTGGATGAGTGTAAGTGGTCCGCCTCCAGTTGCATGTTCTCTTAAATGGAATGTTGGATATCAGTCGAGCTTGTCAGGTGTCTTGAGATTCGCAGCTGGCGTCAGAGATAAAACTCGATAAAGCACGGCTGCAAAGTGTACTCTACACAACGTGTACACTATCCTGCGTTCATTTTTCTTTTTTCATGTAAATGTCATGGCTTAACTGTTTTCAACGATCAAGAAGAGCAAGTCCGCAGAAACCAAGTGTCATTGGAATGCCGAAGTGGGCTCCCTATAGTTCCATGCTCGAATTAGTCATGAATCGAATATTGCATTTTTTTTTTTCAATTGCACTGGTAGCAGTATAGTCAGTAACGAGCATTTGCAATGCTAGTAGTACGATGCAACCGGTGTGCATTCCTCGATATGAGAATTGCAGTTGCGTGACCTACAGAGCACGAGGAAGTTGATCGAAGCTTGCGTGCCCTTTCTGTCAAGAACGAGCATTCTCCCGCGCACGCTACCTTATCTTAATGATTGACGGTCGCAGCTAAGTGACCTTGCTCATTCGCTTGTACTTCCCTCACCTTCTGCCATTGTAAGTTGCTCGTCGCACAAAATAACTCATTCGTCCCGGGTTGACCACGACATCCTTGCGTCTGCTGTGAGCTGAGGGGTCGTAATCGTCATCATCCTTTATCACGCGTTGATCGTAGTGCAAAGGCCTCTCACGTTAAACTCCTATCAATCCTGTCTCGTGACCAATGTAAATCACCCTGTCAGCCATTATATTTAAGCGCCTACAAACAAACATATATCCAAACAGAGCCCTGTACCACAGGATATGGCCAACACAATACAAGAGCGAATGTGTCTGGTGCGGAGACACCGCTACACTATACACAATATGGGGATGCAGGACTATAGCCCCATAATGCCTAAAATAGATAGAACTATACTTCGTCTCACAAGATATCTGCACCACTGCGAAAGGCAGAGAAGCCCTTGCAATTGTGCTGCTACTGTCACCCCCGCCAATTTGGGGGGTGAGAGGAGCGTAGGAGCACAGTTGCCTATTGTATTGCGCGTGATCCTGATTGGACCGGGGCGCCTCTGCCCTTTCGCAGTGCTGCAGATATCTTGTGAGACGAAGTATGGTCCTGAGCAGTGGGAGGACCTTAGCCGACTCGGACGCGCAGCATCAGCTCATGCTGGTGCAGCGAGCCAGAGCCGCAGCTAAGGTCAACGAAGTCCTGGACCAAGGAATGCCGACCATTGCTCCTTCAACAACTATTTCCTAACCCACTATACCTACCCCAAATCTTCACCAATAAAGTTAATCAATCAAATAACAGAATACCTCTACACATCTGCCCACCCGGCTCTCTATGCTACTCCGAGGTTCCTTTATCTTCCCTTGCTTTAGTTCCATATACACCAAGACACCATCGTTTACCATACGCACCCAAAGTCCCGTCTGCGCACACTTGCATTAGTTAAATTTCAAGCATTTACACGATCCTCCGTAGTCTTTGCCCCACTGGTGCAGATGCAGGTTGCGCTTGACATTGCTGCGTTCGGGAAGCATGTTAATGGGCATGCGGAGTGCGGGCCGAGTTTGTCGAACTCGTTTGCAGCGAAAGTGGACGGGAACTGGAGTATAACACGTATACACGTTGCCAGCGCTGGAGCGAGGCGGCCACTGACCATGACGGCGAGCTTCGTGTGTAGTGTATGCTGGACAAAAAGAGCGCGTCCGCGTGCACGCACATGTCCGGGACGTTGACCTCCTCCTTCCCTGTATAGGTCCCTACAGGTAGGGGCCCGCTATCGGGTACAGCAATCGCGCGAGGCAATTAAAATGGCTCGCGCGCGTGTCACGTGGGCGACACCTTCCGCGTTAAAGACCGCCTCCGCATCACCCTTCGCGCCTCGCGCTTGCTCTGTGGGCGTATTGCGTGCATGAAGAAAATGATAACTGAGATGTTATTTTATTTCATATTTCTTTTAGTTCTAGCGCCGCGACAAAGCGGTCAGCGGATGCTCTTCTTGCGATGCTTGGGTGCAGCTTCGTGCGATGTCAGCGCACGTTAAAGATCCCCAGGCGGTCGTAATTACTCCGTAGCCCTTCACTACGGCTCCTCATTCTCTCTTTCCACTTTCACTCCCACCTTCCTCCCTTCCCTTACGGCGCGGTTAGGTGGCCACAGAAACAAAGATACTGCAACTTTCCCTTCCTGTGAACCAATTATTATTGGATGCAACCTCCGAGGCGCTCCTATGTATTTTTCCGTTTTTATCCCTCTCTGTTTCTCTCTCTCTCCCTCCTTCACCGTATTCCCCCTCCCCCCCCCCCCTTTTTTTTTTAGAATACCCGTATAAGAAGGTCAAATAACTGTTGTTATCTCTCTCCTTCCGCTCGTGATTTTCTAGATTGACCGGTAGTTAATTTCCCCTCGCACTGCGTTTATCGCTTTCTCGAGTAACGCGAAACGATATATTGGCGCGTTCTGCTCATTAACAACGTTGCCGATCCGGAGCGTCGATCTCTTCAGCATCTGTGTTTGTGTAACACCGCCTCGCCTGCTGTATAGCTTACGGCGCGCGCGATCGCCGCCTTTCGACGAGGCCTATATACGAAGTCAGACAGGCATACATAAATTTGCATTTTTTTCTCAGACGTTTGTAGACATTCGCGTAGCCACAAATGTTTGCGAAAAGGTCATGTTCACGCAAATATTACGAGCGCGCAAAAAATTCTCCGGTTGCAACTTCAACGTGACTTGTTGCAGGTTTCCAGAAACAGGCCTGCGAGAAGCATGGCGACATGCGGGGAGCCTTAATATCCTTCAAAGGTCTCCTGACTCAGGGTCAGATGGTTCCATATAAAATGATTTAGCCCAAGCTTTGTATTTACCTTTTCAAAACGCGCTGCGCAGCCTACAGCTTCGCGCTAACGACCGCGTCGTGGAAGGTTATAGTCTAATTCTCCTCACAGTGTTCGGTTGAAATGTCTGCAACGCATCGCAAATTTCCGTGCAGATTTGGGAAAAGCGCGTACGCGAGTGAGACCCGCTGGAATAATAGTTCAATCAATCAATCAATCAATCAATCAATCAATCAATCAATCAATCAATCAATCAATCAATCAATCAATCAATCAAATGTGCGCACGTGCGAGATGCACTGAACAAGTTGTGCTCGAGTTTTACACAGCGCACTTTATGATTACTGGGTGTGGCCAGCGCATTGTCACGTGACTTGTCCTGCAGGTCACTGAGAGAAAATTCAGTGGTTTGTATATATGCATCGGGGCCGGCCAACTGGACCAGGGCAAATTTTTCTTTAACCACGAAACTTCTGAGAAAGCTCTTTCTATTGTAGCCATATGGCTGCGCTTGGGTGGATATCAAAATTTATTTATTAAGGAAAACGCGTAACATGTGAAATGCCGTGACGAACAGTCTGTTTCGTAGTTTGCATGCGTGCTTGCAGTTCGTGGCTGTAGTTATGCAAATAAATTTGACCTGTTTACGCTACTTAATGTAATCTAGCTCACAACTCTGGTCTCTCTCGTCTACTCGCCTATGCCCGTGGAGCGCTCCTGCCATCTCCGTTCACATGAAGTATCCTGAGCTCTTACCACAACTAAAACGCGATGACCCTGGCATGTAGCTTGAAGCAGATAGGCCGCCGCCCAGTAAAACTGTTACGTACAAAGACGCTATACACTGGGGGTGTGCTTTCAGTGTATGACTCGAGCATCTCACAGGCGCATCACGTAGAGTACCCGGGGCTACGATGAATCGATGCTTACAAAAACAAACACAAATTCACAATCGGAATGCTTTATTGAGAGCGTAGTCGTAATTGTTTCACTGGTCTGCGATTTCTTGCCCCTTTTCAGCCGCCCGTCGACATCGTTAATGCTCATAAGAGAAACCCTCTCACGGTCGCGAGTTACAAGCGTCCAAGCATCCCATCTGTGCAGCCGCTGGGAAGAAGTTGTTGGCACGCAGTCATCCGATACGTTCTCCTGCGGGCGGCACGGGTGCACGCGGCAGCTGGTGCATGGTATCGGGGCCACCTGCGTGACCATACGCACAGGCCGCACGCACCTTATAGCTATGCCACGGGGCATGCGCGTAAACGGGGGTGGCCCCTCGGGGGTATTCGAAATAACGGGTATATATAAACGATGTATGCGCGCGTCGTTCGTAATGTAACCCGTGGGACGTAGGTGCGTGACCCGAGGGCCTATACGCGCGGCTTCGAGGTCTATGCGGCGTTCTTATTTTTTTTTTTAACTTCTTTTTCTTGTTGTTTCTTCTCATCCGTGCTCGAATACGAACTGCCCGAGGCAGGCTGTCATTGTGAGATGTATGTTTAGAATTGGCGTGGAAATAAGTAGCCCTCGTTCAGCTTCTCTGGCTTGCAGCTGCGTTACATATATACACCTGCGTTCAGAGTGCGGGAACCGTTTACCGCACGTGACGTGCGATCTTTGAGCGGCCTGCTGTGCGCGCGGTGAATAGTGCGCATGAATTAAGTGTCAGCTCTAAATTTACGCGATGTGGACCTTTTCTGGATGTTCTCTTTTTTTTTTTATTAAAGCTTGCTCTGTTTGTGACAGTTGTAAAATAACGCGGTCTCGCCCTTTTCGGATGCCCTTTAAAAGCTTACTGTGCTTGTTCTCTTTACTGTATGGGCTACCTGTACCGATCTGTTCCCGTGCTTTGAAACCGGCCGGAGATGAAGCAGCTGGCTCGACTGTGCGTACGTCGAGGCTACGCTTGGTTGCGATCCAAGTACGACTGCAAATTGTTTTTTTTTTTTTTGCCCTTATTCGCTTGAAAAACGACGCTCGTAGGTTTATCTGCGCACTTACACATGCGCTAACCGAAACTCACGTCGCGAAAAAAGAGGTGTCAAAGGCTATTTGGATCAGAGCTCCTCAATACTATCAGTTGCGAAACTTCCCATAGGGCCTATGTATCAAAAAACGGCGGTTTTGATTGGTCAAAATTCGGGTGTTTACGAGTGGTGGCGGCACCTGCGGCCATTAAAGGAAACTGTGTCTTAATTCCAAACTTTCTGATTGTTGACAAATGCACCACCATTATGAAAAATAAAATTAGTGAAAGACTTGCAGTGACAAACATTATTAGGATAACAGCCATATAGTCAGTTAAGATGGAAAAGAGAGAAAAATTGATTTCCAAAAGGCAATAGCGGCAATGGCAGAAAGCTTGTATTGAGTGCTTCCAGATGGCGCGACAATTTATAGACTTCCGAAAAATGCGTACAAAATCGGGTCACGTTTTGAAGCGGATTTTCGCAACTGTATGATCCAAAAGCTGAATCAACGGACAGCCATGCTTGGGCAAGGGAAGGACTCGCTTACGCTGAGCCACGTGCTTTTTGGCCGCGTCTTTTTCTGCCGTTCCTTTGCGCTCGACGAGCAGGTTTTTGCTCATTTAATCGGCTGAGAAGGTATAATTAAACGCAGAGTTCGTGCCACTCTGTGAGGGAATGGCACAATGCCGATGCCACGACGTGATAAAAATGTCACAACACATACGCCGACGTGAGCTGTTGCGCGGGTTGCTGGCAGCTGGAGGTGTGGACCGACCGAGACCTCTTCTTTTTAATTGCAGTTTCTTGTTTCGTTGCTCGCTGTCTTTTTTTTCTTCGCCATTCTAGCCGGATCCAGTTTAGTGTGAACTCCCAGGTCATGCCGCCATCTGTATCGTCGTTGGCGGTGCGATGGCGGTTACGATCCGTAGGCGGCACCCCCTAAAACGCACCTCTCACCTCTACAGACCTTGACATCTTAAAACCTGTCTTGAGTGCTTGATTATAAAGCCTAAATGCATACACTGCATGTGGCATGGAAAGTTTTGACCAGCCTTGTGCATAGCCGGAGGGATGATGGTTCAGAGAACGACGGAGAACGCATAACCGTACAGCCTGCTTGGCCACTGCGCTGCACGCGCAAAACAGTCTTAGGGATTCTTGGATGTGTACATTAATAATTAATGTGTACAATAATACGAATTCGCTACGCTATGCTAAAATCGTCTCACAGATTACGAGTTACTCTTAAAAACTGATGCTCCTGAGCAGCTTTATGAGGACACTGTTCATCCCACCTTATTCTCGGGTTAATTTTCAATCACAATCATGATTTTTTTTGTATACTTTTACATCTTTCGTGTTTATTTTTGAAGCGCCTTCGGCAGCATTCGGCGCCTCCATCTCGCTCGAATAGCTGCGAGGACGCCTAAGTGCGCGCAAATACGGCACATCTGCAGCATAAAGTAAAAGAAGAAGAATGAAAAGCGAGATGGTGAGAGAGAAAGAGAAATAGTGGGAAAGAGGTCGCCTAATTATCGGCAGATGTCACCATCGTCATTACTATATAGATGTGTGTGTGTACAAGGAAGAAAGTATGACAGGGTCTCAAATTATACGGGCGTAATCTACAACACGCTTGGAAGACCGAGCCCGCGGCATTGCGCGGGGCCGGTGTACACATTCGGAGAGGCGATGGGGAGGGCGATGGAAGCGGAGGAGAACGCGTACGCCCGCCCGAAAGACAAGGCGGCCAGTTAGTGAAGCGACGCAAGCGCTCGCAAAAAACCTCTCTATCTAGCACTGCAGCATGACCCGTTGTCTCTCTTTTTTTTTCCGGGGTCAGACCGGTTGCTGGGTCTTCGATCGCGTCCGCGGACCCCACCACACATGGGAGAGGGAGCAGGACGCGGGAAAGGGGCCGACGAACGCAAGGACCTCCGCCGGTCGTGTGCTTTTGTGTGTTTGTACACTAGTATGTGTGTGTATGTTTTTTGTAAGCTCATGCGCGATAGGATCGGAAGTCCCGTTTCCAATGAGGTGCGTCTTTACATGGTTCGTGAGCACCACGTATACGTTCCTTTTGGCTTCGATCGTAAGGCACGGGGTGACCTCTGCTCGTGTCGTTAATAGCAAAGATCTATAATTCAAGGAGAGTGATGAGCAGTACATGCATGCGGGTACAGGGGCGAGGCGAGCCACGATGCATGCGCTTCGCATGTTTTTTTGCCTCTTATACTCTCTGGCAACATACGCCTAACGCCACGAAATAACTTAGGCCACATGGGGGTTAATGAAGTGGTCGAAATTAGACTACTGCTTTTTACTACGGCGTACTTAATGACCATCTAAAACAGCTCACATAAAACACGAAAACACAGAGAAGAGCAGGACGTATCGCTCTTGTTCGTCCTGCTCTTCTCTGTGTGTTCGTGTTTTATGTGCACTGTTTTAGATGGATCATTACCAACTAGCCCAGATTTCGACATTACTGAACTGTACTTAATGGCCTGTGGGCAGCTCCAAGGGATCAGTTCCATGCCACGCGAAGCTCATAGCCCTATATGCTTGTGCATGCTGGGTGGTGCGCTGTACAGTCTCGTCTAATAAGTCAACGGAAAACTGCAATCTGTATAATTTCCCTTCATTCATTCGTTCTCCCGGCCCATAGATACTGGATACACAACACAATCGCACTTTTAGGATCGGAGAGCTGACATGGCCTGCTAGCTTTTTGGGCCTGACGTCACATACGAGCAGCTAGCAGTGATAGTTAGATGGTCATTACTTTCATGGCTGACATTTACATGAATTAGGCAGATTGTGGTTTCGGTCCATTATTTGACAGAACGAGAGGATTTTGAGAAGGAAAGGAGGGACTTTTCTTCTGCTGTGTTCCTCAACGAATGAATGAATGAATGAATGAATGAATGAATGAATGAATGAATGAATGAATGAATGAATATTCATTGCCGTAGAATGACCCATGGCATAAATCGGGTGTGCTTGCACATTCAACGAAAAAAGAAAGGACTCTCTCCTTCTGTCGTGTTTATGTCAACTCTCGGACACTATAAAACGCTGTCAACTACCGTACTAATCTGACCACGCAGAATTGTGCCAAGTTTTTGTCACCGCTAACAATGACGTAGCAAAAAGAAAGAAGGTATAAAAAATATCGTTGCCAAAAGAGTTGGTAACTTCAAAAGTTTCTATGCACATTTCTTTCTGTGTTCGGCCACTACGTTTAAGAGTTGCATTAAGATAATTCTAGAGGAAATAAATCACAGGCTTAAGGCGTCGCCTTCTGGGTCTAAGGTGCTAATTATGGCAACATATCGGTATGTGTACAGCTGGGATGGGGGGTCTCACAAGATCCCCGAACTTGCTGTTTCGTTTGTCCATGTTGGTTTCTTCTTTATTTCGAATACAAATTTGCGTGAGTGCCTATCTCCCCCAGACAGAGAGACGCTCCGCGTAAAGGCAGCCTCAAGCCTGGCCCAGTTACTTAATCGACAGAGAACGCGCCCCGTTCGGCCCATTGCTTTCGGTGTGTACTACAGAAGCGCTCGTTTAGGGGACGCCTGTAATTACGAAGGGGTGCAAGTTATACGCTTCGCTCTCTTTTACGCCCGACTCGCAAGGGCGCGTGAAACGATCGTTGCGCGTGCGACCTGTGACGTAATACGTTTACATCGCTCTGATTACATTACGCTCAATTAGTTACCCCACTTATTAGCGCCCGCGCCTGTCTTGTGCCACATTCGGCTGCGCGCGCAAAAACACGTTTGAATATCAGCCTCGCGATGATACTCCGGTGTGTGCCTTGGAAGAAGCGTTGCCTGGGGTCGAGAATCGCGAGACATATCTGACCCGCGTATAGTGCCCGGGGGCGGAGTCACGGGACCATTTGGGTCTGCTGTAGAGTATGCTTGCTGTCCCCAATGGCTCCCCAAAGTGGCGGCTTTCGTGCCTGCTGGCCAGAGCTCTCCGTTTCAACATCTTACTACTTTTTTTTTTTTTCTGGGTTTTGGCCGAGCAGTAACTTCTATTTTCGGACTTGGGTCTACATGCTCCTAATTAGGCCATGATTATAATATCATCGTTAGGAAAAAACTTGAAAAAAAAAAATGCCGCCCATGTCGTCGTAGCGAAGAGGTGTGATCATTGGATGCGTTGTAAGATAGCCCAATCTGGAACACCTCATTGACAGTGGTAGCCCCAGTAAGGTGTGGTTCAGGTTTATTGACTGCTGAAATTGCTCTCGTCGCCGCCAGGGCACGAACGAGTTCTGCACCGCGCGCATCGTCTTCGTGGCTGCTTTCGCGGCTTGAGGAGCTCGCATGCCTGAATTCTTCTGCCGCTGTTGGTTACGTAGCACGTACCGTTTTTGCCAAACGCAACCAGGCTGCGTGTTCCGCTTCTCAGTCGAGTGGCAGAGAACTCGTACCACTTCTGAAGCTGTAAATCTGTGCAAAATAAATTCGAGCTCCTATCCTCAATTCTCAACTAGCTGTGACCCTATGAGAATCCATGTTGGCTTTAGAATACAGACGAGAAGCAAAACATGCAGTCTGGTTACTTTTGAGGAAGACTGTATGTGCCGATGGTTTCAGCGGATTCCGTCCTTCACGATGGGCGTGCAGGGTGATCAGCATCCATCGCTGCTTTCGCCGTTTGCTGCGTCACGGCGCAGGTATAAGTTGCATATTTATGTGCAACTTATACCTAAAGCGACGGTTGGTGCGACATGTGACACTTTTTGTCGCTTACTAACCGGCTCAATTGGGCAACCAAGGCGACAGCCTGCCAGCAAACATTCCAAACACAGAACGAATGAGGCATTGAAGAGGGAGAAATTGATTTGTGACGCGCAGGGTATATGCTGTTGCCTGAGAGTACTTCAGGCCATAGCAGAATGGTTGTAGTGTGTCACGAGACGAAGCTGTTCGGTTTGCGTCAGTCTGGTTCGAATCACTACTGAGACTAATAAGAAAGTCATTGTTTCGGTTGCCTGCCGCTCTGACTTCGGAGAAATCGAGAATGTTTCGTATATAATATGCTTCCTGTTCTTCAGGTTTGCATAGTGCTCGTTAAAATTTGCTGGGAATGTTGGCCCAAATAATTTGAAATATAAAAACGGAATTAGCTAATAGAGAGATTTAGCTTACCGTGTTCCGCGATCCGCCACCGTGACTCTCTATCGCGCGTTGGGTCTCAAGCTGATTGGTCCCGACGCGGTAGGTCTGTGTGCCGACATCCAGTATGTGGCGCCATCTATCGGCGTCAAGGGGGGTCTGGGCATGCGCAGTGGAACGTGCGGTGGCGGATCACGGTAGCGGATCGCGGATCACGGTAAGCTAAAAGTCTCTAATCAGAATATTACTCCGGTTCCGTCCCACCGCTATCCTGTGTCAGCGGTCAGGGCTCTAGACTTCTATGCCCAAGGACGCGGGTTCGATTCCAGTCGCGGCGGCCGCTTTTCGATGGAGGCGAAGAGGCGTCCGTGTGCCGTGCGATGTCAGCGCACGTTGAAGAACCCTAGGCGGTCGAAACTTCCGGAGCCTTCCACGGCGTCTCACGTAGCCCGAGTCGCTTGGTACGGCGAGTGGTCGCTAGACCCTCCGAGACGTTAAACCAGAAGGGATGTTCGTCTATCAAGAAAGGTCTCGATCGTAGGGTAGATGCTTGGAAGGATTAATTGGTTACGCCCGTACCCGGCACCATGCTAGGTCACAGACCTACGCACATCGCGAGAAATTAAGGCGCAGTGCACTGGATAGTTAGCTTCCTCGGCTGCGAAAGCACTCAATAAATGAAAAAGGAGGGTACAGATTACTGCGCAGTGTTTAGACCAGACAAAACGAGAAAGAAAAAAAAAACAAAAAAAAAACATCGAATTAAATACAGACGGAACGAAACGGAGGCAGAACACAGTGCATGGGTAAAACGGCATCAGCATGGAAGGGGCAAACACCGTGGGTGCGAGCGTCAGCGGTGGAAGCGCGTGCCATAGGGAGCCGGGCGCCGCGGCGCAGCGCCAGCGGCGGCGACCACATCCGCTGTTGGAGAGACGCAACAGACGTGCTCATTGCTCCTGTAGAACAATGGGGGGTCGTCGCCTACCGCACGAGCGGAGGCTGTGAAAAAAATCCCCGTATCAACCGCTTAACCGGCATCGAGGAAAAGCACACACACACACATAAGCAAGCAGCGACTTCAGGCACACGCGCGGGCGGTGGAAAAAAACACATAACGAGGCCCTTGGCCTGTCCGGGCTTTCGAAGCGGCGGCAGAATCACGCGCGGCTTTCGGCGAGTTGCTGTTACAACGCTGTGGTGGCGACCGACCGGAAGAGCTGCGCCCGAACGGACGAACGGGCGGCTGCAGCGGTGCGGCGGAGCGCGCGTTTTCGCACGGCATCCAACTAGCGTGAAATTGCCCAAGGTCAAACATCGCCGCCGCTGTTCTGCCTCCGCGGACTACTAAAAGCCTCCCCCTCTCGTCCTAGTGGCGTTTTCCTCTTCCCCGTGAGCGAATGCGTTTTTATATCCTCGGCTCTGTGTGGTTGTCATCATTTCAGCTGCGCTCGTTTTCCCCTCGCCTCTCTTCCATCCTCTTCGGAATGGTGCGGCCGATGTTGTTGCCGCTGCTCCTGTTGCTGCTTCTTGATGCTGCAGTGGCACCCATTCACCCTTCTCTCTCTTCCCTTTCATTTGGACAGAAGCCATGCGCCTTTTACGTCGCCGCCTGTGGTACTACTACTATGAGCGCGTGCGCGATGTGGGACCGTGGTACGGTGTGTAAATTACAGAGAAGAAAGCACTTGTCTCAAAGCGTCGCCGGAGCGGTGTGGTGAGAAGCGTATTAATTCAAGTATTAAACCTTGCAAATATTGCTTAAGGCAGCTGCTTTGTGTTTGGGTGCTGGCTGAGAAGCAGTACCTAATTACGACGCCGTGGTGTTGGAACTCGGCCGCGAGCACTCTCCTCAGAAAGACATTCCCGCTGACGCCCGCATTGTTCCAGCTAGGCGAGAAACGTCAACAGCGAGCTGCGAACAAAAGGAGAGAGAAAAAAAATAACAAGGGCAGAATAGCAAAATGAGAAAACTGGGAGACTGATCTCAGAACACTCAAAAGTTAAGGAAAAAAGAAAAGCGTCGCAGAAAACGACAGTTATACATTATCAAATAAAACTCCCAGTTGGAAAAAAACTACAGAACATTTTCTGTTGTTACGACAGTTTCTGTGCGGTTTTTTCAAAGCAAACCTGTTGTGCCAACAGAACTTCAACATCAGAATTTTCTGTAGTTACTACAGAAAAGAACTACAGATAACAGAAAATTACTACAGAAGAAAGCTACAGAACCACAGAAAAATCTGACGTTTCTGGAGTCTTTGCGACCCTTATCAAGGTTTTCGGAGACGAGCATGTGCGTCGGCAAAGGAGTGCTCCCCCCTCCTCTCCTCCCCTTCCCACCGTCCATCCTCGGGAGCCGCCTCCTCTGCATGCGCTTACTTATTTTCCCCGCTGACATCGGTAACAAGAAACTTTCTAGAATTTTCATTTCGAGCCCAACCACAAAAAAAAAAAAAGAGGGGGAGGGGGGGGAAGCGTTGCAGCGGATTTGCCCCCCCCCCCCCCCCCCTTCTCCTCCCGCCTTTCCAGGACAAAATCCTGGCGACGCCCGTGGAAACAAGCATAGTAATTTTCAGTGAACTTTGCAAGGTGTATATGATAATTTTAAAATGTGGGTATTTGCACTTTATATGTGTTGCTAGCAGACATCTCATCAATATATAGCCTTCAAAACATTTGCATATGCAGTTGATCATTCTGTGCACCTATTGTTCCTAACCGATTTTTTCGACCATGTCGTATTCCTGCCAGGATTCTTGGTTACTTGATCGAGCGCTGTGCCATTGTTCTGTGTCTGACGATTCGCTAGTTTCAAGCTGCGGGCTAGGAATATTTATCAATTCTCGATGTGAGCTTGCAGAACTCGAGCGCATTGTTCTTGTCTCGAGAGTCGGGCTCATTTGTCTCGTAAATCATATTCGGCAAACATTAAAATTCAAATGTCATCGCAGTCCACGTGGAGCCCACGGCATATCCGGAGGTATGCCCGTGATGTGGGAGAAGACCCACGATGTTTCATATAACATGGGCGTGCCAAAAAAAAAAAAAAATTACAAGGATTCTACGCTGCTGAACCAAATATTGAGCGAAAGCATTAGCTGCGGGTGACCGAGCGTTGTTCTTCTCTTTTTCTTCTTCCTCAGCCCACATATAAAGCCCCGCTTTAACCAACCGATATGAACGTGTCTTAGTGGCCTATAGGGGTAACGTGAATGCCAGGGTCCTAGCAGGCTGATTCTGACATAACCGTCCCATGTGAAACGAGAGACCCAAGTTGGCAGCTCCTGCCAGCCCGTGTGTCGCGTGGAATGTGACGTCACAGCGTCACGTGGCTAAGACGTAACTGCGGCCGGGTCACACGAAGGCTTGAAAGTGCGAGTAGTATTGCATTCGCAATAAAATTGGCGTGGTACAAGTTGTCATACAAGACCCTATAGTCATGCAAAACCCTTTAGTGCGGAGCAGTGCGATGCAATGCTGGCCAGCGATCGCTGTGAAGACCAACGATTTCTGATACAGCGTGCTATTCGCGCTGCGGAAGCAAGTGGAGCATTCCGCTAAGTGCTTCGTGGCCGAGGACTTGCGTACCGAACATTTAATAAGCTTCTCTACACGCTTGGAAGTTGCAGACACGTGTACGCGCCACTGAGGTCGCGTTTTTCTTTTAATTTCGTTTTGGCGATACAACACTTTTTCCGAGTCTGACACTTTTATGGAGCGAACTAGCAGCTATTTCAAAAGTGGGGACCGCAAATTACAAATGCATTATAATTTATTACGTGACTCTAAAATTAAGCTTCGATTGAGGAAAACGCAGAAAACTAGAAGGCCTTTCAGGTATGATCTGGATCAGATTCCATTAGAATATGCTGTGGAAGTGAGGAATCGATTTCAAGAATTAGATCTAGAAGACAAAGAGCCCGAAGAGATGTGGACTGATGTTCGTGATATAATACAAGAAGTTGCTACTAAGGTAGTTCCAAAGCAAAAGAAATGCAAAAACGCAAACTGGTTATCTGAAGAGGCTTTGCAAATAGCTGAGGAAAGGAGGATTGCAAAAGGTATGGGGGAAAGAGAAAGATACAAGGTTCTCAATGCGGATTTTCAGAAAATAGCAAGGAGAGATAAGAATGTCTTCCTGAACATACAGTGTCAAGCTGTTGAGGACAACAGCCAATTAAGGAACACAAGAGCTCTGTATAAGACAATCAAAGATATCAAAGGAAGCTTCTGTGCTAAGCTGGGCGTGATAAAGAATAAACGAGGCAAGGACCTCACTGAAGCCTCAGAGATAAAGAAGAGGTGGCAGGAATACACAGAAGAACTGTACAAGAAGGACCCGGATGTGCAAACCCAACATAGGACGGTTGTGATTACTGATCTCGAGCCGGGCATCCTGAAGAGTGAAGTTGAATGGGCCTTAGCCAGCCTTGCTAAGAACAAAGCTAGCGGAATTGATGGTATTCCAGCTGAGTTGCTTCAAAACCTCAACCACGACGCTGTTAACACACTGCATACATTATGTCAAAAGATTTGGACAACCCTGCAGTGGCCACAGGATTGGAGGAGGTCAGTTTACATCCCCATTCCAAAGAAAGGCAGTGCCAAAGATTGTTCCAACTACCGCACGATCGCGCTTATTTCGCATGCTAGCAAGGTGATGTTAAAAATCCTGCAAGGTAGGCTGCAGCAGTATGTGGATCGGGAGCTTCCGGACGTGCAAGCTGGGTTTCGCAAGGGCAGAGGAACTAGAGACCAAATTGCCAACCTTCGCTGGATCATGGAAAAAGCAAGAGAGTTCCAGAAACCCATTTACTTCTGATTTATTGAGTATGCGAAAGCGTTTGACTGCGTAGATCACAGCAGATTGTGGCAAGCTCTCCAAGAGATGGGAGTTCCAATTCACCTCATCTGTCTCCTCAGGAACCTTTATGAAGGGCAAGAGGCCACAGTCAGAACTGGGCATGGTCTTACTGATTGGTTTCCGATTGAGAAAGGGGTGAGGCAAGGCTGCATACTGTCGCCCTGCCTGTTTAACCTATATGCAGAGTGCATCATGAGGAAGGCCGCTCTGGGCGAGTCTTCAGCTGGAGTGAAGATTGCTGGAAAACGTATCAACAACGTTAGATATGCGGATGATACCACTTTAATGGCAGAAAGTGAAGTGGAACTCAAGAGACTTCTGATGCGCGTACAAGAAGAGAGTGAGACGTTTGGGCTTAAACTGAACATTAAAAAGACGAAGATCATGGCGTCTTGCCCTATCAAGTCCTGGAGCATCAATGGACAAGAAGTGGAAGCTGTGACAGATTTTCTGTTCTTGGGCGCCAAGATTACCTCGGAAGGAGACTGCAGCCATGAAATTAGGAGACGCCTGCTTCTGGGAAAGAGAGCAATGGTTAGCCTTGACCGCCTAGTAAAGAGCAGAGACATTAGTCTGCCAACCAAGATCCGTATAACCCGTGCTATGGTCTTTCCAGTTGTGATGTATGGATGCGAGAGTTGGACTGTGAAAAAGGCTGACCGCCGAAGAATTGACGCGTTTGAATTGTGGTGCTGGCGAAGACTCTTAAGAGTTCCTTGGACTGCCAGAAGATCAAATCAGTCGATATTGTCGACCATAAACCCTGACTGCTCATTGGAGGGTCAAATTCTAAAGTTAAAGCTCAGCTACTTTGGTCATCTGATGAGAAGAGAGGAGTCGCTGGAGAAAGATTTGATGTTGGGAAAGGTTGAGGGTCGCCGGAGAAGGGGTAGGCAGCGAACGCGATGGTTAGATGGCATTCTCGAGGCATTGCAGATGAAGCTATGTGATGTTAAGAAGATAGTGAGAGACCGAAAAGCGTGGCGTGACATGGTCCATAGGGTCACGAAGAGTCGGACACGACTGAACGCCTGAACTGAACTGATGCGAACTCTATACTATTTTGTTTTTTTTTTTTTTTTGCTAATATTATTTTCGAAACCTTATGCGATAGGAGGTCGGTGCCATTGACTTCGAACTTTCTCGGCACGGACGAGAATAGGCTTGTGACGGAAAGAAGTTCCAAGGAATTGTCCGTTTTATTGAATGAAGTCTGGCGGAAATTTTGATTTCATGGAAGCCTGGAAGCACAACCAGCCTCGAGACGCCTGTTTTCGCGCGGAATCCAGAGTCGCACGCGTACTCTGAGGGCTAAAAGAATTTCACGCCTCGGGAAGGAAACATCCTAAACCGCGCAGCAATGCGAGAGCGCGTTCACGACCCTTTCTATCCCGTAAAATGGCGATTTCTGATGCTTCCTCCCTTCGAACCCTGTTGTTCGTCGAGATTCGAAGCCCGGTACTGCGGGTGCGTGCGCGAGCAACTGTCATTCTGCTGGAAAGCGTCCCCGTTCTTTATGGAGTTCGCTCAGGCGCGTCAAGTGCCCCATAGCGGCGGTGCCGCCAAGCGTGTAACTGCTGGCACGTCAAAGGGTAGGACGAAGTCGTAAAAGCATTTGAATGCCTTGGGCGCGTGGGCACGCTTTTCTTCTCTAATTTATTTGCATTTTCGCGTCTACATTTGTATGTGCAGTTTATGATAGAAGGCAATAAAATTTACATACACGGCGCTGCCTTCTTGACCAGCGGTTTGTTTGCAGCCCTGAAATGTAATAAAATTTGTCGCGAGCGAAGGAGAGGCACAGCAAAGGCTTCGGCTACGGTGTACACCCTTGCCGCGCTGCAAGGGAAGGGATGATAGTGGGAAGAAAAGAAAGGGAGAGGTACCATAGTAGAAGGCTGCAGAATAATATGGACAGCAAGGGGATCCTTAACGTGCACTGCACTTCTTCGTTGGAGAAGGAACGAGTGAAGAGAAAGACGGAAGAAGAAACTTCGCCATGGTTCACTAATACGAAGTTTGATGGCAGCTGGGACAAGACTTTAGTGCTGTATAAGTTTGGCCGCCGAAAACACCTCTTGCGGAGCACGGTGGCAAGGCGCTGGTTGTGCCATCAGGCCGTTGCGGACGATCGCACACTTAGCTGTAGTCAAACGTGCTTTCCCGGAATTGACTGTGAAGAGCCATCGCGCTTTCGGCTTCCACGGTTGCCTCATACACCCTCAAACCCTTATTCTTCCGCGAGGCGGTTTTGATGCTGAAAGCGTCACGACATCCCCAGGCGGCACGCATTGCAGGTCTGACATCTCCTCGTGCTGTGCGCTATATATTCGTGTGCGGTTCATTATGGGCTCTCAGCTTATTCACGCGCTGCTACATGAAAGCTCACCGCTGCGACCAAGAAACGCTTTCCGACTCGACTCGTCTGAAGCATGTAACAGTTGTGCAGATTCATGTATTAACACGGCCACTGCCGTTGCCCTGACCTATCATTTTACCGAAAGCAAGCAGGATAGGCGGAAAGTACTGCCTAACCAGATTCATTGCGCTGCCCCTATGTTGCCAGCTCCGGGTGGGCTGTGCATTCGCACGCTTTATGCATGGCAGGGTGGCCCTGCTCCTTATTATTTGCCTTTTAAAATACTTAAATCCCTTGATTAGTGCCGTTTTCGGCGGTACGTCATCACAATGCACGATTGTTGACTGCACAAACAATAAAAGAAATCGGAAGCTGATTGCCGAGAGCTTATGCGGGAGGCATGCAACGACAGAGTGCGGCTATAATACGTTTCTGCTTCACACCTCTTTATCAAGTCCTGATTTAAATCGCGTATGAACGTTTTGCGTAAACCAGACAGACTTCGAAGCAGTGATGGACTTTGGAATAAGATAACTATTTCGCTTCCTCCATAGCCGTAAATAAAGCAAGCCCCGCGCCGACGATGCGGTGGATCCCTTGCACCGGCGTCAGAAAAGCGTGCTAAAATGTGTTATTTCCTTAAAAAATAAGCCGACTGTAAAAAAAATAGAAGAGTTCAACGCTACTGAACCGAATATTGAGCGAAAGCAATAGCTGCGGGTGACCGAGCATTCTTCCAATTCTTCTTCTTCTTCTTCCCTAGCCCACACATAAAGCCCAGCTTTAACCAAGCCTCATGAATGTGCCTTAGTGGCCTGGAGGGGTAACGAAATGCCAAGGTCCTGGCAGGCTGATTCTAACATAAGCGTCCCATGTGAAACGAGAGACCCAAGTTGGCAGCTCCTGCCAGCCCACATATAAAGCCCCGCTTTAACCAAGTCGTATGAACGTGCCTTATTGGGCTCTAGGAGTAACGTGAATGCCAGGGTCCTGGCAGGCTGATTCTGACATAACCGTCCCATGTGAAACGAGAGACCCAAGTTGGCAGCTCCACGCTGAAGGCTCAAACTGCGAGCAGTATTGTTTTCGCAATAGAACTAATCATTCTTAAGATTCGCTGACCCGCATCGTGTTGTTGGTAGGAGTGATAACTGCAAAGCATGCAAATTTCTGCTCACAGCAGTTTCCTTTGTAGCGCGCGGCGCGGCTCATCTGCTTGCACACTGGCTTCTCTGCTAAGTGCTCGCCGAAATTAAACACCCCTCTCTTTCATTATAAGTTAAATGGGATTGGAAGTAAGACAGTTTCACGCTATTGCACTGAGCGATTCCGAAGAACCGTCGGATGTGCCTTCAATGCAAAGTAGCGACGACTAGAGAATAGCGTACGGCGAGAGCACCGTCGTGCACCGCCACGCCAGCGGGCGGCGTCGCTTTGGTGAGCAGCTGCGGTATCCGCTGCTGGAAGTGTTGGAAACTTGTCGTCTACTTTCATAGTGCAGCTGAGGCCACGTGTTTTTTCGATGTTCTTTGCAACAACACGCGCCGCGCAAATGATGCTCGAAGACTGCATAAAAATGCCGCCCGTCGTTACTTTAGACACGGCTTGTGTTATGTGGTGTTCTTGAAAAGTGATTTAGCCTTTAAAAGCGCATTGTTGAAAGTGGGCCAGCTCTATCGTGCGCTTTTCGCACTCTGACGTCAGCGCGCTACAGCCGCCAACATTCGCCAAGCCTGTTCGCGATAGCCGCCAAGAGGCAGAACCGCGGTGAACGCTGTCCATATGTAACAGGCTTCAAATACTTTAACGCGATATGAAGGCTGCGCATCATTGTATACAAATTGTCACTGTCGAGAGAAAACAAAAGACTTGAGATGGACTGCACTTGGCGGTAAATCAATGAGGCAATAATTGGAAAGCATCTCTCGCAGTAAATCTTTATTCCGCGTGCGGTAGCTGCCGTACGCTTCATTCGTTGCACGCTTGTGTCCACAGTCACCATTGTGGTTATAAAATATAACTGAAAATACATGCGTCGTGAAAGATACAACAGAGACGCCCTCACAGTTAACACTCATAACTAATGAAAATTCGCCCCTGCGGAAGCAGAACGCATTCCGCAGTTACTCTGACCGCTGCTGCTGGCTCCAACAGCATGCGCGATGCAAAACGGATGGTACGGTTCATTTGCGCGCTCAAACAAAACACAAAATAGCACCAAGGTGCCAGACAACTCCCACGAGCGGCGCGCAGCAGCCGTTGTACACTGCCGCTACGCGGCAACCGCAGCATAAATGGCGCACGCACTGCCCAAGATGGCGTCGAGTGGAGCGATGCGGACTTTACCATTTTGGCTCAGACGGGGCGCCACTATCGAATAAAGATGGCGACGCCTAGCCATCGAAACTAAAATTGTCTGTATAAGATCAGACTAGATCAGACCGCCCGGAGATGGCCAGTGGTAAGTTCGCCGCCCGTGTTGTCGATTTGGTGTAAACGGTTTATTCGGCAGGCGGCGATTTTGCGAAGGAACAATTCGGGGCGCCGTCAGAATTGCTTTTATATACGCGTTTGGCGGCGCACTCAAACGTTCTATAGCCGAGCATGTGTGTCGTTGGCAGAGAGCCCAGAGACCGGTGCATCGCGCCATATACGCGTCTTTCTGTCCGCGCTCCGACACTTTTTCGTTTTCCTTATTTATATCGACTCTGCACTCAAGCTGATAAGAAGGCTGCTGCACCGCGAGGATTATGGGCCCGCGAACGTCGGCGCCTTGGTTCCCCGCCCTTTGTTTGCTCGAGCGACGGCATCGGCGCACCACGGTGCAATCTGGACGGTGCTTAATGCACCGCGCTGTCTGGGCGTAAGGTTGTACATGCATCTACTCCACACGTCGTGTATGATAGCCGGAGGTTGCGTTGTTTAGAGAGAGATAGAGAGAGAGAGAGAGATTGTCGATGGGCACATCTTTTATAGAGATGCGCGCAGCAACATGTATGGTTGGTTGGTTTGTGGGGTTTAACGTCCCAAAGCAACTCAGGCTATGAGAGACGCCGTAGTGGAGGACTCCGGAAATTTCGACCACCTGGGGTTCTTTAACGTGCACTGACATCGCACAGCACACGGACGCCTTACTTTTCGCCTCCACCGAAAAGCGGCCGCCGAGGCCGGGATTCGATCCCGCGTCCTTGGGAACAGTAGTCGAGCGTCGTAACCACTGCGCCACCCCGGCGGGGCAGCAACATGTATCTTGCAGGCTGATGTGAGTTAACGTTTCATGGCGCAATTGGGAAAATCCTTCCGTAAGAGCTCAGCTTCGTTGTTTGTACAGGCCGACCGAAGCCGTTAGTACTCCGGCTTCGACCATACTGCCATTAAAGTTTACCGCGGCTGTGATTTATTACGGCCGGTTCGATGCGTCATTGTTTGGATGCTCACAGGCACTCTCCACGCGTTACTGGAGTGGGCATATAGGTTTTGCGACTGGGTTGAACCAGCGTGGATTCATTGGCTGCAACATGTGTAAATAGGCGATTGGGGCAGAATAATATGTACCGTCTTTGCCAAAAGTAACCAGGCTGCGTGTTTTGCTTCGCACTTGTATTATAAAGCTAATAAGGATTCCCACTTTACCACAACTAGCTAAGAAGTGAAGACAGGTGCTCAAATGTGCACTGCAGAGATTTAGAGCTTCAGACGTGGTATGATTCTCAGCTACCATATGGCTGAGAAGCAGATCCTGCAGCCTGGTTACTTTTGGCAAAGACGCGGTACATATACTGAATGACGGTGTTTGGGCACTTCATTTGTGTTACGGTATTATGAGTTGGGGTTACAATGGTTGAGGATGAATCGTCTCGCATAGGCGGTGTCAACACGGGCTTACTTGCAGGTAATAATTGTTAAACCAGGGATTATTTTTGAGGCTAGAAGACTGGCTTCAGTTTGATTCATCGATCATAACACAAGCGGATGGCACGTGCAAATCTTTGACGCTGCCTGACTAACTGGTGATGCTTGTGTGCTGTGCTGAGACACACATTACATTACACTTGTCGCGAGACTCGGAACATTCGCCATGGTATGGCAACTGGTCTCTTTCTCAGTTCACAGTTGTTAGGTGGCTAGAACCTCGATGGTCTTGTGTTCGCAACCCCTGATGTTTAGCATATGCGTTGGAGGTGAGCCTTCAGTTTCTTAATCCTAATTGATGAGAGCAGCTGCTCAGGCTTACGCTGTATACGTATGCATTTATCACTGTGAAAGAAATAACCGCCCCTCCCTCCCGCCCTCCGTGAATGACCCGTCTAGAAAAGGAGGGAATATAAGCCCCCATTCCAAGCGAGTCTCAACCAAATATTCACAGGCCGAACTTGAACGCTACGCACGGCTCGACATGAAGTCGCTCAAGAGGGCGGAATCAACTCGCAGTGCACATACGCTTTCAAGTTGCCTTCCCAGGACATAAAACGCGCCACATAGCTAGCTGCGTCGCGTGCCCCGAGCGGAGGTCTTAACTGGGGGCAGGTCGATCTGCATTGTACTTGGCTGATATAAAGCGACAGGACGCGACTCTCGCTCTGTAGAAGCCGCGCACGGTTGCCCTGTCTAGGCCCTGTCGCACGGTTAAACGAAGTCGCAGAGCTGCAGTTCATTGTTCGCGATAGCAGCATAGCAAGCCTGTCTAGCTATAAACGCTCTGTGTCTCGCTTGGCCTGCCTCCGCTGCTGCAGTTGCAGCTCGCGCCGGCCCGACGCTGGGAACAGCGCTTGCACGTACGCTGGCGGCCGGGCCAGCAGGGCAGCGTCCTTGATTGTTAATAATGGAGACAAATGCGGGCGCTGGACTCTACATGTGCGGCGGTGGCGCGCTTCAAGCTAGCCTCTCCTAGGCCTGAATGGCGCCTCGTTTTTGTCTCTCGCTGAGGATGTGCGAAGACCAGGGCGCCACCGCTGCTTCGCCGCAGTCGGCTGGGTTACGTGAACGTATACCGCGTATACACAGTGACACGCGGGCCAGGTTCGTTGCACCCTGCTCGATGGCGTGGTGCTGGTGGCTGCGACGCGGAGATGACAATGACGCGCACGTTTCGGGCGGAAGCGGCTGTCAAGTGGTCTCGCGTCATCGCCGGCGAGACGAGGGAAGCGAACCGTCAAAAACGGGACACCATGCCCCGCCACCGACGAACGAGCCAAGACATGTGTCAAAGCTTTCACGCGGTGTTCGGGGTATCTCCATCATTAATTCTGTATTGATAACATTTCTGTACAGACATATTACGTTGTGTGCAATAAGAGTATTGTGTATATGTAGCAATATACACATGCTGCAGAAATAACTTTCATGAGTGCGTGTATTATATGATGGTGGTGGTGGTGGTAGTGGTTATTTTATTTATATACAAAAGAAAGGAAAATATGTTTGCCAGCCCCGGTATCTGCTATCTGATATCTGAAGCACCCGAACTGCTTGTTAATATCTCGTTCAGCCTTCCGTAGCGAGGGTAAAAATCTGCAAAGGAAATACAGAAAAATATACAAGCTCAGCAAAGTCTTAACTGCAGCAGGGTTATGGATGCTGGAGTGTTCCAGACATGTTACATGCCAACGGCGGACTTTACATTTTTAGCAGATATGAAATGCTTGCGACGTATTCTAGAATTCCAGTTGAACCTTCTTCGGGGCTAATTCGAAATCGCGAGCTCTCTCCTCGCGAAGCATATTCTGGCGTCACTGCCATTGAGAGGGAAGGGCCGACCCTGCCGCGTCTCCAGTTGAGTAATGGTCGCTCCTGACAACCTCCTAGCGCCGCTGCGGATCGCAATTAAGCGGTCTTCCTCACAGCGACCGACGCGTTGCGAAGGCGATAGTCCGCTCGCGCTGAAGCGTCCGCTAATGTTACCGGTAATGGCCGTGACTCTTAAGAGGAAGGGAAATGTGAGTGGAGTCTATATACTTGCGTGCATTTAAGTGGCGACTGTGCAAATAGTGCATTATACAGCGCGGCGACTGAAGCTACATCTAACGCCATTCTGCCTGTCTGTGCTAATTTAGAGATGCGCGCCTGTTGCCGTGCAGAACGCATTAACCGATTAAAACCTTTTATTTTCGGCTTTATTAGTGATGACGATAATGAATTTGTTTTGGCGCGGGGTACCTGCGGTCAAATAGCGCCCAACACACATGGTGAGTGGTCAACTCAGGTGCGTGCCATATGTGTTGAGTAACAGGGGGTTACTGAGAAATTGATGCACCAATTAGCCACCCTTCGCAAACACGGCCCATTTCTTCTCCGGTCAGTGTTTGTACTTCTTTTCGATAGTCCCTTACATATTTACCACGTTCTTGCAGCCGGTTGATCTTGATTGTATGACTAACATTTTTGTGTTTCGAAAGACTTCTAACGTGCTGCCTTTTTTTCCTGCTGTCTATACAGAGCTCCCAGACCCGGGTGTTCATAAAGGGTGGTAAGATCGTCAACGATGACATGATCATCGATGGGGACGTCTACATCGAAGATGGCGTCATCAGGCAAGTTCGAATTCGACTGTCTCGGCCGGCAGCATTGCCCTCGCGTTCAGTGATCACTCTAGTATACAGCACAGCACTGATAGATCGAACCCTGATATTTAGAATTATCAGAAATTACCCCCATGAAAGTGTTGTGAAAAGTATATAGAAAAGTCTCGCCCAATATCGAACTCCATTTTTGTCGGCCGTTCGATATATCGAACGGCGCGCTGTGCCCCTTCTAGTAGCGCTTCTCCTCACGGCACTCTTAGATCCATTTTGTCTCGCGATGACAGAGGTTGCGGGGCCTTCGGCACTATAGCCAGCAGCGCTGTGGATGAAGTTGACCTGGGGTACGCTCTAGGGTGGTTTTCGGTTTATTGTACTCATTTTCAATGTCACATTTGGGTCACTTGGTGAAACCAACAACCTAGCAAGCTAAAACCTTGAGGCGCGGTCGTTACCTGGCGTTTTTTACATTTTATGTCGTTGCGGAAACCTACCTTACCTTATATGGTATCGGGATTAGAAGCAGCAACCTCTCTGACTTTGATTCGAAACAATTAAGACAAGACTAGCAATGCCTAGAGTGCGATGCGCGGGCAACACGCCGGTGGGTGGCGCATTTATCCAACAAGAGAATAGCGAGTGTATTGTGTACTCTTGCTTCAATGTTTCAGGTAACACTTACTAATTGCAATCTTTATATATCAAGTTATTGATATATCTAATTATTCATATATCGAATAGCCCAATATTTGTTGAGTTCCATATGGTCGGATTCGACTGTAGCCGCACAAATAAGATAAAATGCGTCTAGGACGTCTATAGTTTCGTTTCCTTTACGCATTGGATATTATAGCAAACGAAAAGGGAGTGCAGTGTTTTCCCGCGCACATCAACCTCATTCAGATGAAGGGGAAGTGATGCGTGTACCTCTGGCACGCTCTCCACCATCGGATCACGAACACGGAGGTATCCATGAGCAATAGTTCTAGTAGCGACATTAACAGGTACATCACACTTAACGTCATAACGTTTCTCAGCTCCGTACCTCACTAAAATAATGGCTGCATCTCGGTGCTTTACAACGTTTTCTACGTAACTGCAACAAGCCGTGCGGGCAGGGAATTCATACCGTGCTCTATCTTGCTAAAATACACGTGGTCAGATAGGGTGAGTGCTTGCGTGTAACATGATGGAACGCTCGACGCTTCTTGCGACCCGCAGGCAGGTTGGCAAGGACCTCACCATACCTGGAGGAACTAGGACCATTGAGGCCAAAGGACAGCTGGTCATTCCCGGTACGTGGTAGAGAGACACGGGGAATCGCTCTGCTTTGCGATGGCCTGCTGCAATGAGCCGCGCTGTGCGTGTTCCTCACTTTGAACATGCTGCCATTATGCATGACCTGCTTGATGTGCATGTGTACAGCTCCATATCTTTACCAAGCGTATCGTCCCACTTGGGTTACGTTCAACCTATCCTCCTCCATCGATCTGGGATTTGCCACGCGCATTGCCAGCCGCGGCTATTTATTTCACACAAGTTTCCTAACGCCTTTTCTATAAGAATCTGACAGCCCATATGTTCGTTTCCTCTCTCCTGAAATTAGATTACGTCACTATTCTGCTGGTCTGTAGGGACAACGAATGAAATTTGCTTTATTACTCCAATATACTACCTGCTTTGAGTTCCACGCATTGAAGAGCCTCACCCGCGTCCGTTTTGTCTTGATGTTTTAACTGTCGATGTAGTTGACCCGTCTTTTACTCTATAATAAACTACACGGTGCATGCGCTTTCTCTACGAGGGATCACCTTATGAATGTTTTTTTTTTTTAATTTCCGCCAGCGTGGTCAACATCAGCTGAAATGTGGACGAGTTGGCGGTTGTATGTGGGCGGCAAAATGCCGACAGATCTTAAGCACTAGTGAAATCGCTGGGGAAAATGGACCAAAGGCAGCGAAAGAAATGTGGTGGTATTAAGAACAGATATACAGCGAGGATAACATCTAAGCGATATCGCATGTACAGTGGCAATCACACTTAGCGGGAACACGGCTTCGCGTGGCTGTAAACTTGCGCAGCATCATTGTGCCCAAGTCAGTAGTCAGTAGGAAATTCGCACAAGATGGCGGATGACACAAAACACCACTTCGAGGTCCCCGTGTTCGTTCGTCACTCTGCATTGATCTGTAACCGGGTTATGTGTAAAGAAGCAAATGACATGCATAGCCATGCGGAGCCATGTTCACGCTAAGTGTTATTGGCACTGTACATGCCCAGTACGCGATTCCTGCTCCCACACAAAAAGAAACATTTATGTACTCGCTGCTCTTGGTGACGTTGCAAGCATTGCGGGAAGCCTAACTTTGTCCTTAGACTTGGGCGGTAGCCTTTTATCGTTAATGACTAATAATTTCTTAGTGTCGTGTTTCCTTCTAGAAACGTCACTATTTTATGCTGAACGCACTTGGGGCTTCGTTGCCTAGTTTGGCCCGAGGCGTCCCTATATGTGCCAGGAAGCCCGTACTTAATCTTCCCTTGCCGCAGGTGGAATCGACACTGCCACGCACTTTCAGCTGCCTCTGCCCAGCGGCATCAGGTCGGCCGATGACTTCTACTCGGGCACCCGGGCGGCCATCGCCGGAGGAACCACCATGATCAGTGAGTGGACACAAACCGCGGCTATACAGGTGCCTGCTAGTGGCGTAATTATGTGTTAAGTGAACTTCTTTAGATCAGCGGATACGTTTGAGATGATCTGACCGTTACGAACTTGATTTCCGATCGACCGTGCGTGATTATAGGCGGTGTGTGACAAAGACGTTGTCCGGAAGCTTTGTTGTGTCAAGATATCTTTAATGTCTAGGTCTGTTCCCATCCATGCTATAGCTTCAGGTCGAAGCTAGGTGTATGCGAGCTTCAGCCTGCGCGTGACGACGCCTGCGCAGGCAGCACTTCCATCCAAGACGCACACGAAGCGGGCTGCAGCCTGTGCCTTTTACTTTCGTTACGCCAGAAGCAAACTTGAACAAACAAACAAACAAACAAACAAACAAACAAACAAACAAACAAACAAACAAATATCGCGCTACGCACTGGCGTCGCTCGTGCACGAGAGTCCGTACAGCCAAATTACGGAGACGCTCTGTCCAGACGCCGTTTCGTCACGCGTGTCCTCTACATCTCTCCAGCAGGCAAGCCGTCACCTCCGGGTCCGGCTAGGCAGTAACGCCCAGATGAGGGAATCAGCGGTGCAAGTCAGTAAAAAGCGGTGATGGCTGAAAAGCATGGAGGTACCATAAGGTTAGAAATGCAGGAATAAAAATGTGATATAGAAAATTTATTTATCGATTTATAACATTAACATGGAAGCAGCTTGTCACCACACCATTTCAAAGAGGATGCTCCTATATCCCGTCTAAGGGATATAGGAGCATCCTATATCTCTTATCTTCTATATCTCCTACTTGATTCCGTCCATCCACCCATCGTATTGTTTGCGTCAGGCGCGCGTACTTTGAATTCGTGAGTGTGTACTTGAAGTCGTGACTATCAATTTCCATGCCCTTTCGGTGATAACGTTCTGGGGTTCAGCTATTCCATCCGGCTGAAAGATAGTTTCTGTGTTGTGTATTCGCTTGCAGTTGATTGCGTCCTCGACACATCCTGCTCTCCGCTGGAGGCCTACGAGAAGTGGAAGAGCTGGGCTGACGAGAAAGTATGCTGCGATTATGGCCTGCAGTTGGCCGTCACTTCCATCGACCCCAAGACCAAGGAAGAACTTGAGACGCTCGTCAGAGACAAAGGTGGGAGCACGCTTCTTTTTCTTTTTCGGATTTGGAGAGTGGCATAAATAAATTATTATTATTGTTATTATTATTATTATAACTGTATTCCTACTTGAAAGCCACCTTAACTAACATTGCGCCAACATAACTTCGGTTTGGTGTAATGGATGCATGCTTTTCTTTTTTTTTTCCTTCCTCGCCCTTACTTGTTTCTGCAAAAAAAAAAAAAAAGAAAAAAGTTGGGATTACAAGTTTGTAGGACAGACCCTATGCATCTTTTTCTTCCCTCATCCGCCGGACGGATCTCATCGCCGTTTTCAAAGGCTTTGGCTGTGCATTGGACGAACGCGGTGTAATTTCTTTTTTCTAAGTGTCTAAACGATACGTCCGACGTAGCTTTTCGGTTCTCGGTAAAGGTACCGCGGACGTCGACATAAGCCTATGGGTAAAGTCACGTCTAACTTACGTCCGCATTCCGCTTGATACGCTCTGGAGGAGGCACTGAGAATTTTCACCGATTATAACATAGCTGCACTCCCACATTGACGCAGATCACTGTCTTTACTGTATTCGGTGAGCACAGCTGTCCCGCGCACAGGTTGCATGCAAGCGACGTATGCAGGCAGAGATGCGCACATTCACGAGCTAGCTGCTCGCTTCACACTTAACTGTTACCTCGATCTGCTCGTAATGTAAGCTAGCTACTTCTAGCCTTTGCGCTACATGTCTTCGATCCTGCACCTATCTCCGAACATAGAGCGCCAGCATAACACGCACCCTGCCGTGGAATATGATGTTTATCATTAAATACTTCATTTATATTCTGCCTCACAGTCACGGAAAAAGGTATGCCGATTATACAAGAGGCCTATGCTCGTACAGCGGCGATGACCAGGAGGCCGGCTGCACCGCAATGCAAGCATGTAGAACCGGAAAGCCGGAAGCGCGAATGATCCACTTTTGTAAGAACGGTGATGTTCTTATTGAGAGGAGGATTTTGGGTATTTGGGTAGGGAAGAAAATCAAGTGCTCAGCTTATAGCTTTGTCGTCTCTTTGATTTGCCTACACAAAATTTATACCTCTCTAGGTTCGAAGTTGGCGTGGGTCGATCGAACGGCTGCCGAATAGCCGTGATCGGCACACGCGAGCGGTAGATGAGCGGTAGATATTCGGCTCCGGACTTCGGTACACGGTAGAAAATAACATGTTCACATGGAAATAGTCAGGAGTAAATTTGCAGTTCAACGACGCTTCCCAGTGGCTTGTGCGAAGGAGCTATAGCGGTTTTAACGCACGTACAGTCCTGGTCGAAAGTATTGGAGCCAAATAATGTTCGTCTCAGCCCCGCGCGAGTTGCACGTTCTACAGTTGTGTGAATTTGGATTTACCATGTTTGACCAATAGGGGAAAGAAACACACCGTCGTATATCCGCGGTGCCGAACCTATGGGGAAGCCTCGCGATATGCGTCGAACTTTGAAAAACGACCTACCCGGAAAAACAACAGTACTGGGTCCGTCCACAGTACAGCATCAAAACACAGCGGGCGGATCCGTCCGACGTATTAGAAAAAAAGTACCGGGTCCATCCGACGTACCTTTATCTACAGACCCCCCCCCCCCCCCCTTTTTTTTTTCTTCGCAGGGTGCGTCTGATAGATCGTGTTTTTTAAAGTCCGACGTATCTCACAAAGTTATCTTGTAGGTTAGTTACCATGAGTATAACGATAGAGATGATAATATAAATCGCTGCTTTGCCCGCTGCTTTATTTTGAGAGCATGCACTAGGATGTTTGCGCGGCTGCGCGCAAAACGGGCACCATGGTTGTATACCGGTTTGCACACGTCCTTGTGTTCAGCGTGTGAATCTGAAAAATATTTCTGTCGATTATACGGTGGCTTAGCTGGAGCGCTAGACTCGTTTTAACCTCAGAAACGCGGGAGTCTGAACTTCACGTGTGATAACTTTTGTGACGAGGTAGAGCTGCGTGTCGAGCGCTTGTCTTTCTAAAACGACATCGTTGTTTTCCCGAAAGTCCAGATCGTTCACGCTTCCGGCTTTTCTGCACATTCTCCTTGTACTGCGGCGGAGCACGCCTTCGCCTCAACGGGCTTGCCAGACTGACCATCTCTGCTAGTGCAGGCCTCGTATACACTCGGCGGGCCTTTTTACAGCGAAGGACCGTCCAAGGAAATTTTCGTGCTGTTGTCAGCAAAAAATGCCAGTTTAGATCGTTAATTAGTCATTGATTAGTAATTAATTATTTTCATTAATTGGCATTTAGTCATTAACGGCTCTTATTATGTTAGTAATTAACTACTTATCAATTAACGTGATTAGTAATTGATCATTGATTGACATACGGCCATATAAAGCACGCATTCACACATACTGTGGTGGTGATCTGTGATTGGTCGAGACCTCCATGACGTTATCCCGTCTCGACCAATCAGAGCCGCCGCAAAAGCGGGACACATTTTGCCCACGAAAACGATGAGGCATAAAAGGCTTTTGCCTTAAAATTGAATGCAAACAGCATATCTCCTTTGAAATTAGGCATACAGCTCCACAAAACAAGCATCAAAATCACATGATTGATGATAAGGGGCGTGTGAACAATGGGAACACCCTCCGACGCGTTCCGGTAAAGATTAGGTTTGCAGCTGCTTCGAAAGGGGTTGACGTCATTCGAAGGCCTCGTGTGAAGTGCAAGCCGCATAATGTACGGTAACGGCGCCTGCAAACAATTCGAAGCACGCGTTCCTCCTCCACGCGTGTCTTCCCGGTAAAGATTACGGTTGCTACTCTGAATGGAAAAAACATTCAACAGCATAGAAATCACGTAGTGATACCACGCTTTCATATATAACAGGGAGACCGATGTAGCAACTCATTCAGTTCCCTCCAGGCTACCATGAGTAGACCGCGGAAAGGAAACACGCCAGAAGAACAGTGAATATAATGCTCGATGAAAAGAACAATGTGACGTTGCAGTGGGTAATTTGGTGTAGTTCTACAGCTTTGCTGCCCAGCCACCTTCACAGCGTGGATTGGAGCCATATTTTTTTTTAACAGACCGAGGTGACAAATTAGGAGACAACTCAATTGCACACTGCGAGGCGGGGCTCAGTACGAAGCCCACGTACGCTGCGTCGCCTCCGTGCAACCTAGCGGGGCTCGGCGCGCGCAGTCGGGCGGCCTGACGATCTTTGGTCATTTGTAGAACTGCGGATGCGGATATATGAGAGTGGGCGAACTTCTTTTTTGCATAACTGTTCGAAAGTCGCGAATATATAGCGTGTAACTTCAATATGTTTTGCAGGGGAGAGCGCTTTTCAAGGAGGATGACGGGCATAGGTTGCACGTGACATTAGCCAGGGGCTTATAGCGACGTCCGCCCAACCTTTAATGAGGATCGACTGAATGCGTCGGCTTCAGGCGCTTTGTATATAAAAGAGAGCACAGCATCGCTCCTAATTACTTAGGCGGTTCATAAACGGTATCAGGTGCACACGTCTGTTCTAAATCGCGGCACCCGATCCTTCCGCTTGAAAGAGAGACATAAGATCGGACTGTATACGGCGCGACGCCGGAGCTGATTGTGGCTGCCACGGGTAGAGGGCGCAGCTTCGTGGCGTATCCAATAGCGAAAGTGAGTGACTGTAGAAGGTTGTCACCTCGCCGACCGCTGGAACGCGAGGCGCGACCATTCCTGACTAATCCTCATTTTCTCGTTTTCGACTTGGCGTCGTACATGAGCTCGTGGCGTTTGGCTAGAATGTTTCATCTTCTGTCCCCTTTAGAAACTGCGATTGAAGAGGCTACAGGATTGCGCGATGGCAGTTATACGTGAAGCCTAGTCGCAAGCCTATAGCCACCAGATTGCGCGACTGTCCAGACCGCTTGCTACTTCTTTCTGTGCTTCGTTTTTTTCCCCCGAGTACAGCTTATGGCACTTGCGTATCCAGTTCCTTGTACACCTGTTGGCTTCGTGTCACTAGCCGTCGGTACCGCGTAAGAATACCACGTGGCTACGCACTCACTGCTGCAGCTTATTGTTCGCTTTAGCCATATACGTGTGGTAGACGAAACGGGCCTCAGATCCGATGTGGGGTTGGCCGAATTCTTGTCTCACTCTTTACGGGCATGCTTTACTTTAGGGATTAGTAAGTGGAACAGATAATTCTCGTCTCCTGAGGTAGGTATTTTATTGGGACCACGCAGGTATCAACACCTTCCGGGCTTATCTCAGCATGGACCACCTGATGTTGTCCGACCTTCAGATGATGCACCTGCTCGAGGTCTCCAAGCACCTTGGCTGCTTGACCACAATTCACGCCGAGCATGGTGGCATCATTGCGGAGGTGAGAACGGCATTTTGAGAACGCGTTGCGTTGAACACAAAAATATGGAATTTTTGCCTACGTTCGTTGTGCCTCCAGATTTTCGTGAAACATATGCGTGCGTTTTCAATTTCCGGTGTCTGATTGGACGAAAGAAATTGGAAATACACGTGATTGCACTGTACGGTGCTGCGCCTGAATTCTAAGAGACGAGATGTGCTGTGAGAGCATGCGTTTGGCTACACACCAACCGTAGAGTGGCGCTGCAGGCACTAGCGAGTTTGGTACATGCTTGAGCGCACTGCGTTTCAGTGAACTATGACGCTGGGCAGTAGGTTGTGATAGAGCTAGGTGTGATTGAGTACACAAGACAAAGCAAAATGTGAAAGACGAATTATCATGGTTTGGTCACGTGCGAATTAGGTGTGCTCGCACGTCGGGTTTCATTTAGGTTTTGGTTAGAGGCTCAGTTCTAATGGTCCAGCTGTCTTCACACAAAGTTGAGCGACATCAGTGATCTCAGAAGACTTTGTAGTGATAGTGCACTATAAATATAGAATTTTTGGGCTGCTTAACGCACCTATCGTATTGCCCTCTTCAGGTGAGTTAAAGTAAAACAGATCGCACGTCGAAATTACCAATTGGAGCGTCTAGTCACTCAGTATAAACTCCAGAATTGTCTGGCGAGAGGTTTCAACGTTTCAGTCCGCATGGAAAAATTGAGTGACGCGCGATCCGAGCAAAGCTGAAATCGTTTTGTGCGTGGATGTGTGAAACAAAAACAAAAACAAAAACGTTGACGCTGAACCTGAATGGCTGCTTGCTGGTGCATGGCGCATGCGTGAGCGAAGAATCTTTACACGTTAGGCATTTCCAGGACCAAATGATCTGCAACGCTGTAGTGGGTTTATTGTTGCATTACGGAGGAGCCGCATGTCGGCGCTGGCCGAAACTGGTGTCAAAAATTGTCAGAGAAAGAACGCTAGCAGACGACGGACCAGGAAGAGGAGGACACACACTCCTGGTCCGTCGTCTCCTAGCGTTCTTTCTCTGACAATGAATAACCAACTCGCCCAGCAACATAACCTGGTCAAAAATTGGATTATAATAATTAGTAACGTTGCAGTATTAGATTAGTTTTGAATGTCCGTAGTTATTGCGCATGTAGGGACATTTAGAGGCCATAACACCGACGCATACTATCTTTACCGTGCCCTAACTTGAAGAGCCAAAAACCGCTGCATTTACACTTTCGCTGGTCGCATTTTTATTAGTCTTCCTCCTTTTTCTCTCTGTGCGCACAATGAATGTTATAAAATACTAAGATGTGGCATTTATTATTTTGCAGAACCAAAAGAGGATTCTTAATCTCGGTGTAACTGGGCCTGAAGGTGTAGTCTACAGTCAGCCCGAAGAGGTGAGTTGCTAAGGCTCCGAAAAAAAAAAAAAATTGCCGCAAAAGGTGTGTATGCTCGTTTCCTGATAGCAATAGTCTTCACTTTGGGTTTCGGAAGTTAGAGTGAGAGTAACGTTGTAGACAGAAACGCAGTCTACTAAATTTTGCTTTCGAAATGAAGTGCTCCAAAGCTCTTGTGAAAATGTGTCAAGAATCAAGAAGCTTTTAAGGAAGCATGGAAAGCCGTATGGTCATGCAGTCCGTCACAATGCACCTTCGTAGTCTATTACACCGCTCAAACGCCGTTTTGATAACACCTTTTGCGGGTGTACTATGCAATGTCATTAAAGCATGATCCCATTGCGCTCCTTGTGGTAAGTGTTTGCCAGCTGATGCCTTTCTTAATTAAAAACTATTTATTCTGCTGGTGTAGTTAGCTGCATTATGACTAGTCATGAGAATGCAACGGAGGAAAAAAGAAATAAGCTCATTGCTGAACTACGAGTTAATCGGAAGTTAAACATTTTGCTTTGTTGGCCTACCATAATTGCACTGACATGGCAGACATTTACATTTTAGCCTGAAACGCGCAGTATATGCGCAGAAGTTGCTGAGTTGATGACACTGTTTCGTTTGCTTGTTGTCCATTAAAAACAAAGGTGGAGGCCGAGGCCACTCTGCGGGCGATCGTCATGGCCAATCAGGTGGCCACCCCACTCCTTGTGTCTCCCGTGATGAGCAAGTCTGCGGCGCAGATGATTGTGGACAAGCGCAATGATGGTAAGTTTAGAATAAGAACGGGGTACCCGTGTGTTTATGGTGAAATTCCGAACGAGTGACTGGGCGTCTCCGTGGAAAGGCTCTGTTTAGTACTACAGTAAAACCTCGTTGATTCGGCCTCCAATGAGACGGGGCAAATGTTCGAAGTATCCGAAAGTTCGAATTAATGAATTTCGCTTAAAGAAATGCCAGTAACCAGATGTATCATAGTAATTTTAACCAATGAAAGTCTAGAAATTCCGCACGAGTGACTGAGCATCTCTGTGGAAAGGCTCTGTTTAGTACTACAGTAAAACCTCGTTGATTCGGCCTCCAAGAAACCGGGGAAAATGTTCGAAATATCCGAAAGTTCGATGTATCGAATGTCTCTAAAAGAAATTCCAGAAACTAGATACATCATAGTAATTTTCACCAATGAAGGTCTAGAATATAGTTGCCTATATGTTTGAGATGAAAATTAAGCGTTAATTATATTTTGCGCTTTTGTTAAGTGCTCACTTGCTTTGCGCGCACTATGAGGAATGTCGAAAGATTTTTGCAGATCCTCAGTTACTCCGTTGCTTTTCCCGCAGTGCGACGCAGTAGCACGCAGTGGCGCCTCTTCGCAAATGGCCTCATCGCGTTTTGAGGATGCTTCGCTGCGCAGACTGTACAAACCCATGTGCGGTGAAGCATCCTTAAAACGCAACAGGCTAGCGTACCAGAAGCGCGGGGGAAACACGTGGACGCAACGGAGCAAATAATTTGCGGAGGTGTCGGAATGGATCGGCACCATTTCAAAATAAAACTAAAACATCTGCGACGCACAAAGCAATGTCTGAAACGGTGCTACTGGCTGATGCACGTGCTCGATGACAGTGGCGGATGGCGTGAGTTTAACAGCCGGTGGCAGTGGGGGACTTCCGTTCGTTGGCGAGCATCACGCGCGCGGGCACCGTCATTTAAATCGGTCTTAGTTTGAGGAGACCTTTCACCGATCTCTCGCTTCACTGGTCCTACCGCGGAATGACCTCCCCGTACGAATTAAGTACAGTACGAGCCCGCTCATTGCGAATTAACGAGCGTCCGACGCCACAGACATGCACGGGCGTCGGCCGAGACCGCGCTTGTAGTTTGTATGCGAATTTCTGAGTTAACATGTGTAAAATTAAGCAGAGTTTACTGTATATCAACGAAGAGGAAGAGTACCTTGCCCCAGAAACTGGTTCTTTCCGCACCTACTGAAAAAAAAAAAAAAAAGGAAACCTCAGCTGGAAAATAGGAAAACATGTTCCAGTACTTGTTCTCTTGGCAAATTTCTGCTTTTGCGAAAAGCTGTGTTTCTCTCTTATGATTCGTTTCGCTTTTGCGTTTTGCGTTAGTCGCATAACCTCAGCTCTGCCATCTCCAGAGCGCGGTACAAAATATCTTGCTTCACTGCCACGTGTGGTGCACAGGGTGCGTGGTGTTCGGCCAACCGACGGCTGCCAGTCTGGGCACGGACGGAAGTCACTACTTCAACAAGTGCTGGAGCCACGCAGCCAACCACGTGACTTCGCCCCCGCTGAATCCCGACCCAACGACACCAGGTCGTCTCATGGACCTGCTTGGATGGTAGGCGCCAGACTTTGTGCACGTCGCTGTTAGCTATCGGTGCATGGACGTAAAAGAGGACAGCATTGAACACCGATGCGAACAAGTGAGGCCGTTCTATTTTTGTCTTTAGCATAGCGCAATCGTGATAGTATAGTGGGCTCAAGTTATTCAAAACTCGCTTAATTCGAAATTCCGGTTTATTCCAAGTAATGCTTCGATGGCGTTGTCAAGTGCGCTTAAGCGCCTCTGTTAATAACTGGAATGCGCATAATTCTAGGAAAAAATTAACACCCTTCGAGCTCTAACTAGGAATAGAATGCGTGGACGGACACTAGAGATGTGCGCGCTTACGCTTGGAACTTTAGGGAAAAGTGGGAAGTCTCGAGGCAATGTACAATACAAATTTCAATGAACCCGTAGGAGAGGTACAGGGCGAATCAAACCATCGAACGTGTGAAAATAGTAGTAGTTCACGTTTTTTCACTGCTGGCAGTTATGGTTCTCGGTGGAAATTAGATTGGCTGGCTCTTCCTAGATGCGTTAACGCTTTTTCGGCAGCTAACGATGCACGCATGGTTGATAGGCTACAGTTGATGAACGTGAATTAGAGTACTTTACGTCATGCAGCGTCAACATCGAAAATGTGTCCGTGGTCACTGTCTGGAAGTGAGTGGCAATGTAACCTAGTCTCTAGAATCCTGTGTTTCCCTACTGAAAAAAAAATTGTATGAGGCAATAACCACATTTTCTCACACAATCTCACTCAATTCACATAAGAAATCATATACAAGTCGCATACAATTGCATAAGGTCTCATAGCTTCTTGTAAATTATCATAAATTATGTACGATATTTTATGATAATGATGTGAACCGTATGAGAGTCTATGCGATTAGATGATATTATATGAGGTTATTGCCACGTAGAACTTTCGGTTTTTCAGTGGGGTTTCGCTCTTTCTTTTCTAGTTTACGAAAACTCGGTGATAAAGACCCCTGAGAGTGGGATATATCTGATATAGTAACGACAGAGTAACACTAAGATTTGTATTCACTCCTCACTTTAACGTGTAATTTGAAGGCTGCCAATCGGAAGGGTTTAGGCATGCCATTCACTCATGACATCTTGGAAAAATTGGCGAAATATTTGGGAGTGATAGTCTCCGGAAGAGTGTTTATCTATATTGTACCATAAAAGCCTAAGGGCATTAAATCATAATAGTAATAATAATTGGTTCACAGGAAGGGAAAGGCGCAGTATCTGTCACACTTGCTATGTGGACATCTGGTAAGGAAAGGGAGGAAGGTGGGAGTGAAAGTGGAAAGAGAGAAAGAGGAGTCGTAGTGGAGGGCTACGGAGTAATTTCGACGAAGCAGGAATGATGATAATATAAATTATTCGAATGGCTTTAATACAAGAACAATGTTTGTGGGTGCGCGATGACACGATCACTAGAATGGAGCAAGATAAATCGTTGTACATTATCTGAATCTGATTGCTTTGTAGAAACAAAAGTGCGCGTGGAGCAGTGATAACATTTAAACTGATATTTTTTTTTCTCCCCAGTGGTGACCTGCACGTGACCGGCTCTCAGCACTGCACCTACACCACAGCTCAGAGGGCAGCCGGATCCAATGACTTCACCAAGATCCCGCACGGAGTAAACGGCGTCGAGGAGAGGATGCTGGTCGTCTGGGAGAAGGGAGTGGTGAGTGGTCGCAGTGCTCCTTTGTCGGGTTTGACCGCTTAATTAAAAAGAATTGCAAGGGCAAGTTGCATATTATAACACATATGCAAAATAGAAATAAAGTGAGCCGCATTCCTTGTTTGTTTACGCGTTATCTCTGCATGCCGAGTTCTTCGCTCTCCTTCACGGAAGAGAGATGAAATAAAATGCCTCGTTCACTTAATATTCCAAAGAGAGCAATGAAATAGTTACAAAGGAAAGCCACCAGGTTCCCCAGAGACTTCGCGGTTTAGGAAAATTCTTCCAGTTCCCGGGCTGGAACCCAGGACCGCCGCCTATCAGGATAGCCGCCATACCAACTAAGCTATCCATGACATCTATCGGTTCACAGGGCTTTCCTCAAACGCCAGATTTGTTCTAAATCTTCCAACTTTCTTTGTAGCCGTATGACGCAGTCGGGTGGATGATGATTAACAATTCATGTTAATGAGTGAATGTGATGAGTGCAGCAGAAGCTTGTTGATACTTTCCCGGTTCTCGCGATTTTGGGTGCTCAGACGCCTAAAATTCCCGGAAAGTACGGTCATGGGTTCGTCAAGTTCTGATCATATGATACGTTTAGAGGCCAGCAGACGCGCGACGGAAGTTGGACATTAGGGTAGCTTCTCCGCAAAGCGTAAACGCATTGGAATTACGCATTTGAAGGATGGAGATGATAGACGAAGATGCAGTGCGTCTAGGCCGATGTCGCATGCGGCAGCCCGTTGTCAGTGCTTTTTTTTTTTTTTTTTGCAATTTGGGGGGGGGGGGGGGGGGCGCATTTGCGGTATGGCGAAGCATTTAGAAATGGCGACATTGACGAAGAAGATGTTCTATCTAATCTCGCTGTCGCAGCTCTTCGGATTGAATATACTTCAAAGCATCTTTCATGCCCATCATAAATGCACATAGAAGTATACAGGCTTTAGAAAGCTTTTCAGACATCGTTGAAACGAGCGTTGAGAAACCTTTTATAAAAGTAAGTGCAAATGTCTAAATGTTATGTCAAGTCCTTCAGCTGTTTGTATGATACGTTTTCCTGGATAATGCGAGTTCTCACAGCATTATTAAAATAATGGTATCAAGAAGCTCCCTGTTGTAATAATATGAATGAACAATCAGGACTGTGTAAATCACTCCCTATTATCGCAAATTTTCAGATGACTGGCAAGATGGATGCCTGCCGCTTCGTTGCCGTGACGAGCACGAATGCCGCCAAGCTGTTCAACATTTATCCCAAGAAGGTAAACGACCTATTTGTTGTCTTTCATTCGCTTCTCTCTCAGAGTGCACAGCTCGTCAAAAGATATATGTTTGTTCCAAAACATGCGCCATTTGCAAAATTGCTACTGCTAGCAGTTATGCAGTGTGTGAAAGCTGTGTGTGAGGTCTGTTTTTCTACTCTGTACCCGACGAAACGCGTGGAAGACGCATACTGTCATCGTAAAGTCCTTTGTGACTGCAGTGTGGGCTGTGGTTTAGCTTGTAGTTAAACCGCGATAGCAATCTGCATGGCTACGCTTAGGTTCCGCTTGAAAGTAAATACTTGGCTTTTGACCACTAAAGTGTAAAGTTCATTGAGGGTCCTCACTGAAGTGCAATGAGGGGAAAGCGTCTGTTCCGCGGTGGTCTTAAGCTCTCCATTACGGCACCTCTTTCTCTCTATTTTCACTCCCACCTTTCTCCTTTTCCTTAGGACTCGGTTAAGGTGTCCGCGGAGAATTGTGACAGATACTGCACTTTTTCTTTCCTGTAAAACAATTTGAAACACCGCTGATGCCTGCTGCGCTGTCTATTTCTATATGCTGTGTGGTGCGGCGTTCGAGGAAGCGCCAAATGAATGGCGTCGCACGGACGCCTGGATCAAACGCCCGGCGTGGTTAACTAGTGACGTCATCACGTCGGGACGTCATGACCGGATGTGACACCATTATGACGTCACTTATGGTTATTAAACATGAACGGATGTAACGCAATGATGACGTCACAACCGATGACATCACCATGTGATGACGTCATACTCATGACGTCGTACTCATTGTCATTACTCATGACTATTTAGTCATGATTAATTACTAATTAGTACTACTTAGTGACTAGTTAGCATTGGTGATTACTACGTCGCCGCCAGCTGCTCAACTATTATCCTCACGCTAAAGAAGGAGAATTAAGGTGCGCTATGCTTTATTGATTATTCGAAAGCGTTTGACTGCGTAGATCACAGCAGATTGTGGCAAGCTCTCCAAGAGATGGGAGTTCCAATTCACCTCATCTGTCTCCTCAGGAACCTGTATGAAGGGCAAGAGGCCACAGTCAGAACTAGGCATGGTCTTACCGATTGGTTTCAGATTGAGAAAGGAGTGAGGCAAGGCTGCATACTATCGCCCTGCCTATTTAACCTATATGCAGAGTGCATCATGAGAAAGGCCGGTCTGGACGAGTCTTCAGCTGGAGTGAAGATTGCTGGAAAACGTATCAACAACCTTAGATATGCGGATGATACCACTTTAATGGCAGAAAGTGAAGTGGAACTCAAGAGACTTCTGATGCGCGTACAAGAAGAGAGTGAGAAGTTTGGGAACATTAAAAAGACAAAGATCATGACGTCTTGCCCTATCAAGTCCTGGAGTATCAAGGGACAAGAAGTGGAAGCTGTGACAGATTTTCTCTTCTTGAGCTCCAAGCTTACCTCGGAAGGAGACTGCAGCCATGAAATTAGGAGACGCCTGCTTCTGGGAAAGAGAGCAATGGCCTTGACCGCCTAGTAAAGAGCAGAGACATTAGTCTGCCAACCAAGATCCGTATAACTCGTGCTACGGTCTTTCCAGTTGTGATGTATGGATGGGAGAGTTGGACTGTGAAAAAGGCTGACCGCCGAAGAATTGACGCGTTTGAATTGTGGTGCTGGCGAAGACTCTTGAGAGTTCCTTGGACTGCCAGAAGATCAAATCAATCGATATTGTCGACCATAAACCCTGACTGCTCATTGGAGGGTGAAATTCTAAAGTTAAAGCTCAGCTACTTTGGTCATCAGATGAGAAGACAGGAGTCGCTGGAGAAAGATTTGATGTTGGGAAAGGTTGAGGGTCGCCGGAGAAGGGGTAGGCAGCAAACGCGATGGTTAGATGGCATCTTCGAGGCGCTGCAGATGACGTTATATGATGTTAGGAAGGCAGTGAGAGACCGGAAAGCGTGGCGTGACATGGTCCACAGGGTAACGAAGAGTCGGACACGACTGAACGACTGAACTGAACTGAACTGAAGATCCCGAGCGTGGCGCAGTTGGTGAAGCGCTCGGCTTGGTATCCGAGGGATGGAGGTTCGATTCCCGATGGAGACGTCTTTTCTTTTTGTGAGGAGACTGGCCCAGTGGTTCCGTCAGCTGTGGTGGTTGCTAGGCAAGGTCAGTATGACCACGGCCAAGGTGCGACCACAAGGAAAGTGCGATCACAGCGATGAGGCGAAGTGGCTGGCGTAGCGTAGCTGTCGCTACAAAATTGAGTCTTAGACAAATTTTGTTAGCGAAGCTTCCCTTTTCGGAACTGAAGTCAAGCCCTTACTACCTCATCTTCATGCTTTACGTAATACATTTTGCGAGGAATACAAGTTTCACATGCTACACTAAAGGCAAATTACCCGCCGCGGTGGCGCAGTGGTTAGGGCGGACGACTTTTGTGCCAGAAGATGCAAGTTTGAAAGCCGGTCACGGCGGCTGCTTTTCGATGGAGGCGAAAAGCAAGGCGCCTGTGTACTGTGCGATTTCAGTGCGCGTTAAAGAACCCCAGGTGGTCGAAATTTCCGGAACCATCCACTATGGCGTCTAAAGGCAGTCTGTCATGGAGCATGAAATCGCTGGTTTAGTTTCGAGCAATCTTGTACCACTTTGCGGAAAATAAATCACTAACTACAACAACAATTATTCCGAGTAGAATGTAACTGGTTGCATTGGTCAATTACATCCCTAGAAAATTAACTGAACCATTACACAAAGTGATCGATTACTATTCGGTTACTTTCCTTCCAACCTTTATTGCCACAAGACAGATTTATTCGGACTGTAAAGAAATATTCTGGCCTCCTTGATATTTTGTTATACGTTGTTATTATTCGAGAGGAGTTCTCTTTGGTGCCCATTCCTGCGTTTCGCGTCATCGCCGTTGGCATCGTACCTCGTAACCAGCTCCGCAGCCAGGGCAGCGCGGGCTCCTGCCGCCATCGTTCGCAGCTGTGTGTATACCCCCCATCGTATTCTCCGGTTTCTGTGCGCGCTCCTGCCGTTTCACCGCTGCGTGTACCTGGTTCGTTAGTCCTTTAAGAAACGATATACAGAGCCAGCCACCATGCGCGTCTTCTTACGAGGTTAACGATCGCGTTTTCCAAAACTTTTCCAGGGTCGCATCCAAGCTGGCTCGGATGCGGATATCGTCATTTGGGATCCAAAGAAGCTGACAACAATCTCCAAGAAGTCCCACTGCTCGACGGCCGACTTCAACATCTTCGAAGGAATGCAGATCCGCGGCGGACCACAGTACGTGCTCTCTGGAGGGCACGTGGTCATGGATGATGGTCAGGTGAGTGCTCTGGTCGATGTAGAAAGTCAAATCAATCCGCATTAATTTGATGCGTACTACGCACGACGATCATGTACAGGAAGGGGAGGGGGCACACAGCTCAGCACCCTATCTAAGGATGTTCGCAGCACAAGGTTGGCACAATATCCGCTATCACATTTTGCCGATACACATGCATTAAATAGCCATGTGGCGTGATAGCTCGTTAAACACGGGCCGGATGGCACATGGACAAACGCTTTAGGGGTTACATCAGGTCCACCAAGCTTAAGAAATTCATAAGCATCTAGAGGAGCACAAGCTGGTGAACATTAAAACAGCGTGTGGAGACAGCACAAAACAGGCATTACAAATCTAATCGTTATCTTCACTGTCGAGGTTCATTGCTTAGTTTTATCGTTCAAACATATCTCACTAAATCAGTATAAAAAAAAATAAATTCCGGCAGCCAGCGTAGTATCGTACTAAAGCGTTCAAAACTCGGCTCTCCATCCACACTTTCCAACCTTCGAGAGTGGGTGGCCCAAATTTCAATGTGGGTGAAGTCTTTTTTGGGGGTGGTCAAATTCGGTTTTGAGCTTGCCTCAGCTTCTTTCTTTCTTTCTTGCTCATCACTATTATTGTCACTATGTCTATCGGTCACTATATATCAGAATCCCACCGATATCCCGCGCAATCTTGCGGGCACATGGTGCACAGATTTTGCGCACAGTATTTGAGGACGCCACTCATGAGCTGTTAAAAGCTTTCACTTTAACACGCGAGGGGATTGGTTCCGGTAATAGCTATGAGTCCTTCGAATGACACCCTTCCTTCCTTTCAAAATTGTTGGCTGTTATTGCTTCTTATGAAAATTTTTTCCGGAGTCCTCCACTACGGCGTCTCTTATAGCCTGAGTCGCTTTGTGACGTTAAACTCCACAAACCAAACCAAACCAAACCACACCAAACCAAATCTTCCTAAGCTCGACAGCGCGGCTTCACGCAAGATTCGTGGTTGGGTTTGAACGTGTTAAGTAGCGCTTTCGTACCAAATTGGCCAATCATTACGATAACCGGTAGGACAATTAACCTGATTTGGACCCCGGCGCACCAATCTATTAGTGCATAGCCAAAGGAGGCTATGGTTAGTGGCAACGAGGCTGCTCACAACCTGGCTTGAGATCTCTACTGCCGAGCAGGTCGAAATGAGCAAGCTGAGGAAGGCTACGATAGAGAAGGGCATCTGCTGTCGTATTATAATGTGACGCAATATTATAGAAGGCAACGTCAGAAACTACCCCCTCAAGACAAGACTATAGATGAAAAACAGGTGACCGCATGGAGGCGTCTGCGAGCAGATGTTTATCCAAATCCGGTCTTAAACAAAATATTTTCCCGGATTTTAAAGACGAGAGCTGCAGGGCTTGCGGGCAGAGGGGTACCCTGAACCCATAATATGGGAGTGTTTGCATTCCCTAGGCAGGGCAAACAACATTGATAGTAGAGAAGCCAAGCCCGACCCCGGAACACTAGGTGCCAGCGGTTTGACTGGCTGAAGAGGCCGCCGAGATCCAAGGGATTTTGGTCAGCATCTGAAGCGGATTCCCACTCACCCTAAGGCCCCTCTCTTCCAAGAGGGGAGGGCTTGGCATAGGAAAGAGCCTTTTTCTGTTGGAAAAATAGATTCACCCACTCGGTGCGAAGCTTGAGTACATTTCAAAAATTTGGTTTTGCGATATGCTCCGGTAAAGAAATAAAACCGTTTAAGAAAGACGTGAATTCAGATTTGCAGCTACAGCCTACTTTACACTTTCCCTCAAGTAACTAAACTTCAACTGACGCCCACTCCTTTCCAAGTACTTCACTCTTATAAAACAAGTGGCGTTTGTGGCTCCCCCTGCTGACCTTCGTTCGGGTAGAGGGACATTGTTACTCGCTTAATCACCAGTGTCCTATTTTGTGTGTCTATCTGACACGTACTCATCAGCTCGCTGTCGTAAGTTGTTAATTGCGTGAAAGACCGGTCGATATACCCTTACGGCGTCCAAAGAGTGGCGTTATATGAGCAACGCCACTATACTAAAAGGTCACGTGATCTTGACGTAGGGGTGAAAGACGGTCGTTGCCATGTTCACATGCAAGTTAACGAGAGTGCACAGCTTGATGACACGTGATTCAAGTGCGTGGCTTTGCGATAGCTGTTTGCTGGTTGGCTAAGGACGCTCCATCTGAAGCCACGTGGTTTGTCTAGGGGCCAATAGGGGCGGGCCTTCTCCCGTGACGTTGCACGGAATTCTAGGAGCCGAAATTTGGCGAGAGAGTGCATTTTTGTGACAGCTAAAAGTTTTTAGTTTTTTAAATAGTAGTTTTCAAGCATTTCTTTCTGCCGCGGTAATGCAGTGGTTAAAATATGCCCGACTGTTATGCCGGAGTGCCCAGGTTCGAACCCGACCACCGGCCTGCGTTGCGATGGAGGATAAACGAAAAGGCGTCTGTGTGCTGTGCGATGTCAGTGCACATTAAAAATCCGCAGGTGCTGGAAATTACTCCAGAGCCTTCCACTACGGCACCCCTTTATCTCTTTCTGATTTTACTCCCACCTTCCTTCCTTCCATTACAGCGGGGTTCAGGTGTGGAAAAAGTGTGACAGATACGGCGCCTTTCTTTTTGGGTACATCACTAATTACCATCATCATTATTATTCTTTAAAATGGTATTTTTGCCCTTTTAAACGGTCGGAAATTTATTGCTTGGTCTGATTAAGAGATTTTCGGTTACAACATCGAATATCATTGGATCTGTGGCGGGAGGGGTGCTGCATTTGCTCCGTGTGATGACGCAAGGTTCCAGATTTAGTTGGGCTATATTAGCTGTGTGCAGTTGGGCTGTTTAGCGATATATATGCGCATAAATAGGGTAATAAAGGGACTGCACACACAGAGGCAGAATGTAACACAAGAGAGGCAGATTGCTACACAAGAAGTCCCATCCTAAAATAATGTCTTGGGAGCAGTCACGGAGAACGATAAAACTGATGACATAGAGAACGTCCTGAATGGTGACTCGAGCCGGGTGCCCAAAGAAATCCCAGAATACGGCAGAACAACTTTTCGTAACAAGCGGCACAGTATAACGTTAATAACCGGCACAGCAGCACCAGTATCTACAAGCGCAAGAGTACAAACATTTTCAGTGGTAAATTCGATTAAATTGTTCGGTGGCGAAGCGAGACTTTCACTTGTCGAAGAAAGCGCAGTTCTTGCCTGCGGATCTGCGTCTAGTGGTTTTCTGGCATTGGCGAGGTAGAGTGACGACGCACCTCTTTGTAACCCGTTATGTTTAAAGCTTTTCACTCTGGCGTCCTCGTTCCAGACTTCTTTGTTCAGATGATACCAACGGAGAACGTCATGTATTGTATTCTATTTTTTTTCCTTTGCAGCTGAAAGTGAGCCAAGGATCGGGACGCTTCGTTGCCCTGCCGCCATTTTCGCCGCACACATTCAGTGCCCTTTTCGAGCGCGAAAGGGTAAGTGTGCACCGCTTACTTCATGGCTGTCGTTATGCGGAGACCATTCTGTTCAGTACCCACTCTAAAATAGCTTGGTACGTGTTGTATGGGAAGAGTGAAGATGCATCATTTTGAAGCAATTGTCCATGCCTCCAATTGACTGTACCCCCAGATCCTTTATTTAAAGTAACGGCTAGGATACAAATCTGCACCAACCCTATGCAAATGGGAATACGACGACAAAACGTCATCATCATCATCATTATAGAGAGCAGTGCACTGCCCTTTTCTTCTCTGTTCCCTTTCGTGTTATATCTATGCCGCAGGTACCTTATGACCGGGAAACGTGTGTCTAACAGCTTTTTTTTGTTGGCTGCCCCGACACTAGGCGCGGACGTGACGTGACAGTGTTACGCACCTTAGCCGAAGCTCAAGTGGTGATGCCACTTTGCTTCCAGACTGTGCGCGTAATTCTTCCTCATAATTCAACCGGCGCACGCAGGCCAGCGATCGGCTGAAGGTGGACCGGGACGGCTACGAGGGCCCCGTGGGAGACATGCTGAACGGCGGAGACGCCTCGACGCCCTACAAGAACCAGACGACGCCCCTGAGGTCGCACGACAGTCCGCACAGTCCGTCCGAGTTCCACACTCGCGGCCCCACCCGCAGCGGCGGTCGCAACCTCCAGGATTCGAGCTTCAGCCTTTCAGGTGAGTACGGGGCCTTGTACCGTCGCCAGATGACGTTTCCCGTCAGGATAAAGTTGTTGTTGTTGTTGTTGTTGTGGCTGTAGGAAGAAAGAAAAGAAAATGTACGGGCCTGCTACTGGCTCTGTAGCTGAGCCACCTCCGCTGCCTCCTGCAGACAGAAGAGAAAATAGAGAAGAAAGAAAAGTTTAGAGGGAGAGAAAGACGCGCGCCGCAACAACAGCCGTCGTCCACCACTGAAGCGGGGGCGGGTGCAATGACGGCCTACAACAGATAAAAATTCGGTGGCAGACTAGGCCCCGCCGCAAGCGGTGGTGACCTACCTGCCCAAGCCCCATCAGGGGAGTCTAGGATAAAGTTGCAGAGCGCGGCGTTATTCATCATATCACGTTTTTTTCTGTGTTTTCTTCACGCATGTAGGCCGGTACAGCGGGAAAGGTCTGGTGCGCGTTGTAGCTGCTCCAGTCAGCAGTGGCCGTTACACGCAAGGGCGGGCCTCGATGCTGAATATAGCATCGGTTGCTAGGGACCAGCCCGGCAAGCACGGGAATGTCCGTCATTATAGGCCTCGTGGACAGCGAAAAAAATAAGAGGGATTCAACGCTGCTGAACCAAATGTGGAGCGAAAACTTTGGCTTTGGGCGACTCCGCGTTGCATTGAACACAACCAGAGTTCAATTGAACGCATCAAAGTTCACCAGCTTTTTAAAACAGAATCCACTTACATGCCCTGCGTATGCGATGCTGGCAGACGCTTTCCTGGTCGACTCGGTCAGCTCTCCGCGGCGGCGCTCGCATGCGCAGTGTGGAAACTCCCCCTCTCATCCTCTCCGCGCCGGTGCGCGCATCTGCTGGGGCGGTATACCCTCCTTTCTTCTCGTCGCGGCCGAGTCGTCGGTTTATAGTGCCTAGAATATACTGACTAGGCACTGTAGTCGGTTGGTTGGTTGGTTGCACCACTTTTATTTCCATCGGAAATGGGCGTCCTCTTCCGCGCTCCCGGCGAAGACGGGAAACCGTGCGCCCGCGAATTAAAGGGTGCACCTCGGACGTCACACGTGACACACCTGTGGCGAAACCAGTCGTGGCGCATACGCACTGCCGCTCTTTTTCAGGAATTACGAAAGGCGCGAAGGGTAACGTAGTGTAGCTTTCGCTACAAAATGGTCTTTAACATAGTTTGCCACTGCTCCCAGGCCCCGTGTCCTGCATTCGTCTTTTTCTTCCCAACTCCTCCCGCGCGCCTGCGGCAGGCTCCCGACAACGCTCAACCTCGCGCCCAAGTGGTGCCCACGATGGCCAATGAGAGGGCCTTGTAGCACGACTCCTCGGAGGGCTGCCTGGATGACAAGAGTGCTAGTGGGGTAGTAGGAGGACAGACGACGTTCACAGCTTTATCGCGCTTCGTTTAGAAGACGAGGGTGACAGTATGTCGTCGAGGACAACACGGGGTCCACGAAATCCACAATGGTAACAATTTGAGCCCCACCGCGGTGGTGCAGTGGTAAGATGCCCAACTACTGTGCCGGAGTTCCCGGGTTCGATCCCGACCGCGGCGGCTGCATTTCGGTGGATGCGAAACGAAGTGGCGTGTGTGTGCTGTGCGACGTTAGCGCACGTTAAAGATCCCCAGGTGGACGAAATTACTCCGTAGCCCTCCACTACGGCTCCTCTTTCTCTCTTTCCACCTTCACTCCCATCTTCCTCCCTTTCCTTACAGCGTGGTTCAGGTGTCCACAGCGCAAGTGTGACCGATACTAGTCCTCTCCCTTCTCCTGAACCAGTTAACTTTGACTTGTATGCTAACAATACCGATAGTCAGATACAACCTAAATCATTAGTAACCGACACAAATTCCCCTGTGGTGACAGAAAGTAGTCTGTTGTTAGGGTTTTTCTGATTACTGAAATGAAATGCTAACCTTCCGAGCAAATTAAAAGTGCAAGAATCGTGATGCCTTTCGCGTTTTGGTGTCGTCAAATATTAAAAACCGATTCTGTTTACTGTTCAGCGGAGTAATACAACGTCGCATACAACGACCCACAGTAAGCAACTGCTGTTTTTATTGCGAAAGCAATACTACGACAGCCACAGCGAGACCTCGTGTGGCCGCAGTTACGCCATGAAGAGGCGTAGCTATACGATCTCCTCATAAAAAAAATCAGCCTGCCATGACAGTTGAATTCACGTTACCCCTATGCTACGGGCAGGAGCTGCCAATTCGGGTCTCTCCTTTCATATGTGACGGTTATATCAGACTCAGTCTGCCAGAACCGTTTGCATTCTCGTTACCCCTTGACACACAGGCACGTCAATACGGCTTGGTTGAAGCGAGACTTTATATGCTTACGCTCTCGCCTTATACCCTTAAAGGATGAGCTTAAGTGTGATAGGGCGTGATAGGGGAATAACGTAGCAGGCAAAAGGAGCTTCCGCAATTGCTCTCGCATTTCAACTAGGGTTAACAATAGTTAAACCACAACTAATTTCAACTTGTATCCTATTTAGTGGTGTTACTATTTCACAAAAAGAATCATACCTGAGAGAGCCGATGTAAAAAAAAAATACTGGCGGTGTTGCTGGAACGTTTTACGTAGCCTAGTCAGTAAGCCTTCGATAAAGGAGGAGAACCTGCATTTTGTAGCGGAGAAGGCCGCTGCAACACCCACGGAATATGGCTGAGCTGTTGAATCTGTCTTATGAGACCTCCTATTGTTATTTTTGCAGGAGCACAGATTGACGATAGTCAGGGCACCAGGAGCGGAATCCGCGTCCACAACCCTCCAGGCGGAAGGTCCAGCGGCATTTGGTAGATGCAAAACAGAAGAACGATCAGCAGCACGAGTTTTCAGCGTCGAGTCCTTGTGATCCCCTGTCCCATTGTACTTCCCCCCCCCTCTTTTTAACTCTAATCTAACTGCCACGCGTTACGAGACAAGCTTCCGTTGCCACAGGATTAACACAGCTTAATGTGTACCACAAAGCAGCAAAAGCCCGGTTTTTCTAAATGTCTGAAAGTATGCCTGTCGGAACAAAGTGAAATGGGAGTTTCTTTTACTGCACAGTGGAGTTCAAGTGCCGTGAGTGGACGGAATTCAAGGAGTGGGAACTATCACAGCATACTCAAGACAAAATTATCAGGATTAACGACACCTTAGAGGAAGGAGCCTCTGACAGACAAAGATCACTGCCCGCAGCTAATTAGAATAATCAAGGAACTAGTTAAGTGTCCAGGCTCCACGTCTAGCAGTAACAAGAAGTGTTATGGTGCCAAATAAATGATCAACTTCTCTACACCGCATCTCAAGCTTTTGTTTACAAAGGTTGTGCATTCGCAGTCTCTGTAATGAGACTGATACCGCCCCGGGGCTGGTTTTATAAAGTGTAGGCTGGTCACGACGCAGGTTTCCGTTGCCTGTGACATTTGTACTGTAGTGTGTTAAAGCGTACCTGAGTTTATTGTATACCTTTTCCTTTTTGTGACCACAAACGCATAACAAGCACGTCTTTATGTATTTTATGTAACTAGACATGGTTGATACTAGCAGCTAATGTGCATATCAGGCTGAGCTTTTTAGGTCACTAGAGAGTTGTTATTTATACCCCCACCATTCTTTTTTTTTTTTTTTTTTTGGTAACAGAAGAGTTTGTGCTTCGGACTTAGCTTATAAAGGCTGCTTAATTGGAAGGCCATTCATTGTGTCCGAGTCGCCGTGGTAGAAAATTCCGGGTAATAAAGAAACAGCACACCATATTTGCACTCACTTAGAATGTCATGTTGTTGCTGAGCTGTTGCGCGGATGAATTAGCGGCTGTGAAGGCTGCCTTTTAATCCAACATGCAACTTCTTGTAGTCAAAACATCGTTGGCAATGTGTTCATTTGGCAGGTGTAGAGTTGCGCAAGTTTAGTGGAATGTGCGAGTGATGTGTGCCTGTGTGTTTTCCACAACCATGTATGTCGTATGCGAATAAAGAGATGTAAAGGCACTTTGCCATGACGCTTATTCACTTGTCCGTGCCACGGAGTTCAGCACCGAGACGCTTGGTGTTGCTGCCCATCTTACACACAGTTGGATAGAACACTGGCTGTGCTGTCGTGCAGGAATAGTTTGCAGCATTCGAGAAGCTTTTCGAACTCTCTGAACTGCACTCAATTGTTCCTCCCTTTTTCCCTCCACCTTGCTATAACCACCATGTCCATTGGCTTATTCTGCGGTTATGGTTCGGTGCACCAGCATTAGGTGGTGCTGCGCGTCCAAGTCTGCTAGGAGGTCCATCTACTGCCCCGGACTAGGGTTATTTATTTTAGGCACTATGGGGCTACTAGCCCTACATCCCAACGTATGGTATAACGTACCAGTCTCTCCCGCAGACACATACGCTTCTGTGTCATATGGGCCACATCTTTTGGTGCGGGGCTTTTGTAACTGCGCGTGCGCGCACCCCCCCCCCCCCCCCCCCCCACACACACACACACACACACGTCATTGCCTCCATATATCGCAAAACCGCCTAAATAGGTTCGCATTTCGTATTAGGTAATATTGCAATAGTGCTTAGATTTTTGTTTGTTGCTATGCCGGTTCAATATACCGTAAATTAAGTTGCCCAAATTGCCTCGAGATGCATATTATTGTTACGAAAACGATGAAGCGGGCAGTGGCGCGGGCGGAGCGCTCGCGCTAGGCTCGCTGGCCATCAAAGCATTTCCATCATCATGTCATCATGTCATCACGTCGTTCTGTTTCTGTTGTGTCGCCGTGTTCCATCGCTTGTCATATGCCACCGTGCAACATTTGGTTGAAGGTGCGGATCATCCTCATCCTCGCCTTGCACTGTCGACGCCAACCGTACGCCGGGTCCATCGGCCGAACGCCCGTGGAGATCGCCGCCCGGCTCTGCCCCAGCCCTTTCTGCTCAGACTCGGCCAGCCGCTCTCCCCAGCGCCGTCTCCAGCCCTGACCACAACACACGATGACCAGGAAGAGCCTAAAGCCGACCCGACCGACCCCACGACGAAGAGACCTCACGACCACTCTATCGAAGATAGCACCCCCGCTCAAGCCGTTTGGCGTGTCCATGAGCCTTAGCCTTCGGCAAACGGTGAACATTGGACCTGATGCTCCGGGGCAAGCATTCACCCCATCTTCGCATTCATTGTGGTGGCAAGCATTTCACCTCCGAGTCCTCCGCCTGTGTTTGTCACATAATATATTGGATTACAAGCAATTGACCGGGACGATCGCTCGGTGGCCCCGGGTTAGACACCCTACCCGGGTCATGCTACGAAAACGACGAAGCGGACAGTGGCGCGGGGGAATGATGATGATGATGATAAACTCTTTATTTACTCCCAAAGAAGGGGAACCAGCCGAAAGACTGGTTGCACTGCTTAGAGAAGGTCAGCAGGGATCCCTTGGGAATGCGTGCAAAATGAGCTGGCGCTGTTGGGCGAGCTCGGTGGTACGCAGGAGGGACTCCCACGCATCCATTGTTGCTGTATTGTCTGCGTTGTGTCGTATACATGTCCACACCATGTGAATGATTGTGGCCGGTTGTGAGCAGTGTTTGCAGCTAGGTGCAATAAGATTTGGGAAAATTTTGCTATATCGCCATGGGTTGGGAAAGATTCCTGTTTGTATTTTGCGCCAATGGACGGCCTCGCGCCGGGATAGTTCCCGGTGTGCAGGGGAGTATAGACACCGTTCGAGCCGATAATGCTGGAGGATGTCCGTGTATGTAACAAGGCGTGAATGGGTGCCTTGGGGAGTGTCAGAGGAAGCGGCAGGCTGAGGAGGGTGCTCCGCCCAGTAGCTGAGTTCTCGGGCTAGAGCATGCGCCTGTGCGTTCCCGCTGAGCGCTTCATGATCTGGGGTCCATATGAGAAGACGAGGTGTAGACGGTAAGGGGAGAGATCGGAGAATAGTGTGTGCCTGTCGAGATATACGACCTGCATCGAAGTTACGAATTGCCTGTTGGGAATCGCTAACGACTACTTTGGTGGAGGGGTCGGTCAGAGCTAACGCGATGGCTACCTCTTCTGCGGTGGTAACAGCGCTCACGCTAGGCTCGCTGGCCATTAAAGCATATTCCATCATGTCACCACGTGGCTCTGTTTCTGTTGCGTCGCCGTGTTCCATCGGCTTGTCATATGCCACCACGCAACAATGTCAGCCACCAGTTTAATCATGTTGTACGAATGTAGAAGCGTTTAATATAAATAGAGCCATAAAAGGCTTCTAGAAGGTTGAATTGTGACATCTGTTTTGCAAAGGCCGAACTGTGAGCGTCATTCAAAAGAAGCACACAAATCGGAGCTCGCATGTAACTGTTCGTGGAATTTCCCTTCCTACACAGTAGCATGTCAGCGAAATTTAAACGCCGGCTAAAATCTCTGTTCTTCATTAAAGGGTCTCTCTATCTCTCCATGAAATAGCTTTCGCACCAAAGAGGCAACAGGAAAGGGCCATCTGATGAGCATGGATCCATCAGTAGAAGAAACATTTCCTCAGAATAGATGAAACGTAGTTGGCCTGGGTGGGAAATAGATTTAGGTGGGTGGAAAAGAGGAGAAGGAGAAGGAGAGAGAGGAGGAGAAAGAACTGGTTGGAATGTAGTGCCAAATACCTAACGGAATACTGGCGGTAGGCAGCCAAGCCTGAGCCCGGTTGATGCCTGATCCACCGGACTATGCAGTGCACTAGAGTCCGCTCATAGTTCGGTGGGTCAGACATCAACCGGGCACAGGCTTGGCTGCCTACCGCCAGTCTTCAGTTAGGTCTTTGGCACTATGTTCCCACCAGTCCTTTCGGTCCACAAATATGTAGCAGAAAAAAACTTGCATGCCGACTGCGAACAGGCAGATTCCAATACCAAGCGCACAAAAATCGCCTTGCTGGGCGGGTGAAGCTTGCAGCAACGTTGGCCTGCTGCGAATAGCGCAAAAGCAATGAAGTATAAGCTTTAAAATATCGCAGTTTTTGTATGCTTCACACGAAATTCAATGAAAGTTTACTTGACAGTCCCGTTTTGGCTGTTGAATGGTAGACAAAATCCTGAAAGGAAAGTGAGGTATTAATGACAGATCGGATGATGGCGAATACTTCGCATGGCTATACTCTTGTTTCTTGAGCGTTTAAAATAAAAAGAATACAATTTTCAAAGTTTTTTAGATCGTGGTTCGCTTACCCCAAACCAAAGTAAGCACCATGCCTGTTCTTTGGCGCTGAATATTCTTTATTGTGATAAGCAAATATTGTGATATTGTGCCCGTAGGCAACAGAAGGCAAGAACGAATAAAAAATACCGTCACACAAGATGCAACGGAGACTGCGGACAAATAATGCCCGCACTGTCCTCCTCCGCACGTAGTTGAAAGTGGGAAGAAGTACCTTTCCTCAAGGCAATTGCGAACAGCGGTAATCAAGCGGCATAGTGTCTGGACTGTGGGGTGGCGTCGGCCAATTAAGGTCCCGCAAGAAGCTGGAAGAAGCTGACAGTGACGGGAGGCGAACGGGATGCCCCACCTTTGGATAGCACTCGACTAGGATTGTGTGAGGTTTGTCGGCGGAGAGCCTCGCACGGCGCATAGTATACGGCGTGCCATTGATGCGAATCCCATCCACCTCTATCTCGGCGGTGTCATAATGACCTGGCCGCGATACATGCGCCGGCAGCGGCTGTTGTTGCGGCGGCGTCAGTTCCCGCCGTGGAAGCCACTGGTCACGCGTCACGTCGTGTTCTTGGCGCCAGCAGCGTCGCGATTCCTGCTGTTCATACTTTGAGAACAGCTCCGGCCGTACCATCGGCGGTGGCTTCTGTTGAGGCTCCAGTTCCTGGCATGAATCCGGTTTTTCCAGCTGCGATGTACGCCCCTGCAGTGTTGACAGCGGCTGTTTCTGTTGCTTCGGTTCCTGACGTGGGTTGAAATGACCACACTGCGGCCGCGATACTTTCCGGCGAAGGTTACAGTAGTGCTCCCGCAATGGCTGTTCTTGTCGTGACACCTGCTCCTGCTGCAGTTTTGGCGGTAACTGCTGTTGTGGAACCGGTCGTACCATCCGTGACAGGGGTTGCTGTTGAGAATACAGCTGTTCGAAGCTCGCGCATGTAGGCGGCAACCGCGCTTCTTCGATAAGGAGCGGACATCGGGGGGTGGCTAGCGGCCTTGCCGGATCTTCATTGCCGAAAGGAAGACGACTCGAACGAAAACGGTCGAGTGCAGGTGTGCGCTCGCTCCGCACCCTGGCGTTGGATTCCGAGCTGATTTTGTAGAGGTCGGCACCGCCTGTGGTTTAAGGTCAGGAGAAAGAAACGTTGTGTGATTAGCAAAATCACTGTTTTGATTTTCAAGAGAAAAGGAATTCGCAATTTCCAAGCGAAGAATGTCGCGATAACAAACTATGTTCAACAGCTCAAACGGCTAATAGGTTCACTAATAAAAATAACAGTATACCTCCTATAATATTCACACTTCATGAAACAACCGCTCCATAAGGCTGGCATTTCCGAACGGGAGCCCTGTTAAACTAAAGATTGCTTTCATTCCTATTTTTTAGTGAATTAAATGCGATGGGAGCAGTCTGCATAATTTCGTTGCGACTTAAAGTTGGTTGCTGCCTTCAGAAGTAGGCTTAAACTGAGTGTCTTATATGTCGATCCACAAGCGCTGCATGCATGGTTACCTGTCTAAGGTGCCCATTCTGCATGATTTCAGAGCACATCTGACTGCCGCTCTGCTCTCTTGCAGCACCATATTACAGGGCTTGGATATGTAACGGATTGGCACAAGAATACTTTACCCCACAGGACGAATAAGCGAATCTCGATGTTTTGGCGAAAAACCGCGCTGGCATGAGACAGAAGAGAAGGTACACGACGCTCACTAACAACGAGATTTTATTGCACGCACGCACGCACGCACGCACGCACGCACGCACGCACGCACGCACGCACGCACGCACGCACGCACACACACACACACACACACACACACACACACACACACACACACACACACACACACACACACACACACACACACACACACACACACACACACACACACACACACACACACACACACACACACACACACACACACACACACACACACACACACACACACACACACACACACACACACACACACACACACACACACACACACACACACACACACACACACACACACACACACACACACACACACACACACACACACACACACACACACACACACACACACACACACACACACACACACACACACACACACACACACACACACACACACACACACACACACACACACACACACACACACACACACACACACACACACACACACACGGTGCGAACGCGGTGCGAACGCGGTGAGAGATTATGAAGTCGCATGCAGATAATTTCGCTATCGCGAAGTGCCATGGAAGGTAGACTGACGCCTATACGATGCTTTGTTGCAAAGTGTTATACTTTTGAAATTTCGCTGGTCACATGATCCATGTATGATGAGATAACAGTGATCTTCTCTACCTTGTTTGATGAAAGCGCCGATTTTCTCCACCAGATCATGCCCCAACCAGTAGAACGTTTCACCCCGTTAAAGAATCTCTGTAGCCTAATCCAGCTTAGCATACCTCCAGATGGCTTACCTGCGGTAATGCTTCTGCGTGGAGCGAGGACACGTCCCACGTTCTTGGGCGGCTCCTCCATAAACAGCCGCTGCGGCCGTGACTGCTGCTTGGTTGTGGCTTCGTCTCCGACTCCACTTTCCGCTCTTGCTCTCGTCCGAGTAGCGATGGCTGCGCCGTCTTCCGACACGCGACCGTGAATTGACGTGCGGAGGTGCTGCTGGGCATTGCCGCTCGTTTCTGCACAGAGTGACCGGGTTGACGCAAGGTTATCATATTCGTGCATGCAGTTCTTAATTATCTGTAACGTAGCGTACCTGGACACGTACTTTCGCATGAAGAAGAGCGATCTATAACAACCGTTACCATTACCTGGACGTTACCTGGATGCTACAAGTCGGTGCGTGGGCTACCCATCAAGGCCTCTACGGAGCGTCTGCTACAAAATGGGTAGGTTACAAAATCATGATCATCATCATCAGCCTGACTATACCCACTGCAGGGCGAAGGCCTCTCCCATATTTCTCCAATTAACCCGGTACAAAATAGGGCTGATCAACTGATTAGCGCCAATAATACAAGCCTGGTAATGCGACTACCCACAACCTTATTCGCGCCTTGAAATAAAGACACTTCCTGGGCCTGTAAAGGGCCTTAAAAATCAGAAGAGTGTCCCCTACGAGAAGCTCAGAGCATAACATTATGCGAAATACGCCTCAGAAAAACGGATAATAATTAAAAAGCTAAGCTATTTAGATACATAAACCGAAAGTGCATTGGACTCACACTGGCGGAATGGAACCAGAAAACAAACCAGTAAATGTGCTGGAAGATAGCACGGCGAAATAAAGGTCATTGAACGACATGTAAAGAACAGAGAGGCTAAAACTGGAATAGTTTAATGGAAAAGAATACGACCCTAGACAAATTTCGAAAATGGAAAACTCAAATTCAGGAGGGGACGTCTAGTGACAGTTCAAGAGTCAGCAGCCTTCTCTTTGATGACAGATCAGGATGTTTAAGAAATCGAAGTTACAAAAGGAAGTTTAATCAGGAAGATGAAACCTGTGCAATGTGCCCTAGATGCGCCGAATCAATTTAACACTTTATACTGCAGTGCGGTAGTATCCATCGGGATGCCCATGCGGACACAGTCACTCTAGCGGAGGCCCTGGGGTTTAGAGGTTACAGGTAACAATTGAAACATTATTTCTTCTTTATTAAGTCACGCGTTTCTTGTCTGGTCAACAACAGCGGGAACTTTCCGTTAAAAAAACAAAGAGCTTTTCGCTTAGTGTGTAATGTTCCGCATCGTTTTCCCACTGCAGATTTATTTAAGAAGCACAACGTAGTTCGAGTTCCATCAGTGTATGATTACAAGCTATGCCGTATATAAAAAGATGCCATAACAAGCCTAGCATGGCTAACATAAAACTTCCCTGTTATAGTACGCCATCCTGAAATGTGACATTTAGCCAATTGTAGCACAAATTACGGGCGTACGATGTTGAAATTCCAGTTACTCAAATTTCTAAATTAAATGTTTCAGAAAACTGACACGGGCATCTATCGTATATCGCCAAGAGAACTGCATGCAATGTTTGTACAGAGAAGTAACATAGCGACTTCACTTTCCTTGCTTTATAATATTTCGTTTTCAAACGATGTTCTATAAATCATGTAGGTTATTGTCCTATTATAACGTTTTCCCTTAGCCGCACGCTCCTCTGCTGCCCCGTGTGGTTGGGGTAAGGGCTTCTCAAGCTATCTCACATCTTTCTTCCTAGTTTTCATGTCATATTTTGTTTGTGGAACAAATTTGAAATTTGAAACATGAATGAATCGGCGGTAGAGGTTAGAAAATATGTGTTCGGAATCTTTGTGGCTAAATAGCAGGCGGGGACAGAAGTGTGCAAAATCAAAATTACACGAGGATATTTAAAGATATGCCACGTCTAAAATTATTGTCATTAATGTTTAAATGGTGTCAAAATTCAAAAGCACAAACAAACAAAAAGGTTGATCATGGTGACGAATGACACCACCCAGCTTCGAAAGGGACGCTTTTAAATCCGTCCGTCCATCCATCCGTCCTTAAGACCAGGGTGAAGGCATCACCATGGCTCCCTTGTGTTGCCATGGAGACAGAAGGAAGGCTAGACAAGGAAAACTATGATATGCTTCTCACGTGCTCGGCGTGGCGTAGTCGGTTAACGCGCTCAGCTCTTGGTAACAGCGGTAGGAGTACGGGACTCGCCCGCGCCATTTTACGAGAACCGAACCCACGACTTTTACGTGACACAAACTCACGATCTTCACGGGGCCAGAGCCAGTCCTTCACGGGGTTCAAAGAATAGAAACGGATTAGTTTACGTAATCGAAACGCCTACCTCAACGGGAATCCAATACACTTTACCCCGCAGGTATCCCGCGCCATCACGTGGAACCTCGCGGTCAGATCTCGGCCAAGTTATTTTCACCATGAGCGAAGTAAGGCTCTCACTTTAAAATTTTAATAATCAGCGCCATTGCCTGGGAAGTCTAAACCAACCACATGCGAAAACCTTGCTGTAACGCAAGTAATTCTTGAGCAGAGAACTACTCAAACTGGGCAGCACAAGTAAGTAAGCGCGCGAACGGTTTTCAATACGCCGTCACGCTCGACAGCATAGCGGAGAACACGGACATTAAGCGTGTTTACGCGTTTTCCGTTACAAATGCGTTAAGAGCTCACGGCCTGACCACACTGAAACACTAAGTTGGCTTACAGAGTGCCCATACATAGCACACACTTGTTCCCAGAACGAACCCGGATGATTGATGTTTGAAGTCTCGTTGAAGCTGTCGTGCACAACCGCCGATGTCGGAACTCTTCGAGCTGGGGCCAGGGTTGAGACCCTTCTGCTCTTGGACTTTGGCATTGGTGGCGGAACATTCGGCTGTGCTGGTATCAGAGGAGGCATGCTTGAAGTACTCGGCTGCTCTTGGCTCTGCGACCCGTTCAAGGGCGGCTGCGACGTGTTTGCCGCCGCTACTCGGGTTTGCGACGACAATAATTCTAGCGACTTCCGGAGCTGTGACGTAGCCGATGAGGTCGGGATGAGCCCCAGCATCCCAGCGAAAATTATTTTGTCCTCTGTTGTTTGGCTCTGCTCTACCTTCTTGGGCATTAACCAGTCAGCCGGTCTGTTTTTCAGGGAAAGGGAGGGGGTAGACAGGAAAAAAACAAGGGCCACAAAAAATTAAGTGACACTTTACTTATATGTAATCTTAGTGAGGATTTAAAGCACTGTTATTCAAGCGGAACTTTCTCTCACTATTAATATCCCGCAGCTCAAGCAAAGCGCCCAGCAAGGCACGGGTGTAGGCCGAGTAATACGCGCAAGGAGCTGCTAAAGAAGCCTGTGTCGCGGAGAATATTTTTGAGGTTTTAGTGGACGGAAATCCTAAATGACCTTCTGGCTCCTCTCTCGAAGGAAAATTTACAATTTGGGGATGCCACAATGGGTACGCTAATGCGGGTGGAATGGAAAGCCAAAACCTGACATATGGGAGACAAGCTTTGTTTCGGTGTGTTTCAGTGGCTCCTCAGTCGTACGCTTGACATACATGATTGAAAATTGAGCTTGTTTATAGCATTGTTGTCGTCTCCAGTCATCGTCATGGCGCTCCTCATGACCACGTCATTCTGTAGAGGATCTCCGCAAGTAGTCACCAAACCTGCGCAGCTAGACTCCTGACTACCACAGCAACCATGCAGGTGTGTAGCCTCGACGGTAAAGATTCTCCACCAAAGCCCTGTGCTATGGTGGCATCTTCTGTCCTGCCTCTGATATGTCGGCGTTGGTTCTCGTAACTGGAGCAACAGATGTGGAAATTTCATTAAATGACCTCGTCTGTAGTGGGCTTCCTCGTATCACTGTCTGTTGATCGCAAATTGCGAGTACCATTGACGAATTCAAAACCATCAGTCCACCTTACGCTCTGCGTTCCTCTTATAAACATTACCTCGTGTAAACATGTGAATTTGTTCTTAAGTATATTCGGTTGGAGCAAGCAAGTTTACAAGCGAGTTACGTCGGACGGCACGCGACTGCGCACAGTCGCTCGTGACGAGCGTACAGTTTTACCTGCGGTTGTAGTTGAGACACCAGAATGTCCCCTTCTCTTTCCTGCTGGAGACCGCCTTGAGAAACCACTTCTGGCAGAGGGCGTGGCGGACCGAGCTCTGCGCAAATTCACAGAGGAATGATAGAGATGTCAAACAAAGAACAAAATCATACACACCTTCCAAAGCATGACAAAGCTACAACCTGCGGCGCGTTATGTGTGCATCATCGCTATAACCGAAGTCAGGAATTCACTACATCTGAGGTCAAGGGTCGATCGAAGAATAACGCAAAATTCAAATGGAAGGATGGTTACCATTTTGTAAAGCAAGGGTCCGTGACCCCTGTTGAGGTACTTTCGTTTTCAGGTTACACAGTTTTCACAGTGGTAAACAAACGTGCATGCTGATGACACCAATGTATCCCAAATGCACTTCCGGTTTAGATTTGCCCTGGGTTTGAAAACGCGGTTGTAACGTAGGTACAGATGAGGTGTGTTGCGGAAAGATTAAAAAAGGAAAAGACTGATGCACAGGAAAAATATCTGGTAAGGTATCCGTCGAAGTGTAACTCCGTGAAACGGGCCTTCAACAGTTGGTACTGCAAACGTAAAATGAAAGGGAATTCAACCGTAGTTGCATGTCTCCCCTGAGGCAGAAGTATAATTCGCCGATTTTATTTATGAATTTCAGATACAACTTAAATTAAATAAACAACAGATAAAAGAACATTAGGGGGCTCGTTCCCGTTCTTGGTGGCTGAATTTCTGCACCTCACTGCACCGCCCAAGAGAAAAGTGATAATAGCTTTAATTTCAACATAACCACACACTGTGCGTATCGCGCACAGGAAGTCCCAGTAAAGTATTCGACTTACCGACCTCATTCTGCGTTGGTTTATCCATGTCGTGTCACATTTAAAAAAAAAAAAAAAGTTCTGGCTTTGACGGTTATCTTTTGCGCAGACGTGGGTTGGGAGGACCTACCCTAGTGAAAAAAAACCTGAGTCACAATAACCTCATAGAGATTTCTCACACTAAACTCATGCAAAACTCGTACAAATCTCATTCTCATACAAATATCATTCAACTGATGAGAAATATATTAGATTATGTGAGAGTTGTATGAGTTTAGTATGAGTTTCGTACGAAAAACCTGTTGAGGTTATTTTGACTCATACGATTTCTTCGCTAGGGTTTTGACATATTGCGCATGATATCTATGAATTTGGAAGAATTGGAACATAACAAAGAGGAATGTGAAGGTGATAGTTTCAACGAATTACACAATGAAGCTGCTGGTCCAGGAGCTACCGGTAAAAACTTTTTTGTACATATCTTTAGCACCTATTGCTTTATCGTGCCGTTTTTTCCCTCAAATATCACTTTTTGACTAGCTTTTCTTCCCGTGTTTCTGCTTTCTTCGCTTTTCGCTCACCTTCCAGGAAGACTGGGCGGCTGCGTCCACGAATCGGTAGAACGGGTACTTGTTCCTGCGCGTCGGGGTGAAATGTGAAGTATAACAACGAAATGACACAAGGCGGCAAGCAAAGGCTTCACTGGTGGAGCTGAGTAGCTCTCGTTTTTTAAGGCGAGTAATGTTTGTACATCTTCAAAAACGCCACTCACTGGCAACACAAAAAGTAGCTGTGGTTTTAGCCTGTGGTTAAACTTGGAGTTACGCGAGAGATTTTCATGTCAGTTGTGGTTCTCTGTGCGGTTATTATCCTGTATTATCCTGTGACTTTGTACCCCCCCCCCTCCACTTTTTAAGAATTATCCCCCTTAGATATATGCCTTATCAGGGCCCTTTGCAAAGCCTGCCCATTTGTAAGGTGTATCTGCACCAAACCCGATTAAGTGGTGATTAATCGTCTACCCGCTGTTGCAGGTTTTCCTGGTACTGCCGCTTTTACTTCCTTTGCTGTCCACATGATCCCTGGTTCCAGGCTGAGAAATACATACTGAAGATGTTGTATTTGTTCACTCCATATGACCTACTTTATTCTCACCCACTTTCCCCTCCCCAGCTTTTCTTCTTCGGAAGCAAGAGCGTATATAAACCCCTGCCAGTGATGATCGCTATGCCCAGACGAAGACAAGTCCACTTGTCGAAACGTTGGCTCGACCTGCGAACTGAGGCGTACCCCATATACCCTTGTCCAGTGCTCCTTCATATCATGTAAACCATCTTCTTCCTCTTGTTCAAGCGAGAGATATCTGCATGACAATGCTTAGATTCGGCTTGAAAGTAAGGACATTTCTTTTGAGCGTAGTATTTATCTCTATGGTTTTAGCTTTATGTATGACATAAGGAGCACTACGACACCTCTTTCTCTCCGTTTTCACTCCCACCTTCGCGATGACGCGATAGCGTAAGCTACCAGCCAACATATAAAGTTTCGCTTTAGCCGAGCCAAATGAACGTGCCTGCGTGGCCTAAGGATAACGGAAATGCAAGGGTATTATTGGTGGGCTGATTGTAATACCACCATATCATATGAAAGAAGAGGCCCAAGGTGGCAGCTCCTGGAAAACGTAATGTCAGGAAGCCAGCCCTACGTCTAGTTAGTGCTCGGCCTTGTCAGCTGCCAGCTACCACCTCCCACAACTACTGCTACTATTGCTACTTCTTCTGAACGTCTCCAGGTCAGCGTAACCACTGCCAAAGTGCGATCACGGCGAAGAGGCGAAGTGGCTACCGTAGTGGTAGCTCTCGTTACAAAACACTGTGGCCCGATATGCAAGACAGGCTTGGTTTTGGTTTGGTATTGTGGGGTTTAACGTCTCAAATTGACTAAGGCTATGAGAGACGCCGTAGTGGAGGACTCCGGAAATTTCGACCACCTGGGGTTCTTTAACATGCACTGACATCGCACAGCACACGGACGCCACTCGGTTTCGCCTCTATCGAAACGCAACCGCCGAGGTCGGGTTCGAAACCGGGTACTCCGGCACAGTGGTACGGAGACATGCAGCCGAGGCTTAGTCGGCGGCGCTTCCTCTAGCCTCGGCAATGTGGCACTGTGCGGCAGGAGACTATTTGGTGCCTCGATGAAGGTGGCGCTGGCATCGAGGCACCTTAGCACTCCACGTGGCCATCTTGATCCGCAAAAGGAAAAAAAAATGACGATGATTACGTTACTTCCTAATACGAAATTTGAGCTCAGCTCGTCAGCTGGCTCATCTTTTTCGATAGATTGAGGCAAAGATTTCGAGCAAGACACGTATGTATAATTAGAGACAACTATTTCATTTTTTCAAACATATTCCTTCAGAAACACTCCACTAACGGTTCTTGACTGACATGAAGGATGCTTTGTGGTCGGAGAAATAAAGGGAGCAATTAAGTTATCGGAAGGATGCGGGAGGCAGCGCGTGGGCACATAGGAACGTTGCGCGACGAAAAGACTAACGCCACAAGCTGCAGGCGAGACGAAAGAACCTTCGCAAATATCTTAAACTGACATGAAAGCGCTGTAGCCAAAGCTAGCAAGCGTCTCGTCGAATTTCTAGCAGAATGTTTTAAAGGAAAGTGAGGGCGGGTTAGATTCGGGCCAGGTCTTCCTCGAAAAGCCTGGACTATCAAACTAGCTTTATATACGCAATTGGCGACGATTACGGTACTTACTAATGCAAACTTTGAGCGCAGCTAATCAGCTGTGTCAGCTGTTCGATAGATTGAGGCAAAGAGTTCGAGCAAGACATGTATGTACAATTACAGGTAGCATGGTTACGAGGGACAACGGCGACGGCGACGGAGACAACAAACCCAGGAACGGGCGCTAAAGAGCTTAATGCTGAAACGATGCCATTCGAGCCATTTTTTAAAAAGCGAAGTTTTTTTCTTTTTTTTTTACCGTGGTGAACTAGCTGTATATACGCAAACTACATTACAATATAATGCTTTTATCTGTGAGTGTGTGAATTCTCGGTTACTGCCCATGTTACCCTGCAGTTCGACGTGGGCGCTCGCATTATTTATGAGTTATTATCTTTGTAGTGTGTACTAGGGTGTGGTAACGTCTTCCACATGAGCTCTGAAGTGTGCCTTTCATAATTGGTTCACAGGAATTTAAATGCGCAATATCTGTCACACGTTTTTCCGTGGACACCTGAATCGCGCCGTAAGGGAAAGAAAAAAGGAAGGTGGGAGTGAAAGTGGAGCTGGTTACGAGGGACAACGGCGACGCCGACGGCGTCGACGACGCGAAACCTCGGAACGGGCACAAAAGAGCTGCTCTCTAAAATGAACAATGTTGAAGAGTTATACAAAGGTAAGGTTGTACAACATTAGTTGTTCGCAATGAAATAATATAGCGTCGCGATCGTGGCTGCGAAGGAAGCTCACTTTAGCGCCTCGTAGATATCCGTCACGCGCAACTTCTGACTTGGGCTCTCGTGGATGACGAGCGCGATCTGCTGCACCAGCAACCCTGGTGGCCTCCGGAGGATGGTGCCCATTGGCAGCAATCTGGCCTGGTGACCTGGAGGCGCCCACTGCACCACGCATGTGTCCTCAGGGCTGGCCTTGCGTCGCTGGTTGTCGGTCAGCCTCGAGGGAGTTTCTGAGATAAATGTCCAGCGGTGTCACAGACGGCAGTGTTAAGCAGCGGTACCGTTCTTGTCAACTGCACCGATTGTCTTAGTACTGTTTTTCCTCACTGCGGCATCTATCCCTAGGGCCAACGTACTTAATTTGGTTGACGTTTTGAGTACAACTCATTTGAATAGCGACAGTTTTCTCCGCTAGCATTTCCTTCCACTGCGTCATTTGTCCCCAGCGGCAAATTGATGAACCAGCGATAGCAATTGAAGCACGCACAGACATGGGTATCAAAGCTACCTCTGGCGATAGGTGCGATTACATCTCGCTGCCAATTACTGACTGAGCTCTATAATGAACAAGTTCTTATTCTTTACCGACGCATATAGCTGAATCGGAGGATTTGGAATAGCCGTTCTTAAATACTCCCTATAGTACGCATTACAAGCACATTTTCCCATATTAACTTAAAGGCTTTGCGTTCAATTTAATTTGTTCATCTTAACAGCCCAGTTATAAAGACAAGTTAGCAGGGGGCTGTGTTCGACGTTAGAACTGATGTTGAAGCAGAACAGCTAGACTGTCAAGACAAATAGTAAACACACTCGGACGCGCCTGTTCGTGTTTGTCGTCTTTGCGTCATTGTCTATGTCCCTCTATCATTGAAATGTATTCTCCGTGCACTGATTGGGCCATTTCTGTCAAATGAAGAACGATTCTTTTGACAATGACAACCTTTCTTTTATTTAGCTGTAATGCTCTATGATAAAAGTACCGGCGCTAAACTTCTTCAGTGGTTTTGCAAAATATTTATTACCTGTTATAGAAACCCAGTTGCCGAACCAACCCTGATTTCTAAATAATATTTCCCGCTCAATTACAGCTGCCCAAGTATGCGTTTCTGATACATTGCACGAGAGAAAGAAATACCGCTTAATGAAGAACAAAGATTTTAGACGCCATTTAAATTTTGCTGACATGTACTCTGTTTGGGAAGGGGATTTGGTTAGGAAAAGACTGAAAAAAGAATCGTGAGGAGATTAAAAGAAATTAAGAGGGAGATAAAATGCAGCCAATAAATGCGTTGTAAAGTGCATCGTGGAGTAATGATGGTATAAAATGAAATGATGAAACGCATAGTTCACAGCGTGAAAAATGCCGAAGGGTAACATTCAAGGTGAACTTAAAGTTTGTCTACAAGTCCAATTTCTTTCAAATACGTAAATAAAAAGTACATTGCAGATTGCGATACATAACGCACTGTTTACATGCAGAATTTTCAGCAGTGGCAGCACTGGAGGCGGCATCCGTAGGAGAACACAGACGTGGGCAAAAGGGGGGGGGGCGAGGGGAGCTATTATCTCAGGGATTGCTGGATTGGCAGCAGCGTGGCAGACCACTCATTGCCAGATACTGAGAAAATTGGCACAAAAGAATTTCGATGAGAACAATGGACATATAGTTCAGGGATAGGCCAGTGTTTTTCTTACTATTACAAGGCTTGTGCAAACCGGGTGCTCCCATATAAACCCATGGGGAATCCCTGTCCTGCGCATCACCTGCGTACACCCACGGGAAATAAGGAAGCAATTTCCCTCTTATCACAAACAAATAAATGCGCGGATTTAAAATCGTTTGATCAACCAGTTATTGAGCGATCGGATGAGAGAATTCGTGATTTCTGAATGGTGCAACTACCTACACTCTTTAGCCGATCGGACAAAATGCACTTAGTAGCTCCTTTACAACGGTGCACGATTATGGCGGCCGTGGCGGACTGCTTTTGCTCATACACCCCAACCTAGACCATTTTGACTTTTCATTTCTTTCCAAGTGACGGATAGATACGTTAGCATCAGTCTAGGACGGGCAGGCTACATCGGTACAGCAGAATCAATAATGTCACTAGAGACCGAGCCCTATCATTCAACTGCGAACACGCTCACAAAAGCGCTCCATACGACGTGTGTTACTGCAAGACTCGTCAGTACACTGGGGGTCTAGGCTTAATGTAGCCAAGCTTTTAAGAAACGCTACAGATCAGTAAAATTTTCGAGCAGCATGGTCTAGTTGTCAGTATTTGTTTTCCTTCAAAGTATCCACCCAAAAGCTTTGGTTTTTTCCTTCTTTCAATAACTATGGTACCAAGTCTTGCGACCGTAACAAAAACGTAATGAAGAATTATATATTTTGCTCACTTTTTATTACGATTGATGTCCATCGTATAACGCATTTTTTTAATTGAAGCTGTTATAGGCAAAGTTTCCATCGCCGGTGCCAACGTTTTGTTAAAGGGGTACATAATGTTTCAGGCTGTGCCTTACTCTGATTTTCGTCTCTGTTCCTGTTCTCTATAATAGAGAGGTTTAGCATATCATCATCCGCGATCCGCCACCGTGACTCTCTACCGCTCGTGGGCGGGGCGCACAAGCTGATTGGTTCCGATGCGGCAGGTCTATGTGCCGACATCCAGTATGTGGCGCCATTTGTTGACATCAAGGTGATCTGGGCATGCGCAGTGGAACGCGCGGTGGTGAATCACGGTAGCGGATCGTGGATCACGGTGTGCTAAATCTCTCTATTGATGGTGAATAAAATGAAGAATTGAAATAACAATTTATCCTGAGCTAAAAATTGATTTTTCAATTACTGGCCCGATGAATAATGTGTTATTTTGGATCAAGGAGAAATCCAGCTGAAATATGTGCACGAAAGTATCCCCTTAGCATCTTCGTTCAATGGCCTTAAAGAAGAGTATTTAAATATTGAATGTCTGTCATCCAGGGCACACTCAAGGCCTTAGGGGGGGTAACGCTCTAGGACGGCGAAAGAGCATGCAGCGATGTCACGCGGAAACTTTTAAATCCTGCGATGCTACTTTGAAGGCCAATAAAAAATCTCCGACATATGATATCTTGAAAAAATTTAAACCTACTATTTGACGAGGTGGCTACAACTTCTAAATTACCGCTTTTTCCTGAATACAATGAATAAAAATTCTAAATATCATTTACTAAATAATCAACTTGCAGGAGTTCGACAGCCATCAGTTCTCACGAAAATAAGAGATTCCGTCTTTTATAAAAGCTCGATTGCCTTCAGTTGGGTCACCTGGTTGGGTGTTTTGGCCCTGCATTGACATATCATCACAATGGTGTGAAAAACAACACTGTCTGCCTGCTGCGTATATGAAACTGCAACTGCATTGTAATGTGGTCCATCAACGTGCGACTGAACTGCGCAAAGGGCATGAAGGTGGAACTCCGCCGCTTTTTAAAACTCCATAGTTCGAGAATAAACTAATCTTTACCCGCGGCGAGCTGGGCTACACTCAGCTTCTACGTTCAACGGCCTCTACGGTAGCCGATAAAAGGCATAATCAGAAAAACAGTCAGTTGGAGAAACGTCAAGATTGCGAAGGAGCGGCGCATACGCCGTGGCTGTCGCTCACCGCGGCCATTCCTCTTCCCATCTGTGTCGGCGCTGCGTAGCTGGCCGCGTTTGCAGGACGCAACGGACGGCGGCTTCTCGTTCGCTTCCACCACGGTACTCATGTCGGGCATGATGCCGGACACGTAGCGGCTGGTGAGAAATTCATCTCCGTCGACCTGCAGCATGCATGCCCGTCACTGGTCACGGTGTGCACTTGCATTGGCTTTTATATATCTCTGAAAAATTGCAGCTCCGAACAAATTCGCCCTACATTCATCATCATCATCATCATCATTTATTTTTCCTTAAGGACCCCTAGACGGGGCATAAGGGGGGAGCAAAAATAAACGAAATCACAAACAAAAGGAACATTTGGAATATAGCAGTGAAGAAGGCAAACATAATTGTTGCATCTTTTGTAACAATTTGATGTAACTATTACACCATTACATTTTTGGCTTTACCAAAATCAATGTATTTGCATACGCTGCTATGTGGGCGAACACTCGCGGCCTGAGAAAGGTGATAATGACGAATAAGAAATTGTAAATTGCAGCAAATATTTTCACGAGCATGGGTAATTTGTAACAGCAAGAGAGGTATCTACAGGAATATCAAGCTGGTGCAGAGAGCAGCACTGAAATACGCTCGTATTTCTTTAACCGAATAAAATGAGTTAGTTTGGAACAGAATGCTTGTTATTTGGCCGCAAATATGAGGGGAAGTACACTACCCTCTTGGATGGTGTTCATGATTCCGGGTCGTTGTGTGGCTTTTGGTGGTGACTGGGCGCGGGTAATTAACGAAATCAGATTGCGCATTTATTGCAGAGCGTTGCAGAGGACAGGAGATGCGATTGTTCTTTGGCAGAAGGTTGTTGCAAACAGCGTATAAGTTGCGCCATCTCTGAAGCACCAGCTTGTCTTGCTTCTCCGCCGCCGCATACGATAAGAACATCCCACATCTGCCGATCCAGTCGCGCAAGTGCCCCAACCTGGTACAAAGAATACTGCCGATCAAACGCCTTTTATTGCGAAAGCAATACTGCTAGCACTTTTCTGCCGTCGGTGGAGGGCGTTCCTTCGCTCCGGCTACCACGTGACAGCGTGACGTCACTACCAGAGGAGAGCAGGGGCCCGAACTCGTCTCTTCGGCGCGGCGGCTACCACGTGACGGCCTCCTCGGCCCGCCGCGCGAGGGCGCTCGCTAGGAGAGGATAAACGGGGGCGCCGCAGGCGCGCTCCGCTTAGTCATGCCTGAGGAGTTGTACAAGCGTCGCTGGAGCGACGTGCCGCGCGCAAACTCCGGCGCCGTGCCGAGGAGACAACTGGCCTCTTGCTAAAGAGAAGCTTGAGAAGAGAGTTAGAGAATATTGGACGTTGGCGTCTCCTCTCACGGCGCGGGCTACTGTCGTTCGGTCAATTCTGTTCTCGTTCCTGACGTATGTTGCCTGCATAACACCTCTGCCGGCATGTACAAAGCTGCAGCTTGAGAGAATCCTCTTCCGTTTCCTGTGGAACGGAATGATATATCAAATCGGGAGGCCTGTGGTGAAACAGCTTCGGGACAAGCCTCCCAGACCTGGGCATAGTAACCGCAGTGCTACACGTCAGATGGACCCAGACAGCCTTGAATTCAGACATGTCCCTGACTCGAAGCTTGACCTCGTTCTTCCTAAGCACCCGCCTTCATCTTTTTTTCGCAAAGTACGTTTTCCCACTGTGTTCCCCGTTCTGGCTCTCCTTCGCCCTTCTATGCACAAGCAGCTAACTGCTTGGAACGACTCAGAGGCTTCCAGGCCGACATAGATATCCTGGCAGTGCCGTTAAAGGATCTAGCCAATCTTTTGTCGCCGAAGCTTCCGCCTAGGTATATTCAAACACATCTCTCTTATATGCGTCCAAGCTGGAATCCGATACTAGCAAACGTTTTGGATGCAAGCAGAGCAATGTTCATGTATCGCTTTGCACACGGACGGCTCCCCATTCGCAGCAGAGCGTTCACACGAGCGAGCTTGCATCCAGTTTGCCCGTTCTGTGGTGGTCTTGAAGACATGGTGCACATCTTTACACAATGTCTTCTCCCAGCAGCCCTTCTTCGACGAACCCCGCCGGGGTGGCGCAGTGGTTACGACGCTCGACTACTGTTCCCAAGGACGCGGGATCGAATCCCGGCCTCGGCGGCAGCTTTTCGGTGGAGGCGAAAAGCAAGGCGTCCGTGTGCTGTGCGATGTCAGCGCACGTTAAAGAACCCCAGGTGGTCGAAATTTCCGAAGTCCTCCACTACGGCGTCTCTCAGCCTGAGTTGCTTTGGGACGTTAAACCCCACGAACCAACCAACCAACGTTCTTCGACGAGTGGCTACCTTGTTCAGTGATCCAGGAGTGCCGTATCAAACTGTCAGGTACCTCAACCCGTTACCCAGGCATGCTGTGAAACAGTTTGTGCTCTTGCTTGTTGAGTGCATGTACGAAGTCTGGTCTGCCAGGTGCGCCGCTGCATTCGCACGCAGTGTTCCGGGCCTTCATGAGGTGCTCGCACGAGTGCGCAAAGAGGTCACGGCTTTCACCTAAGCCGTGAGCAGCGTCACCTCAGCGAGCAAGAGGTCAAATACATGTGGAGCAGGCCACCGATTATTTGCGAGGTTTCTGGGCGAGCCATAACAGTGTTAATATGAAGCACTTTAGGGTTACAGTTGTCCTTCAGGACATCCGAGGTCCAAAGAAGGTCCGGTCTCCATGTGTTCGGCCTGCTGTCACAGCGAGGACCTTAAACACAGTTGGCATAGTGTTCGGTGACTGCTGTGTGCGTGTCACCACACAACTGCCCCCTTGCCAGGGTACGGCCGTCATCCTGGAACAAAATCCTCCTCCCCCCGGACATCCAGGAGGAGGGGGAGGTACCGGGGATGATGTATAAATGATGACGGGCAGATAGGTTATGTGAGACCTTGAGGTGTGGCGCCTTATGGAGCCAAACCTCCTGCCATCTGATTACGGTAGAGATGAAGAAAGGCAAGAGCGGTTGGCTAATCAACGTTCCTATGCCGCAGAATGGCGAGCCCGGCGGCGTTCTACAAGTTCAGTGAGCGAGCCAGTGTTCAGACCAAGAGTAACTACTTTACGGACCACCAAAGCGTGTTCATTGGAATAAACAAACAGTAGAAACCATGTTGTGTACAGAGTAAATCCTTTAGTTGCACAAAATGCGAAGCCATGCCAAACCACCAGCAGAGCGAAGTGTAGCAAGGGAGTTGTTTTTTTTGTGAAGTTTGAGCTGCAAGGTTTCAGCGCTTTAACTGGAAGAAGCAATCTAGAGCGCGCGTGTAATTTTGCAAAGCGCTGTATTGAGTTACTCATTTCCGAAAATGCTCAATGTGCAGCAACTTCCTCGTCAATTCTGGCTTAATTTGTAACCGCACTAAATTATAAACTGTATTTGAATGTGGGGTGTTTGACATTTTAGTGTGAGGACGGGCTCGTGTGACGTCATGACCGTGTGGACCATTGAGTATTGTAGCGACTACGCTAGTAGGAGAGAATTTCGCCTTGCCTGTATGCGCCGTAATCATTGCAAAAAGGTGTTCTGCCGCAACGCTGCGCCGTTCTCCAGCGCTGCTCCGATTCGTGGCGTCACGTGCCTCGTTACGCAGCTTTACTGCGCATGTGGAAGCCGTTCGTATGTCAGCCAGTAAAAATTGTAAATTGGTTTACAGGAAAGGAAACGCGCCGTATCTGTCACACCTTTGGAGCGAAAGTTTCATTGCTTCATGTAAAGCCAAAATCACTGTGCGGAGCCGGAGCCGCTACTACGCATGCGCTAACCAACAAGTGCACCACGTGTGACGTCAGAGTTCAACCTCCGCTGCTACCGCCGCCGAATCCGCAGCCTTGCTGCGTCAAACACAGTGCGCCACTCAGCCGCCGACTCCACAGCGCAGCAGCTACACATGCGACGTGCGTGACGTCAGAGCTGCGCCGCTGAACCACACCAATGCTTTTCTATGGACACGTGACCGCGCCCTAAGGAAAGGAAGAAAGGTGGAGTAAAAGTGAGAAGAGGAAAAAGAGGGGCCGTTGTGGAGGGCCACCAAGTAAATAGAGTAATTTCGAGTGCCTGGGGACCTGTAAAGTACACTGACATAATACAGCACACGTACTCCTCCAAGTCCCGGCTCCATAGAAACCGATTCGAACCCGGGTATCCCGTAACAGAAGCCAGAAATCTTAACCACTGTGTCATCGCGACGGGGTGGCCATCCAGTGACGCGTCAGGTATGCACATGGTGCTCGCCACAGAGAGGAAAAGCAGGGTAGTGGCATCCCAGAAGATGCATGCTCCGCCGCGACGAGCTGAACGAGTGGAGTAGGAAGACAGCTGCTGGCATCGCATGCGCAGGGCATGAAATGATTCTGCTTAGAACGGTGGTGTACTGCGCTCAGACCACCGAGCAAATCAATACAACCTTGAGCGACTCGCAGCAAGCCTGCAAGGCGGACCTCAATGGGTAACTCTGCCAAGCGGCCGCGTAACTCTGCCAAGCGGCCGCTCACATCATGAGAAATCCAACTCCTGGTACACACACCCGCCACAGTATTCTGCGGATCCCGGCACACGAGGGCATAGAGGGCAATGAAGCGGCTGACAGGATAGCTCGAGGTCATACATTCCGAGCCCCGTCGCCGTCCACCTCCGAATCTTTGTCTCCGCTAACATACAGCGAAATAATAAACTATCATCGACTTTGTCGCAGAACATACGCAGACCCCCCAAAGACCTCACTCGTCAAGAAGCCACGATACGGCGAAACATGCAAGTCCGCAGCACTACCAAACCCAACCCGACACATTTAGATTTGACTCGCGCAATACCCAACAAATGTATGTCCCGCCTGCGGAGAGACGTTCGACATCCATCACATGGTTTGTAACTGCCCCGAACAACGTAAATTAAACGGTTTACAGAAACTTAGCCATGAGCAATGGGAGGCGAAGCTAGCTCACACAGAGCTCCTATTCAGCGCCAGCTGATCTGTCAGGGCTGGAGGGCCGTATTCGCTAATGGTTTCCCCGGACCTAGGTGAACCAGCCGCGTAATCACTTTATATAAAGTTTATTCTCTCTCCCTCTCTCTGATGCGTTCAACGGAACACTGGTTGTGCTGGATGCAACGTCGGTGGTCCGCAGCCAATGCTTTCGCTCAACATTTGGCTCAGCAGCGTTGATTTTGCCATGGGCACCTAATGCTAATCATCCAACAACTCTCTGATTTCTTTCTAATCTCGACCCCAACCTTTAGCCGATAAACCGTATTCCGAATGTATTCCACTATTATTCAAGGGCTTACTTCAGGCGGCTGATTGATGAGGCGACGGCAAGAGATCAACATTGAAAACGAGCCACTCTATACCACCGAGTATCGCTGCTTCGTGTGGGTGCACCAAGCAGCTGCAATTTGAACTCCTCTATTTTTTTTTTGCGCAATCGTTTTCTACGGTGGAGGCGGCGGTGCACTCCAGCGGCGCAAGTTGTTATGCTATCGAGTAGTAGTATTTTGTCGCTTAAGCTCACGCCTGAAATTTTCCTCTTCAGATAAATAAATAGACTCGTTCGTTCGTTCGCCACTCTATACTGCATACTGCACTCCACTCCCCACTAACCTTGCAGTGACTGAAATATAAGACGCGATGTAAGAGAGTACAAGAACTCGAGGGATGAGGAAGAATCAAACAGGAACTCGCAGATAAGTGTCACAAACTGGCACCTATACGTTACACCCTCATTAACCGACACATCGCATGCATGCAAAGCCTTCTGGGTGTAGGCAAGAGCCCGCGTTTGAGTTAAGCGAGCCGCCTAATATTCGGCCAGTGCTTTTAATTTGTGGCCTTCCCTAGCAAGAGGAACGGCACAGAGTACAAAAGATGCTCCTGTGAAGAAGGTACGTTATCCATCTAGCGCCTTTACCTTATGTAGCTACTAGACAACAATGTTATTCAGGTGGAATAGTCAATATGTTAGATGCCACCTGAGAAATGCACATCAAGACAGCATTCGAATTGGATGCTTTGAATGGTTCGAGGCGCGATTCACTGAGAGCTTGCCAATTTTAGAAGTTAGGCGTTGTTAATGCGTAAGCATTGTATGCCTTTGTAAGCAGGTTTCTTGTCGGAGCTGTAAAAGAGGAACTAATTTGTATATAAAAAAAAAAATGATTCCATCGGATCGAGCGTCAAGGTAAGGTGCTCAAGTGCCGAAATTTTTGATTTGGGTTATTGGGTAATTGATTAGAGCCAATTAAGTATAATTGGGAGCCAAGATGGCCGCAAGCCATCTTCCGGCTTCAGTTCTCAGCTTCCGGTCACGTGTCTCAGTGCAGATATGCGAAAGCCTGAGCGTTTCTGCGGCACACGGTACATCACGCACCTGTTGTCGAACACAACCAGCGCTCCGTTGAACGCACCACTGTTCACCGGCATTTTATAATTGCTTTACAGGAGAGGGAAGACGCAGTATCAGTCAGTCGCGTACAACACAGCAACGCTTATGCTTACGGATTTACCCAGTTCAGATTCTGCAGTGATCTTGGAAAATGCTTCTCCATTGGTGCTTCGCGCCCACTGACAAAGGAAAAGAAGCGGCAGCTGCTCGGCGAATGAGACTGCCCCCATTTGCTCTCACCTTTGCCCGAACCGGGTTCAGCACCGCTTTCTTCTGGTTCTTCAGCTTCAACTGGTGACCCATTGCAGAGGTGTCCGTCTCCGAGTCACTGGCCTCTGAATTTGGATTCTTGCGTTTGTAACCCCGAACCCGTCCTTGCCTGACGCACCGACGCATTCCGACGTCTCGGTCTTGGCCTGCGTCAGAGCATGGGAATAGTTGCAATCAAGTTGCTATACAAAAACTTACGCGTGACCGACACTCGTTCCCTCCTGTACCGTCAGCTGTTACTGATGAGTCAAAACAACGTTAGTGACTTACAGAATAAAAAAAAAAGAGTTGCGCTGAGTCTCAAAAACACAAGAGCGAAGCTGGGTGCTCTGCGACTAAAGTGAATCCTTTATCAGCGTGCGAGAATGCTGACAGTAGAACTCTGTTCCATCGGTACCCCTGCGTGTTGTGTTGTGTTGTGTTTTATGGCGCATAAGAAACTCAGGCTATCATGCGCCAAACACAAGGTATATTATGGTTTTGGTTTGTTTTTTTGAGAGGGATGAATTGTTCAGATATCATAGCTAATTGTACAGGAAAATGTTTCTTCTAAGAAACTAAAAACACATGAAATGTCTACAATTGCATTTTCTCCTAGGAAAAGTGACGGATGGAATTGTATCTGTTCGGTGTAAAATTGAGTAAAAATGCTTTTTCGTTCCTTTTCGAGTTTTTTACATGAAATTAAAATGTGGTTTATCGTCAGTCTATGTCCACAGTCTTCACATATGGGTTCATCTTCTGTTTTGAGAATGAAACTATGAGTAAGATGCGTGTGTCCAATTCAAAGGCGACATAATATTACCTCCGTGAAGCGTTTCTGGTGACTGCATGACTTCCATTCTTCAACAACTGGTTTCACGACGTGCAGTTTGTTATTTCATTTTTCCATGAGGCTTTCCATTTTTTTTGTACGAATTTCAAAACATCTTTGTGTGGTATATTTATTTTTCCTATTTTTGCTTTTCGGGCAGCTGCTGCACATTCATCAGCTGTCTCATTGCCTACGATTCCGACATGGCTAGGTACACAGCAGAATTTAATTTTGTAACCTCGTGTTTCGGCTGTTGTTATGCAATGTGTCATTTTTCCCACTAAGGGTTCTGTTGTATTTTTAGAGTGTAATGCTGTGATTAAGCTGAGGGAGCCAGTGTAGATTATACTCTTTTCAATATTGCATTTTAATATTTTTTTCTACAGCTATAGAAATGGCATAACTTTCTGCAGCGAACACTGATGCACAATTGGGCAACCTAGCTTTTTTCTGGCGATTGTTTTATACAACACCACTACCGACATATGAGGTCGTTTTGGAACCATCGGTATAAAATGTTTTGTGGTCTTTATATTTTTCCTTTAAAGTCAGGAATTCTTGTAATATGTGTTCATGTGCAGTTCGCTGTTTGTCAAACTGTGTTAAAGGTCACATACAGAGGGAAATTTATACCACGGTGGTAATGGATCAGGACAATGTGCAATATCGGGGATTGTACCGAGTATTTTTATTTCTTGGCTCATTTGTTCAAAGCGGAGGAGGAGGGATCTGACTGCTTGCTGGGTTTAGAAGCTCGCTTCCCCTGCCGGCGGCCCGGCACAGCGGAGTTCGTGTGCTCTCCCTGATATCCATGGTTCATGCGCGCACTTACTGAAAGCACAGAAACGCAGCAGACGCTGGCCTAGAGGACGAAGGGGAGCCCTCACGTCCGGCCTCAAAAAAAAACAAAAAAGAAAAAAAAAGAAAAAAAGAAAATGACTTTGCGGTCTCTCTTTGTTTGCTTCCTGCATGACGCTAGGATTTTGTCTTAAACGAACCCTCCAGGGCAGAAATATGTGTTCTGCCACAGGGAGAGAAAGGCGCTCAAGGTTCATGTGTGGTGTGTGTAACGTTCCCCCGTGTGCAACGTGCTTCAGCTAATTCCACCAAAAATAAGAGAACTAAACAGCCCGGTGCTCCTGTGAGGCAATGAGACAGTGTTGACACACTTTTTTAAAGGGATGACATGTGCCAATAAGACACATGCGTCCGACTTTTTCTCATTAAACTGTTGCAGTTACTGTTCTGAAATTTGTTTCATATCCTGTCTGAAAATGCCTAGAGTCGAAAAATGTGATTTGTGTTTTTGTATGTTACGGAAAATTTACGGGAACCCACAAAAGGCTATGCCAGGATATGTAAAGCGAGGGATAGGTTTCCGTAGCTGAGCTTGTAGGTGCGATGAAGGTTCGATTACCAATGAAGGCAGGATATTTGTTTTTTGATAACGTCATCAGGATGACAGACAAGTGGAACCCCGCGGCATCCTGCGAAAATCTGTATGTTGTGTGCTGCGGCGTTCGAGGAAGCGTCAAATGAAAGGTGCCGAAAGGACGCCTCGATCGGAGGCGTCCATGACCAGCAATGACGTCACCAGGTGATGACATCACAGTCTCGCGGTACCCCGTGGATTCTTGCGGACGCTTCTCGCGAACGCACGAACATGCTGGCAAGTCATGACAGAACTACCTAGACTAGGTGGCTCCGGTCATGATTAAAAAAAAAATAATACGGCACGACGAACGAGGACCGAGAAGGCATAGAAACGACAGGGCCTCGTTTGTGTGCCTACTTTGACCTGGCCTGTCGCCCCGTATTATTTTTGAATAAATATGTACCAACTAGCCTAAACAAAAGTTCTACATGGTCATGTGCCATTAAAGGCTTTCGCCTCAAAATGCTACCAAACGCCGAGAGGAGCGTCGAACGCGCATCATCAACGCTGGGGCTATGAGGGTGCTTAGAAGCTAAGTGGACAAATGCGAGCATTTTTGTTACTTTAGTTGCAACCATCCTCGAGTGGTTTCTTGTATATGGAAGTGATTAAACATTGGAAGTCACGCGTGCACTGTTGCAGTGGGGTAATAGGGGTGCATGATGAAATAGATGCTACTTTTAATGGCGAAACTGGTATACTGAGTAGCATCGGGTAGGCGTTGTTTGTGCTGTTCGAACTGGGCGGCCCTCAGGGAGCCACCCTTGATGAACCAGTGGCATCAAAAGCGGAGAAAACACGCGCTTTACGTGCATAACCCGTGTATCCTGCTGTCGGATGTCGGCAGGCCGAAAAGTGCGACCGAGACATCAAACACAAAATACAGTACACAAAGAAGGTATTTTTCTTGCTAGAATCAAAGCTCATTATTAGAGAGTCTCGCAATACCGAAATATAGTGATCAGGAATAAATGTATATCATATAATATGCTGTTTTAAAGTCCCGAGCACAAGGAGGGATACTTTAGTGAAGGGCTCCGGGTTAGTATTGGAAAAGTTGGCATCGTGAACTCGCTCTGGCGTCGTAGAGAACTCGAGTGACGCGTTTCGTTTACGACCGCTCCGACAAGACTCGAACCCATGTCGTCGGGCACACCAACCAAACATGCTTTGCTTGAGATGTAAAGAGCGTAGTTGTTAATGCGTTTAAGCTAGCAGCTCCACTATAAGAGTGGTTAAAGTCCGAAGTAATTATTACACGCGTTCCTTAGAACGCTTACTGCCTGATGTGTCAACCGATATCGGACCCTTTACATCAACGCTCCGAGAACACCCCCCAGAATGTAATGGGGGATAAACAGCTTGCTCGGCAGTTCGTCCTTCTGCGAGGGGCCGTGGGAGAACGGTGGGAGGACGGGAGTTCGCAGGAGTCCCGCAGCTATTGTGCACTGGTTAAAAATGTCCGACTACTCGGCAGAGTACCCGGATTCGACCCTTACCGCCGGCGGCTGCGTTTCGATGGAGGCGAAACGAAGAGGCGTTCGTGCGCTGTGCGGTGCCAGTGCACGTTAGATATGTCAATAGTGGTAGAACTTGCACGGGCCCTCCTCTCTTTTCACCGTCACTCCCACCTTCCTCCGTTTCTTTACGGCGCGGTTCAGGTGTGTACAGAAAAAAATGTGACAGATGCTGCTACAGTGAACTAGAATACAAAATTCCAGTTCACTGTAGACGCTGAGTCTTTACATTCCTTGAACCAATTAAAGTTAAGGCGAAAGCCTAGAAAGGCTCATGGAACGAAACTCGCACGCGAGGGTTGTGCGCGAGATCTGTCATATTCCGCGAGATGCGTTATTGTCTACCGTTCATGCCATCGGCGATCCCACACTTGAACGCGTGCCAAGGAACGCCACACGTTAGGAGCTATGGTGCACCATCCAAACACATGCCGGAAAAAGTGACCTGTACTGCCCTTTTGCTTTCCTGTAAATTTGTATGTAGCACTACAACGAACGCTGATAAGAGGCAAACGATGAGAGGCAAATGATAGGAGAGGAAGAGTAGGCTTTCGCCATTCTCCTCTTAAGAGATAACGATGAGAGGCAAATGATAGGAGAGGAAGAGTAGGCTTTCGCCATTCTCCTCTTAAGAGAGATCTCTTAAGAGGAGAATGGCGGACAGCGTTCTACATTTGCGGACTGCGTTCTGCGAGCGTTCTTACTCTGTCAAATGCCGAGTGAATGTTTAGGCAATAAGCGTTTCGTGCAACGCGTGTTTGAAGCTTTGACTGCTCTGTGCGCCACAGTGCGTTTTCGAACTCTGATCTTGTTCTTCACGTTTGCGGCAACGGGTCTCCTTCGCATAAGTGAACATTACAGAGCAACGCGTTTGTCCCGGTACTTTTTTGGGGGAGCGTTCAGTGAGCGTTCATACTTAATTCGATGCCGGGTGACGCTTTAGACAGCAACCGTTCCAAAAAGCACGTGTATGAGTTTGTTTCTAGGAGCATTATCGGCTTTGTGCGGAACAGTGTATTTGCGAACACCGTCCCGCGAACTCCAATCTCTCTTAAGAGATCTCTCTTAAGAGGCAAACGATGAGAGGCAAATGATAGGAGAGGAAGAGTAGGCTTTCGCCATTCTCCTCTTAAGAGAGATCTCTTAAGAGGAGAATGGCGAAAGCCTACTCTTCCTCTCCTATCATTTGCCTCTCATCGTTATCTCTTAAGAGGAGAATGGCGAAAGCCTACTCTTCCTCTCCTATCATTTGCCTCTCATCGTTTGCCTCTTAAGAGAGATCTCTTAAGAGAGATTGGAGTTCGCGGGACGCTGTTCGCAAATACACTGTTCCGCACAAAGCCGATAATGCTCCTAGAAAAAAACTCATACACGTGCTTTTTGGAACGGTTGCTGTCTGAAGCGTCACCCGGCATCGAATTAAGTATGAACGCTCATTGAACGCTCCCCACAAAAGTACCGGGACAAACGCGTTGCTCTGTAATGTTCACTTATGCGAAGGAGACCCGTTGCCGCAAACGTGAAGAACGAGATGAGAGTTCGAAAACGCACTGTGGCGCACAGAGCCGTCAAAGCTTCAAACACGCGTTCCAGGGAACGCTTATTGCCTAAACATTCACCCGGCATCTGACAGAGTAAGAACGCTCGCAGAACGCTGTCCGCAAATGTAGCTGGGGATAAAGCCTTTCTGTGTAGCCTGCACTTATACGAAAAATGGCCATGGCCCGTGAACCCGTAGTAGAAGCAAGACAGGACGAGAGTTTACGGGATGAAGTTCGCAGAGGCGCTGACGTGCACAGAGCTTTCAAAACTCTCTCATGCACGCGTTCTAAAGAACGCGCACTGGCTAAAGCGTCATCCGGCATTGGGCAGAGTATGAACGCCCTCGGAGCGCGCGCAAATCTAGTTGTCGATAAACACCTTGCTTGGTAGCCTACACTTCTGGAAATCGCTCTGGCCGCGGCTGTAAAACGCGAGGTTGGAGCAAGAGAAGACGAGTATTCGAGCGACGCTGTTCGCAAAAGCACTGCGGGGCACAGCTAGTCTATTAAAAAAAGCATAGTACCGTCGTACGGGGAATCATCTTTGCGTTATCACTTTGCAACTTGCTAGAGCTAATAACCTAATTCATCCATCGGGTAGGCTGTTGTATATTGTTTCAAATATAACTGTTTACTTTCTGGGGCTTGACATCCAAAAGCGACTCAGGTTATGAGACGGCGGAGTAAAGGGCTTCGAATAACTGACCAACTCGCTTTCTTTACTGTGCACTTGCACTGCACAGTGCATACAAAAGTGCCTTGCGTTGCACCGCAATGTAAACGCGGACGCGCAAGCCGGTATCGAAAGCTGGTCTCTCTGCTACGTATTTTAACACTCTAATTGCCACTAAACTATTCAGACATCACGGTAGGTATAAAATATTTTTACATAGTCCCACCAATCAACTTGAGGTGTGGTCGAGAGCTCGTAGGAGCAGTCGCTGCTGATGGACTCCAGTATAAATAGAGAGATTTAGCTTACCGTGATCCGCGATCCGCCACCGTGGATCTCTACCGCGCGTGGGCGGGGTGGTCAAGCTGATTGGTCCCGACGCGGCAGGTCTTTGTGCCGACATCCAGTATGTGGCGCTATCTGTCGGCGGCAAGGAGGGTCTGGGCATGCGCAGTGGAACGAGCGGTGGCGGATCCCAGTAGCGGATCGCGGATCACGGTAAGCTAAAACTCTCTAATGTCTCAGATTGCTGCACTTATACTTGTGGAGGGTCACTTAGGTGGAGCGAAGCGTCCATGACGGCCCACGCAGGACGCAAAGATAGGCCATTATTGCGGAACCCTGGCTCATGCACTTACCTCGATCGATCCCTGGCCGTTTTGCAGCACGGCTTTCCGAACTTCGCATCGAATGAGATATTTTCCTTGTCTTGTGAGCTACAGCCTTTCGCTTCATGCCGCCGTCTCTGTAGCGGATCACCACGCCGCGCTTCGGTGAAAGGCTTGAGATGAAACTGAACGCGCCTCCAAACGAACCATAGGAACGCCAGCACTGCTACAGCGCTGACTGACGCAGCTCTTCTAGGGAAGAGTCAGCTTCTAGGGAAGAGACAGCTGTGTATCGTGCCTGCCGACTCTCCGGTGAAATTTATTGACTACAAAATTATGGAATCTAATGTGTGGCATTTGATTCCCAAAAAGAGAACAGATAGATGTGTACTCCTCCGGGAACCATTCGAGGTAAATGTACCGATTAAAGAAAGGTTCCGTGTGGAGCTGGCACCACTTGACGAGTCTTCAAGGTTCAATACGCTGGCAATCGTCGCGCGAGCCTCAATTTGACCTGCAAGGAACCTTTACTGATACACCAATTTGAAATTGAAGCGAGAGCTTCAGTGCGCTAGGTATAGCCGGTCTTCTCATGGCATTATATTTCACCTTCAAGTGACTGACCAAACTAGTGTGGGTGTCCGCGATTCTGGGGTGTCTAGCCAAAAATATAAGGCCCCTTCCTTTCCCTAAATCCTATCTTAAAGAAAAAAGATTGGCAGTGGCTTATCTCGGCTATGCCGGGTATACCTAGCGAGAGGTACGTCTCCTTGACTGCGCTTGTTGTGGCCTTTCTCTGTTCGGGTGTCACCACTGCTCTCTTCGCCTTCTTATGCCCATTCTTTCTTTGTCGAGTAGCCTAGCGCCAGGCGACAATTCCCAAATAGGAAGAGTTAACCTTCTCTTCTCTATACCGCCGTTTAGAGCGGCTGAACTCTCCTCTGGATTCATGTAAAATGTTGTAATAGAGCCGCCTATTTCATCTCCGCCTTTTATACGCAATGCTGCGCACGTGAGGCCATTTGCGCGGTTCTAGTGATACGAAGGTGTTTGGCGAGATGGCGACGACTCGCTGTGGGGTGTCCGTGGTTACCATAATATTGGGGTATGAGCACAACTGTTCATCCACGTGACGTCACGAGCGGCTCCAACGGTGGAGCTGGCGAGTGGCCGCGGCGATGCGGGGCGCATGCCGCAAACCTCCTCTCGGGCTGTCATACTGATGGCGCATGCGCACAACTGGCCCCTCCCGGCCACCGCGAAATGCTCGACTGGTAGCACAGTGTAGCTCTCGCTACAAAATTATAAAAAAAAAACGTGGATTGAAAAGGTTGGTTGATTTGTAGGGCTTAATGCACCAAAGTGGCTCAGGCTATGAGAGACGCCATAGTGGAGGACTCCGGAAATTTCGACCACCGTGTCACGTGTCACGTGTCAGACATCGCAGAGTCCATAGATGCCACTCCGGTTCGCCTCCACCAAAACGCAGGCGCCGGCGGTCGGGACGCAATTCTGGTATTCATTCACAGTATTGGGTCATCTTACCCACTACACTACCCGCAGCGGGGCCCATAGGCTATCGCTGCAACACTCGCAGCTTTATCACTAAATTCACGCCTTGCCCCTACAATGTTTTACTCAGAATTTGGTGGAGTTCTGGGAAGTTTGTTTCTTTTGAAATGGGTTTTAATTTCTTCTCATTCGTTCTTTAGGTGGCTTGATCTCGGGGTTGCGCACTCGGGTTAACGATGAATCCTCCAGAACATTAGTGCGCTGCCTCGTTTCCAACACGGTTTGATATGAGGGGGTGAGTGCAAACCAATATGGTCCGGTGAGTGTAGAATAAATGTCGTAGGGTTTCGATGGCCACAGAGTGCTGCATCCTTCCTTTTGAAAAAAAAAAAAAATCGAATTGTGGTTTTAGTGTGTATGTCCAATCATTCACATCACTTCCGTACTGAAAAAATTGTATGAGGCAATAACCTCACATTTTCTCACACAATCTCACTCAATTCACATAAAAAATCACATACAAGTGGCATAAAATTGCATAAGGTCTCATAGCTTCCTGTACATTATCATAAATTATGAACGATATTTTGTGATAATGATGCGAACCGTATGAGAGTCCATGCAATTAGATGTGATTTTATGAGGTTATTGGCACAAAAACCTTTGGTTTTTCAGTAGGGTTAGCATAAAGTTTACACCCACAATGTCATGGTATACTCAAATAAACAAGGTCTGCACTAAGCTTTCTAAAGTCATAGGTATAATCTCTCGTAATAAATATATTCTACCAACGAAAACTAAACTTGACCTCTGCTATGCCATTTTTCTCCTACTTAGGTTACTGCATGCTATTTGATATGGGCAAATACCAGTATGTCCAATTTGAAAAAGCGTTTTATTCTGCAGAAAAAAATGCTACGCGTTATAACAAATTCTTCCTATGATGCCCCAACCCGCCCCATACGGATAAAATACAAAATAATTCCAGTTTTTAAGCTGTTCGAGTACAGGTTTGCTTGTTTTTATAAAAAGCATACCGCACGAAATGACTCATTTTTGTCCCGCATAGTACAGCTGATGCCACACAACACGCCCTATGCTGCAAGAAACCCCGAAATATTTGAGGTACCCAGGTGTAGAACAAACTATGGTTTTGCTACGTTGAAATATATACTGCCAATGTGTTTGAATACTTTTCTTTATGGCAACATGAACAAAATGACTTTTTCTTCCCCCCCCCCCCCCCAGAAATGTTCCCTGATTAGGTTGTATTGATAAGAAATGCGCCGTTCGACCATTCATATTTTTTACTTGATGCAATGGATTAACACTACTTACCTGAGCACTTAGGGATAGAACATATCCTGTACGTGTGAACTTTTTTCAGCATTTTTTTTTATTGCAACATTAAAATAAGCTACCAATATCTTTCCTGGGGGAGGGGGAGGTGTTCCCTTTTAGGTTGCATCATGTGATGTTTTTACTTCTTAATAGCCACAAAACCAACTGCGAACAGAGCCACGAGGTGACAGCCTTACAGCGATAACACCATTTAATAATTTTCAGCGTAAACATTTCCTGCGTTTAGTGAGTTGTTGCTTTAGGTTACGTTCATAGACACCTCTCGGTAACAGTCGCCGTTTAAACCGCTGAGAGGCGACCAGTGAGGAGAAAGAAATTGCGGGACCCTAATGTTGAGGAGACGGAATTACGCTCGCGCGTCGCCATCATGGTGGTCGCCACTCATGAATTTCTATTTCTGAAGACAACTTTGGTACTTGCCCGGATTGGCATCGAGGTCGCACCTTTTGGTTCGTTCGAGCCATTTGGGTCGGCATCGCTCAGAGATGTTGCCTTCTGGCTCTCGCGCAGGTTTATTCTTGGAATTCTGAACAGCGCACAGTCGGCCTGTGCGATCGCGTCAGCATCGTCTGTGCGCATTTTACGCCAACATATGAACGTGGCAGTGCGGTGATGCGTCGTCTGCTGAGAATGATGACAACATGGTGGATTACCCAGCATGCATCGTTTCAAGCAAGCTCCCTATATGCGCAAGCCCTCACGCAGACGCGTTTCACAGCTGTGTTTTCTCTTGCACTCTATGCATATCCGTCTTCTGAGTGCACGGTGTTATGATGAGAAAAACAGCACAGTTGTTCTTTTCCTTTGTGATACCCTAACTCGAAGCTAAAGACAAAAAAGTTAGTTGTGGTTTAACTGTGGTTAACCCTATAGGGACCGGGCGCCCGTTGTATGGCGCCACCGTCGCCTCGGTGGAACAGCGCCGCCCGCGGCGGAGTGCCGAAACAGCGGAATGCCGAGGCAGCTGAGCGGCGCAGTCGTTTCCGTTTTGCGAGGCATTTTTGAGCCTGTTCCTACCCGTCGTCTTGCGGTGTGGCTTTGAGAGCTTTGAGCTGCGTTGAGTAATCGCAAGGAGTATTTTTTGACCGGGAAATCTTGAAAAAGAAAAGGGCCGTTCTCGGCAGGGCGTGTTTTTTTTTTTTTTTGAAACCGCCCGGCGCATGGCATTTTTGTTATATACTTGAAAATGCCGCGCGCGTGATTTCACCATGCGCTAGGAACACCTTCGTTAGGCACTTGTTAAGGCGTCTTCGAAGACGGGAATTGCGCCTGCACTGCGCGTCCATCGTATATTAGGTCTAGTCGAAACCTGCCTGAAGATCAAATACCGCCGAGCCGTGGCGCCGTAGTAGCGGTAGTTGTAATGGTCAGCGTTCATGTAAAATGAAAAAGATGCTGCACCTGTCTTTTTCGGTAATAGCCAGGCTCAAACGATTCAGAGTAGAATAATAGCAAATGACATTCCAGTTTCAACCTTGCAACGAGAGCTCTAAAAGGAGAAAAATAAGCAAGACAAATGTAGGATCCTATTTATGGTTGGAATAGCAAACACACATATACTTCCAGGACTTCCTTCACAATTACGCTACAATAGCTCACTGAACCCGCCCTTGAGACTATCAAACTTAATTATAATATAAGCCAAATGAGTACTACCACCTCAGTATCATTTTTACATATACGACAATGCTCTTGTTGAACACGTCGGAGCTGCTACATATAATTGACTTAAAAAATATTATACTATACATGCCTTTCTCCCGACATGCTGCGGAGGTTGTGAAAAGAAAAAAAAAATAAATTTCCTGCTAGCGTTCTCTCAGCGCAGGAAGTTCAATGCGATTGACCGCACCTGCCTTGAACATCTGAAGACAATAGTCCAATACTGTCAAACTGTTAAATACAATCGAAAAAAAAAAACACAGTGCGATGTGTTGTGATATAAGCCACCGACAACTAAGAGAGCGTTCTATTGTTAAATGAATCCCTCTGATGGCTCGTTCGCTAATGTGGTCTACTTTCTCAGCGTACCACGAACTTGCGGGGCCGATACTTAGCTGACTTCGATACCTGATGAGTGTGAGGGGACACGACCATGTATGTAGTTTTTTATTTGCACGTAAAGGAATCCGGATAACTGAAAGCCATTCCTTTTACAACTTTGTCACTGCAGCTTGCCGGACTGCTGCTAAATCTGTTTACATTGGCCATAGAAGCAATTTCTGAGAGAGGTAAAACGGTCTTGTCATACTACGCCACAATCAGGAAATCTCACGTTCATTAAAACGCCGATGAGAAACACATGTATTTAGGCGGGCCAAGAAATGGACGCTGCTGACAAAATACGTAAAGCCGTGTCAGGTGCAACGTGAATGCGAAAAAAAAAAACTGCTACACGGCCTTCGAAATAAAAAAAAATGATACGTTTATGCTCGTTTCCATGCATTAAATTGTATTTTTTTTTTCTTGTTCGACTTTTATATGAAGCCGATAGTAGATTTTGTGACCATGCGGTATCGATTGAGCTGTGAAATGAGTGATTTTATTAGGCAAAATGGACATGCCACAAACAAATGTTAACAAATTCCAAAAGTATCAACGCAGAGTTTTCAGCGCATTTTCATTGGTTGACAAACGAAAGGAGGAAAAATGACAAGATCATAATAATAGGAATTGTTCATGTCTCCTATCTGCTCTTTCTGTTAGAGAAAAAGTAAATTATCTTTGACTATGTCAGCGAACGTATCTGCACAAACATTGTCTCTGCCCATCACTGAAGATCGTAACGCAGCCCGAACGACGATGGTGGAGCTGCCTTTTCTTTTTCCGTGCTGGGGTTTTCTTGTACACAGGCGGGGAAATGCTAGCGTTGTAACTTACGTTCTTGGGTTACTTCGATTTTTAATTGTCAATAAATTGACTACAGATTAAGGAGTGCGGCTTCGACTCCGAGACTCTCGTGCCGTCACTCCTGGGGAACAGAAGGCACAGAGCATCCGCTAGCAAGCGGAATTTTAAAAATTAGGCACTTTCCATGACCACACAGTAACCAAATACGTAGATTCATGTCTTTTCCTTTCAAATGATCATGCTTAGGTCACCCGCCACACATGCTTCTGTGGAAACCCGTTGAAATGAATCGACTTAAAAACGTCCGACGAGTTTGCGTAGCTGCCAGTGGAGCCAACAACGCGCCACGTTTCGCCAGCCTTGTTTGGCAAGACTTCATTTCACTGGACATATTCACACAACTAGCCCAACTTTCTGTTCTCTTGAGGATAGTATATTCACGCACAACGTCATCTAAACCTTAGGATTTCCAATTTCCACACAAACCAATGACAAACAGTACACTCCAATGCACGGGCAATGCGCCGGCTGGGGCCGGCACATTCCGGCGTTTGAGCAATGTGCCGAGAGGCGGCGCCACCCGTACAGCTGCCCGGTCCCTATAGTTGAATTGTGATAGCAACGGCCGAAACTTCTTTTGCCTGCTGCTGCATTATTTTCCTATCACGCCCTATCAGCGTAAGGTGCAACATTATTGGGAACACTTAAGCTCATCCCTTAAGAGTATGACGCAAGAGCGTATTTTACCCTCCTCCTCCTCCTCCTCTAATTTACTATTCTGTAAGCTCAAAAACGTGTGGTACACTTCTGATTTATCTTTTGGATTCAACAACATGGCCTCGAAGGCAGTGCATTGTAGAAGAGATGAAAGGTGCGACGGATGCTTTTTATTTGTCTGGAGACAAACTTGAAGCTATATCGGGCAGGTAATGAATCCCCCGAAAGCGGCTCATTATTAATGATGTGGCCAAACATACTGTAGCAATCAGATGATGCGCATATATTTGCTCTGGTCGGCATGCAGATACGTTAATGAACTACTGTTGATAATACTGTATTTTGGCTCTTCACCATTCGGCCGCAATCCTGTTGTGAAGTTTTTTGAAGGCTGCTCGTGTCAACTAATCCCTGTCTTTTTTTTAAATATGCCGAATGTTTTATTGTTGAGAAGAATGAACTCTACAAGTTCTATGACAAATGTGTTATGCCCGTAGCCATTTCATGCTTACATCTACTCTCCGTTACAGGAGAGGCCGCAATTTTTGTGTGGTTCTGCTCCAGAGCGACGTCAGAAGCTCCACCAGATTTTTGTCGAAGAATCCAGCAGGCTTTGCAATGTTTCCGCAAGAGAAGTCGCCTGAGATGTTCTGAAGGAAACATTGACACAATTTTTTAGCTTTTCAGCGACCTTACCACTCATGCCTTTTCGCAACGCAATGACGCGCGGCTCTTCCTGAGGGATGTTTGGTTTCTAGGATGTAACGTCCTGGAGAAACTCAGGCGGTGGAAGACGCCTCATAGGAGGACTTCGCAAATTTCGAACATTTGGGGGCCCTTAATATGCACTGACATCCTGCTATACACGAGTGCCTTGCTTTTTGCCTCAATCGAAGGGCGACCGATGTGGCGAGGATTCGATCCCGCATCCTCGGGAACAGTAATCGAGGGCCCTAGCACTGAGCCACCTCGTCCCGTCATAGACGATGTCAAAATAGCATCGAAGCAATGCGGCACTACACGAAGGTGAGCAAGGTGTTTGTAGGTTATAACATATCCTTTACTTTCAGCGCTTACGTGTACTGTATCGGCTGACATTTTCACGATGAAACGTTGTGAAATCACTGAAAACTGAAAAAAAAAAAACTATTTGAAATCACTATAGCACCCGCATTGGGGACATGAGTAAGCATTCTTCGCGGAAGAAAGAAGAAAAATGAAAGAAGACGCTTCCGGGTTATGACGTCACACTATGACGTAACACCTCATGGAAGTTGGGTACCGACCAACGTTGTACCCACTCCCCTGGGACGCCGACATTAACCCTCTGCCATTTTGATGTCTGATCGAATTAATTGGCTATAATTAATTAATTTAACACTCCGTATGCACCAAACATTTTCCATAACAATTCTGCTTCGTCTATGTTGTGAAATCTTTTGTTTTCTTATAAATCGTCTAGTTCGAACGTAATGCTGCCGACAAACATCTGGTGACAAGAGCTTGACAACATAACCGATGTCTGGCTGACTTAATTGGGGGTAATTATTTACCTACTCTGCATGAACCGGATATTTCTCCAGCGAGATTTTCAATTCTAGTGCATCCATTCATTTCCTTACCCCTTGTTTCGTTCCAATGTAATCCTGCCCAGAATCTTCTGGTGGCACGACATACCTGACGCCCGATTGACGTAACTGGCTCTAATTAAGTAGTTAATTACTTTGCATGCAAGATATATTTTCACCACCGAGATTTTTCATCGTCTTTCTAGTGCAACCATACGGTGTTTTTATAACTCGTTGCGTTTGAACGTAATCCTGCCGACAAACTTCTGGTGAGACGACCTTGAAAACATAGCCATTTATTAACTGCGATAAAACAATTCAAGAAACCCGCACCAGACTATTTTGATTTGAACGAGTTTCTCTTATGGCTTTTGTGTTTGAAAAAAGTCAAGCAAATATGATCGATTACTACTCTTTAACTATCAGTTTTCTGGGGCTCTAATTCACCACTGTAAGCGGTTACGTTTGAAATTGAGTAATTGTAATTGGTTACTTGGCGCTAGTCCTCTTTTTTTTTTTTTTCAGTGTGTTCCTTGTGCCCATGTTTCTTGCGCTCCTGCTCTGCATGATCCTTCTTCTGACTTCTCCTTGGAGTCTTCCAAATCACCTTGATTCATTGGACCAGGTATTTCGTTTTCTCCTGCCTCTTCTCAATTTCTTCGCATCTTCTTAAAAAAAAAAAAAAAAAACCGCCGGGGTGGTGCAGTGGTAAGACGCCCGACTACTGTGCCGGAGTACCCGGGTTCGAACCCGACCTCGGCGGCTGTGTTTTGATGGAGGCGAAACGAAAAAGCGTCTGTGTGCTGTGCGATGTCAGCGCACGTTAAAGATCCCCAGATGGTCGAAATTACTTCGTAGCCCTCCACTACGGCTCCTCTTTCTCTCTTTTCACTTTCACTTTGACCTCCCTTCCTTCCATATAACGGCACAGTTGAGGCGTCCACAGGAAACAAGTGAGACAGTTTACTGCGCCTTTCCCTACCTATAAATCTAGGTTCTTTGGTCGAAATTACTCCGTAGCCCTCCACTACGGCTCCTCTTTCCCTCATTCCGTTTTGACTCCTACCTTCCCTCCTTCCCTTACGGCACGGTGTCCACAGAAATGTGTGACAGATACTGTGCCTTCTCTCTCCGTTCCTTGAACCAGATAATATTTTGACGACATTGCTCGCAAGACACGTAGCTAGCGTTCGCCAGCGCCGGAAAACCTCTCCAAAGAGACTGTCACGTGACTGGCATGGCCTGCGGTAGAGAGCGGGCAATGCAAAACTGCCACGTGTCTTTCAGTAACGAGCGGCCAATGAAAAACTGCACGTGGCCTGCGGCAGCGATCGTCGCCACCCACCGGTCGAATGGGCAGAGTAATACTCGATGTGGCATCAGAAGGAGTTTGGCCATCCTCCGTTAACCTTGCCTAACCATTTCATCTGCAGTAATACCCCTCAAGAAAAATATCTGAAGGGTAGTGTGGGTCAGCGTCGGTGTCAAAATGGAATCATCTCGGGTTCATCGGCTGGCCTTAGTTGTCGAGGTGAGTCTCTCCGCTGCGGTGGCTTTTGGCGTTGGGCTTCAGTGACCAGGGTTGCGTTAAATAATTCATTCCTCACCGATTATATTTAAATTAAGGTGAAGCACAGGACTCACCTGTGTTGCGTGCGACGCCAGTGTGCGTTGAAAATGTTCAGGTGGTGGGAATTTGCAGTTCCTCACTACGGCGTTCTTCAAAGGTCACATGTAGCGTTGTGACCCACACACATTTCCTGATGGGTCTGAGCAATAAGGGATACGCTCTCTGAAGTGTGTGCCTTTGTGGTAGAGGTCCTCTGCAGGCCCGTAGCGTCTACCATCATAAATGAAAAGACGCCATCTCAGTTGCCACATTATTTGTTCTGTGTAATTAGGAATAGATTTGAGCGAATCAAGAAGGGTGTCTTAAGAAGAGATGAAAGAAACGAGCTTTCGCCTTATTTTCCTTCTCATATGCATGCAAGACCTAATGGGCCACCAGTTTCAGCATATATGTGAAATGGGCAGCGTTCGAGTCGGGCATGTTTTCAAAAGAAAATGTGGAGTTTTAGGACGGATTGAGGCAAATAATTTTGTAGATGCTCATATGTATACTGCGCTTCTTGAAAGCTATCATTTTCCACACTAGCCGAGGGGATTTCATCTGAAGAAAAGGAGCCATGAGAGAGCAGCGCAGAGCTCGCGGCTCTTTTTTTCTCCTCTTCTGAGAAATTTTCATTGGCTTGTGACTCTCTCGTGGCTCGTGGCTATTTCTCTACATTTTTCTCATTACTCAAAGAGAATTTTGCTTCTGAGAATCTTTCTTTGGGTCCTGGCTTTCTCACGGCTAGTGGGTTTTTTTTTTTTTTTTTGTTACACCAACAACGGCGAAACCGCTCTACGGTTGCAAACTTTGCCCAAGCAAAGTTTGCAACGCTCCTAAAATACGGACCAGATGACACATGCCCCCCAAAACTGAAGCGGTGTTCTGCAGAGCTTATGAAGCGAAATTTGATCGTAGTATTTATCACAAGTGCTTTTGCCTGCGGTGTGTTCCCGGTAGCGTTCGAGGAACACAGGCAATGTGTCGAAGTGAGGAGGTGGTTGAGAATTTTGCTTCGTTTCCTCTTCAATGCATACCGCAAGCTCTCTAGTCTGTGCGCACGCGTCTGTACAAATGTATTCCACAGTACACGGTTCTTATATATACGCCGCATAAGAAATGCGGCCGACGCGTCTGGAATGTGAAGCCGCGTTCTTGTGTTAGGCAGACGAACGCCGCAATCTCTAAACGACCAAGAGTGAAGTTATGAAGCTTGGCAGTATAGTTCTTCTTTCAGCCCATTGAGCTCTAGTTGCGATATTTCAAGGTGAGCATTGCTTGCATTTACTTCACGTTTACGGATGTGTTCATCTTGAGAAAGCCGAAGGAACTCTGTGCGATGTCAGTGCATGTTAAGAACTCCAGGTGGTCGAAATTTCTGGAGTACTCCACTACGGCGTCTCTCATAGCCTGAGTCGCTTTTGGACGTTGAACCCCACAAACCAAACAAAACCGAAGGAACTCTGGTGCGAAAATTGATGCAGCATGGAAGTTTTTTATATAATAGATCACGACTGTCCAGGGTACGAAATCGAAAGATTTGGGAGGCACCCGACAGCCTTACCTGTCATCTTCGGTACTCTGTCACCTGAACCGCCCCGAATAGGCTATTTCCATTGTTTGACCTTCACTAATGCATGCGAGAAGTTGAGCTTCGCTGCAACGTACGCTCGTAATTTGATCCGGTCTAACAGCGCCAACATTTTTGGCTATATGTAGGGCGATCCTGTGCTCATTTTCAGCGAGTGTGTACCATGCCGGTAACCCTCGCGAGAGATTTAGGCTAAGCTGCGTCCGTGTCTTACATGTATTATTTGGCAGCTATCTTTCATTGCAACGAAGCCTGACTAACGCCTGATCGAGTGCCGCCACTGGGAGCGTTCTCTTCGCCACTTTGGCTCCTATAGTTTTCCTGACCACCTCTTCCTGACCCAGTGGTGTCGCGGTGCTTGAGACGCTTGGCTAGTGATGTGGAACACACTGGTTTGATTCCGACCGCCAGCGACTGCGTTTTGATGACGGCGAACCAGGGGGGGGGGGGGGGGGGGGGTCCTGCTCACCCAAGTTTGTTGCTCGTCCTGTTTGTTACTAATCAAAGCGCTTGCTTGCTTGCAAGCTTCTTTGTTAAGCGGGAAAACTAGATCAATACCTAGTGTGTTGTACGAGTGTGCGTCTCGCAGGGACCTCTTGAGCTGTGTTTATCGTGAAAATAATAGAGAGCAGGCAAAATGCGCCACGCCCCGGTTTTTTTTCTTTATTGCCTGGCTTTGGCACACAACATAACACGAAAGGAAACACCGATCAGGACATGAAAAAATACACACAAGGCAATGTATATGAATGAACTTCGTGATCAGCCAGCGTTAGACACGTGAAACGCTCTTCATATTTCCGCTTGTTTATCGTTAGGATGATAGCGGGATTTCGCGAGTGACAGATACTGCGCCTTTCCTGTCCTGCAAACGAATTGTAGGACGCTGGTGAACTTTGATGCGTTCAATGAAATGTTGGTTGTGTTCGACAACGGGCATGATGTAAAATTCTAGATGGCGCTGGATGTACCATCTTGATAGTCTCAGTGACTCTATATCACGACAGGTCATGACGTCACCAGAGCCCGTATTCCGAGTTTGCGTCGTTATCGTGAGTGTCGCTATCTCGCCGACGTCGAGTCACCTGATTGGTTGAAATGCCGGAAAACGATGTTGCCACCTCTTCCGGTTCCGCAGTGACAACACCCAGTTGCGGCGTTTCGACCAATCAGATGGCTCGAGGTCACGTGATAAGATAGCGACGCTTCGATAATGACGCAAACTCGGAATACGGGCCCAGGGCCCCTATTCAGAGTTTGCGTTGTTATTGAAGAGTCGCTATCTCACGACCTCGAGCCATCTGATTGGTCGAAACGCCGGAACTGGGTGTTGCCACTGCGGAACCGGAAGAGGTGGCAACATCGTTTTCCGGCATTTCAACCAATCAGGTGACTCGACGTCGGCGAGATAGCGACACTCACGATAACGACGCAAACTAGGAATACGGGCCCAGGTGATTCATGTATATACGAAGCTGACCACGCCGGGTGTCTGATCCAGCCCTCCTTGCGGCTCCTTTCATTTGCCGCTTCCTCGAACGCCGCACCGCAGAGCAAACAGAAGTAGACCCAGATGTCTAGGATGCGTTAGTCCATGCAGGCATCAGCGGCGTTTGGAATTGATTTACAGGATAGAAGAGGCGCAGTATCTGTCGCAATTCTACGCGGGCACATGTGCCACGCATGGGAGTGAAAGAACAGAGAAATATACTCGGGTACCACTTTCTGTGGCAATGTGGTGAAAGCTACTGAGCCGAAACGCGTCAGCTCGCTCCGCACAAGAATATAGTCCCTACAGAAATTTTGCAGATATAGAGATATATATTTTAATGGCAACAGGAGATGTCTGCCTGGTGGTAAGCCTAGCATGCTACTCCTGATGAGGGTTGAGGGATGAGGGTGACAGATTGTGGGAGGGGAAGGGGAAATAAATGAGAAAAAAAAAAGAGAATCGGTGTCGCACACTTTCACACGCACATAAGCACACACAGATGAGTTTTAAAGGGTATTGATCAACCCTGTGTCCTTAAGAAAAGTTAACTTTCACACGCACATAATCACACACAGATGAGTTTTAAAGGGTATTAATCAACCCTGTGTCCTTCAGAAAAGTTAGTAAGGCCTTGGTAGCCCTCGCAGCAGACGATCCGTCGCACCAAGGACCCAGGACATGTTCAAGGCGCAAGGTTGTTTCTTTAGGTAAGCTTAAATTATTGCGCAGTGTCCTGCGATGTGCAGTAAACCGTTGACAGGAGGTTACCAAATGTTCAAAATTTTCACACACATCACATGTAGAGCACAGAGGCCTGCTCGCTATGCCTATTTTATGTAGGAAGTAGTTTGTGTATGACACATTTAAGCGGATTCTGTGGGATCTATTCGGTGTAGAGGTCGATATTGATGGTTCGGGTCACACCACAGAGAGCGTTGCAATCGCCACGATTCAGTTGCTACAAGTCTTGCTGCATCTCTTCGTGAGAATGGTATTGAAATTGTCCTTGTGGAATCTTTTAGTTTTTTTGCAGCGGCGTCTGCGAGGTCGTTGCCCGCGATGCCGCAGTGAGCAGGTAACCACTGTAGCACAATGCTGTGACTCAGGTCATAAGCCTCTGTGTGTAGCTTATTTATGTCAATGACGAGCTCTTCCTGAATTCTTGATGATTTAAGCAATTGTAGTGCAGCGCGACAATCGCTGAAGATAACCCATGCTGCAGGGCGTTGTTGTAGAATATATATAATTGCTTCTCTCAGAGCTGTTAACTCAGTAGCCACAGCTGAAGTGCGATGACTGAGTGTTGCCGAGATTGTGGTGTGCATTGATGGTATCCACACGCCGATGGATGAAGAAATAGCTGTGACAGAGCCATCAGTATAGATGTGGCAATGATGACTGTAGCGTGCACAGATGTGCTCAAGGGCGAAGTATTTAAGTGCGGGTCCTGGGGTGTGGGCTTTTCTTTTGATGCCAGGTATAGTTGTCGAAATTTGCCATGAAGCAAACCTCCATGGTGGGAAAGATGACAGTACTGCACGTTGATATTGCGCAGGCAGTAGATTGGAGAGTGATGTCATGCTTTGCTCTGAAAACGGGTGGGTAGGTTCACGTGCAAAGCGCAGCTGGGCGCGAAGCAGCTCCTGCGGTATCAGCACGGTTACAGATAGACGTCTGCTCTCCGCCAGAGTGCCCACTATGGAAGTGTTTTTTGGAAGACCAAGGCACACTCTTAAAGCTTTGGCCTGCATGGCTTCAAGTAGTTTAATGCTTGACTGCGAGAGGCCTTGAAGAACAGGGAGGCTATAACGCAGAAGACCTTCACAAAGTGCTCCATAAAGCCGTAATAAGGAATCGGTAGAGCAGCCTCTTCTGGTCGTTGAGAGTATACGGAATATAGATACGTATGAAGAGAGTTTGGTCTTAAGTTGTTGAACGTGTGGTGACCATGAAAGGGACCTATCAAAGGTCACACCTAGAAATTTTTGATGGTTGACATACGGTATAGGAGTGCCAGCAACTTTCAGTACATAACGGGAGAGATCACGTCGTGAAAATGAAATTGCTGCGCACTTTTCTGGAGATATAACAAGACCTCGCTTGTTTAAAAATAATGCAATGCCAACTATTGCTTTTTGTAGCCGAGCATGCACAATGCGCCTGTTTCTTCCGGAGCACCATATGCAGATGTCATCTGCGTAGAGGGAGATTTGAACAGTAGGTGGCAAGGACCTGTCCAAACCAAGAAGAGATATATTGAAGAGGGTTGGACTTAAAATCCCTCCCTGAGGAACGCCACGAGACACATGATGTAAGGACGTGTCACCTTGATCCGTTGACATGTAAATGGTCCTATCCCGAAGATAGTCAGAAAGCCAGTTATACATTCGTCCAGCAATGCCAATTGAACGCAAGGCTGAATGAATCGCCTCGTGCGTGACATTATCAAATGCTCCTTTAACGTCAAGAAAAACAGCAATAATTAGAGACCGCTCAGCTTTGCTGCGCCTGACACAGTTGGCAAGAGCAATAACATTATCAATACTGCTTCGGCCTTTTCGGAAGCCAGACATTGATGGAGGGTAAATTCCCCTATTCGTCAAGTCCCAGGTAAGGCGTGAATGAACCATTTTTTCCATCAATTTCCCAACACAGCTTAGCAGTGCAATAGGACGATAAGCGTTTAGATCAATTGATGGCTTACCAGGTTTAAGAACGGGTATTACGCGCGCAGTCTTCCAGCTCTCTACAAGGCTGCCAGCTATCCAAGAGTTGTTATAGATGGTAAGCAGCTGAGTTTTGGCTTTTCTTCCAAGACGCGACAGCGAAGTGTAGCTAACATGGTCAGGCCCTGGGCAAGATCTTTTGTTGGTAACTGCTAGCGCAGCTTGAAGTTCTTCCATAGTGAACAGTTCATCTAGGAAAGAAGTGTTGGGCGACGGGACAAAGGTGGGGAGCACATTTTGCAGTGAAGGAGCTGCTAATGGAGCAATCATCTTTGAACAGAAAGTCTCTGCTACATGAAGACAAGTAGTATTGGCATTTAGAGCCACGCACTCGAAAGGATGTAGTTGTGAAGGCTGACTTCTTAAGCTTCGCACAATACTCCACACTTTAGATAGTGGCTTTCTAGGATCTAAATTTGCACAAAAAGATGTCCATTTTCTTCTTTCTAGCTTGTCCAAATGGCGTTGAACGTGTTTTTGTGCTCGCCTAGAAGTCCGGATATCGTCTCTAGAAAGTGTCTTGCGCGCTCGTCTTTCTGCTCTGCGACGTATTGCTCGAAGTTTTTCATATTCGGCGTCAACAGCTGAGTACACCTTTGGCAGGTGGAGGACTCTCGTGTGCAATGTTTGAGCTTGCAGGTTATGCAGGTTATGCTCCTGAACGCTATACCATTATGCCCCCGCCGGGGTGGCGCAGTGGTTACGGCGCTCGACTACTGTTCCCAAGGACGCGGGATCGAATCCCGGCCTCGGCGGCCGCTTTTCGACGCAGGCGAAAAGCAACGCGCCCGTGTGCTGTGCGATGTCAGTGCACGTTAAAAAACCCCAGGTGGTCGAAATTTCCGGCGTCCTCCACTACGGCGTCTCTCATAGTCTGAGTTGCTTTAGGGCGTTAAACCCCACAAACCAACCAACCAGCTATACCATTATGCAACTACAGTTGAATCCCGCCACAACGAATACCGCCACAACGAAATTTCCGCGACAACGAATAATTTTTTATTCCCCGCGAGTATCCTATAAGAATTAATGGCCTAAATTTCTCTGCACAACGAACCATTTTTGCAGAGCGTTTCCGCTTCAACGAAATTTTCGCGTTCAAAATCGAAACCGAAACTAGTTTTATTGGCGAGAAGTCCAAGTCAAATCCAAAGCCACATTAAGCATGAAATCACGTGATTGCAGTTCCGCCATTTTGGCTTTGTGTCGTGGTCGCGTTGTTCACTCGCTGCCTTTCTCTTCGACAACGACGAGTTTTCATCCGCAGGACACGATGGCAACGCAAGTGAAAAAACGCAAACCTCTTTCCCTTGAGCAAAAAGCTCAAATAATCGCCCAAGCAGAAAGCGGAAGGAAGAAAGCGGCAATTGCTGAAGACTTCGGAATTCCTGCAAGTTCGCTGTCAACGATTCTAGGCAATAAGGACAGCGTGAGAATGGCACTTGCTTCAGGCACATCCTCGAAGCACAAAAAGGTGACGCGGCCCCTCCATGAAGAGTTGGACAAAGCAGTGCATGCGTGGTTTGTGGAAGCACGAGCCAGCAACGTCCCCCTGTCCGGAAGCATCGTCCAGCAGAAAGCCTTGAACTATGCATGCCTACTTGGCATTGATGATTTTAAAGCCAGCATTGGCTGGCTAAACCGTTTCAAGGCCCGCCATAACATCGTTGGAAAAGTGTTGTGCGGCGAGTCAATGTCAGCAGACGTGGACGGAACAGCTGCTTGGAAGGCGAGTAACATGGCCGGAATTTTAAGCAACTTCGCGCCTGCAGACAATTACAACGCCGACGAGACCGGGCTATTCTACGAGATGTTGCCGGCTAGGACGCTCGACTTCAAGGGGCAGCGCTGTCACGGCGGCAAACACAGCAAAAAACGCATCACAGTGCTGCTTTGCACAAACATGGATGGCTCGGACAAGCGTCCGCCGTTAGTCATAGGCAATTGTGCCAAGCCGCGCTGTTTTAAGGGAACTCGTAGCCTACCTGTGCTGTACAAGGCGAACAACAAGTCATGGATGACCCGCGCTATTTTCACCGAGTGGATGATGGCATTCGACCGCGACATGAAGCGGCAGGGCCGTAAAGTTTGCTTGCTTTTGGACAATTGTTCAGCGCATCACTCCGACGAAGTCAAGCTCACTAACACGGAGCTGAGGTTTTTCCCTCCCAATTGCACGTCTGTCTTACAGCCTCTCGATCAGGGCGTGATTCTTAGCCCGAAGCGCGCTTACCGCGGGAGGTTAATTCAGCGGCTGCTTTTTAACACTGAAACCGGCCGAGACACGAAGGTGGACTTGTACGTGGCACTGCAGATTATGTCTGCTGCCTGGAGCACACTGGGGCGCTCAGTAATTGTGAACTGTTTCAGGCACGCCGGATTTGCCGAAGGTCGACCCGTACACTCTGCTGGCCTAACACCAGGCGTTACAGACGACGACGAAGAGGCGTCACCGGCTCCGGGGATCGCGGCCGCCTGGAAAACGCTGGGAGAAATAGGAACCGTGCCGCCTAATCTCGAGCTCGACGAATACATCGGCGCTGACGCTTGTGTTGTTGTTCACGAAGATGTGAGTGATGAGCAGATCATAAAAGCTGCCCGGAATGATAAGGACTCTTCCGATGAAGAAGACGACGACGTACAGGAAGCGCCGGCTGCGGCAACCGCCGTACAGGTGATGGACGCTTTTGATGTCATCAGGAATTTCGTTGCTGTCTGAGACGACGATGTTGCAATGGGTTTGCTGACCGAGTGCGAAAATCGCGTGACGGCGTTGCTCACCGTGAAGCGTAAGCAAACCAAGCTTACAGATTTTTGGCATTAAACGCCTTTGCTGCTGCTTGGGCAATTCTTTCTGCGTTTCACGTCAAATTTTTGCGATAACGAAGTTCCGCGAGAACGAATTTTTTTCGTGCACCGTGAATTTCGTTATAGCGGGATTCAACTATTAACCTTATTATTGAATTAGGCTTATGCTACAATACTAGCCAGTACAGCGGGAGTTTAATACGCAGCGTTCATGACAAAGGCTGCGCGGCCTGTCGACAATCTCGCAAAGCGCAAGCAGCGCATTCGGGGCCAGGTGGGATGCGTCTGTGGCTTTTCTCCGCCCATTTCTGTGCGCGTCCGTAACGCGCGTCTGTTTTTGACAGACACGCATTCGTAACGCGTTCGTAATGTGTCTCTTTTCGACAGTGTACGTCGTGCGCGGTGTTTTATCTTCATAAGCCACCAGTGACGTAATGGAACATGTTGAAGCCAAGGAAACAGTTAAAGCTGAAAAAGCATTGACCCCAGGTACTCGGAACTACATGGCGTAGTAACAAAGCTTGGAATGCCCCGCCACGTAGCTTTGGCTCCATTGCCTCAGAAAGTTGTCCCCGACTATAGAGGTGCCGTAGTGGAGGGCTCCGATCTACCACGCTATAATGGCTTTCGCTTCAACGCACTTTAGTGGTCCAAAACGCCATCTAGAATTTTTTGGTTTAATTGGTTGTGACAGGTGCCACACTTCCCTTCAATTAAAAGCAAATATCTGCGTGGCTCTTTTTTCGGACCTTTTCACGAGAAAACCGCTGGAAGGGGCTAGGTGGCATATGACGCGGCCATCTCTGCGCTTGCATGCTCCCGCGCCTCGGCGGCCGCTTTTCAATGGAGGCGAAATGCAAGGCGCCCGTGTGCTGTGCGATGTCAGTGCATGTTAAAGAACCCCAGGTGTTCGAAATTTCCGGAGTCCTCCACTACGGCGTCTCTCATAGCCTGAGTCGCTTTGGGACGTTAAACCCCACAAACGAAACCAACCAAGCAATCCACGTCACCGGCCGAGCACCACCACCTCGACTTTTACAAGGCCTGCTCACATCCTCCTCTCCCCAGCGTCTACGTCACGCTAGTTGTCCTTTTCTGCCTACACCTTTGGCGTTCGGACGGTACACCATCGCTCCTGTCGCGTGGCGTTCTTTGGCGCGCGTTCGTGTGAAATTGCAGATGGCAGGAACGCTAGACGAAATGAGACGCCTGGTTGGTCGCTTCGATTTTGGCGGCTGGTGATGTCACTTCGCTGTCGACCAACCAGGTGTGCCGCTCGCCTGGATAGCTTTGTTCGACGACAGTATGAGCCAATAAAGGCTTTCTCCGAACGTTCCCGGAAACAGGTCCGAGCCAAAATGTTTGAGCAACTGAATACCATCCTTTTAGTCGTCGCTGCCTACTCTCTTGATTAGGTTTGGTGCTGCACAGCTCCGCGTTGACGTTATTTTTGGGTTGCTTTCCCACGCTCAAGTGTGCTTTCAATCGTGTGCATGCATTTTTGCATGTGTCAGTACGTGCAAAATATTGATTGTGACCAGCATCACCGGTGCTTGAAACGAGGATATGGCGTTGCGCAGAAGACTACGCTTGACGTGGCATAACATGGGGTGGTGTGTTCCTGTGTGTCGCGGTAACTATGACACTGGTCCCAAGGTGCGTGTTCTCTCGCTTCAAAAAGGATGCCAGCAGGAATGAAGCGTTGTCCTCGTGTTTGTGTGTGCTTCTTATGTTGTGTGTTGTTACCTGCTCCGCTGCCTTCTTCCAAGAAATGAATCGTGGATTAGAGTCATCCCGCGGAAGTATTTCACACCCAGCGTGCATTCAATGGTGAGAAACCGAAGTTTATGCCGTACTCCCCATGTCCCACGTGCTCGACCAGAAAATCAGGTAATTTTTGACGTGAAAAGACTGGCAGTCTTAGTGAATTTGACCAGGCCAGGGATAATGAACAGAAGTATGCAGTACTGTGGTGGACTCCTTAATAACACGCAATTTATGTATTAGTGTGGCCATATACCGGCAATAAGTGACTAGTACATATTTTTCATACATTGCGCAAGTTTGTGAACTTCACTTCCAAGAGAAAGACCTAATGAAGAGGCTGTCTCACATTGATGCAGCAACAGGAAAGACTGACAGTTGACAGTGACAGGTTTCATCTGGTGTCCAATGCCACCTATTTACCCGCTTACTTGAACCAGTCCCAGCCCCGGAGGGCCATGCCGTTCTCCACCACCGAAGTGGTGGCGGGTGAAACGACTGCCTACAAGATACAAATCCGGTGGCAGGCTAGCCCTGTAGGCATTTCATTTCTGCGAGATGCCGCCCTGGAAACTTGTAAAAATGGTCACACACCAGAAACTCTAGTGCTGCATGTAGTGCGTGCCGCAACAAACGTTACTTTGAACAACTTTTGTAAAATGAGAAACTCTCATATTCAAAGTGCAACGCAAGAAACAAAACACTGCGGGCAGAAAAAATGAAGACGTCAAGCAAGAAATGAAATTGGCCGCTTCCAACCCTTCCTGTCTTAATAAAACTATTTGTATAAAAGCATTTGGTACTCTATTTCAGAACGCTGTTCACAAGTCTAAAAGCTACCTTAGACATTGGCGGTGCATGCCTCGGTGGTGCGAAAAAAATAAACTTGTGTGGTAGTCAAGTACCCCTTAATAATTACCGAACGCAAAAAGCCTGCAACAAACGGGCACCTAGGTGTCATAACAAGCAGCCGCGAGAGATTCAACGCGAACGCCAGGCCGCCGAAAGCAGCATCCGGGGTGGCGAGGGCAACTGGCGTGACGTCACGGCCTCAGTGGAAGGGCCTTAGTCAAGAGGGTGTTGGCACCACCCGCCAGAGGCATTCTGCTCAGTATTGTCAAAAACGCCAGACGCAACCGAGGTTTATAATTATGAGGAGCACAAAGCTTTTGCCTTAATAAGTATAAATAAGTTGTTTAATTGCAGGTCTTTTGAAGGAAACAACTGCGTCTCCATTGTAGTGCAGACGGCAAGAGCAAGACCAAGCACTCAGTCGGAACATGAAAGCAGGTCTCCGCATGCTGCCTTCTTGCCAGCATTCCCCACCAAAGGCAGTAAGTTGCCTTTTCTTTGCTCTTGTGTTCTTTGTAAGCGCAGAGTCGATATCACGGGACCGTTGTATCCTTACGAGATCTACTTGATACAGCAGAAATGTGTATGTTTGAGAATATAGCAGGGCGCCATTTTTTACATTTTTATTTTTCTAAGATTCCTTTGCCGTAAGATGCTTTTTTTTTTTTTTTTTGTAATACCACTAGAAATAAAGCAACTGCATTTGTTTACTACCACTGCTGTTGAAATGGCCTACGCCTTTTTATAAACACCCTGCAATTACAGGGCCCCTCAAACGCTATTTGTGGTAATATTTTAACGAATAAATCCATAGAGGTGGGTGTTGGCAGTAGTCGTTTAAATTGAAAGCTTTGCGTAGAGACAATAATTTACAAATATTTTTTAAACGCGCTCGCAGCGACAGTTTGCAGCCAATTTGGGCAATACATCTAGGCGCGTAAACGTCTCCAATGACGTCATTGGGGCTTGTTGGGTGCGCCCGCTAATTAGACGTCTCCAAGCTAAGCGGGCGGGACAGTGTGGAAGATGTGGTGGGGTGCCGTCGCCACTTGTTTGCTTCTATTTTTTCTTGCACGCCGGTGTACGCGAGTTGAGGCAGGGGAGCGGAGCATCATTTTCGATTGCCTGTTCGGTGCTAATGAAGTAGTTCAACCATTTTTGAGCGGCGAAGAATACGGATGGGTCGTCTATTCCTCGAGCACATTTTCTTGTTTTACAAGCTTTTCACGGTCTCTTTACATGCAATAAATAAGATCATCTTGCTTCCTCATCGTGCTTTGGCACGATAAACCCCATAAATCAACCAACTAGTTCAGGCACGGAAGAATGTGGTATGAAATATGGTCTGATTTCTCAAGCCATTTTTTTTTTTGAAGGGGAGAGGGGCGGTAGACTTTTGGCACCTTTTTCAAGTTTCCTGTTCTTGGCTAGGATAGTATTGGTTCGAGTGCAGGTGTTCCAGAGTGAAGTGGTGAAATGGTTGAGTGGGACGCCTGACTATATGTAATTAAAATAGATTGGAATGGGCATAATTGGCTTGGTTGAGTATGCAGTCGCGCAGCAGAATGTTGTGTGAATGTATCGATATAATCTGACAGCTCACGACGTGAAAGCGGTTTTTGGCTAGCCGGACCGCAGGTACCCACACTTTTTTATACCCGAAAACGGGTTGGTAGCATTGCGACCGTCTTAGCATTTGTTTATTCCTTTAGAAATCTTGGCGCTCTTTAAAGTTCTCTAAGCTTGGGCAGCACAAAAATTTTGGAACGAGGACAAGATTTCTTGAAGCCGTCGCGGAAGTATTCAGTCAAGCGGTTTCTTACGTGTAACTAAAATACTCGGCGGGGGCATAATTACCTTGATCTCATGCGCAGTCACGCAAAATGTCCTATAGCCTGTTCAAGGGACATGCAGTAGTTGATTCCTGGTCTCAGCTCACTCTGTAGAACTAGATGGTTGGTAGTTGTGTCACGACGCTTAAGATTCACACGTTCTATAGATTCCAACAAGGTGTGTGTTTACGCCTATCTTCTCGCTTTACGATTATAGGTGGGCTTTTGAGTGACACTTATCAATTGTCACTTTTTATCTAGGAGCAAATGTCTTTGCGCAGAAGCAGGTGAATTCTGCGCGACAACCCCCTGCAACACCTCGGCTAGGGTCATCGTCTCCCCTTGATCTGGTAAGTCTGTGAACATTTTGTGGATGACGTGACATGAATATTTGGGGTAACAGGTAATGCATTCAGCTGCGTCTTGTGGTATGCTGCAGAATTAGAAAAGCGAAAAAAAAAAAGGGATGCAAGACAGACAATATTGTGGCAAGACATACCGAGGTGGCGCAGTGGTTACGACGCCAGACTATTGTTCGACTGGGCCTCCGGTGGCTGCGTTTCAATGGAGGCAAAACGGAGAGGCGCCCTTGTACTATGCGACGTCAGTAAATGTTAAAGAACAATAAATAATAATTGGTTCACAGAAAGGGAAAGGCGCAGTATCTCTTACAACTGATTCTGTGGACACCTGTAGCGCGCCGTAAGGGAAGGAAGGTGAGAGTGAAAGTAGATAGAAAGAGGAGCCGTATTGGAGTGCTACGGAGTAATTTCGACCACTTGGGGTTCTTTAACGTGCGCTGACATCGAACAGCACACGGACGCCTCTTCGTTTCGCCTCCATCCAGATGATCTAAATTTCCGGACCCCTCCACTGCAGCGTCTCACATAGCCTCAGTCGCATTGGGACGTTCAATCCTACAAACCTAACCAGACCAAATCATACCAATTACTGATCTGAGAACAGATGCTGTCTCTGACCTAAGATAGGTGTAAAAAAATGCGCAGATTTTTTTTTTTTCCTCTTTCGCTCCTCGCTATCGGCACTTATTTTCACTCAGGAGGCATGTGTACACTGATAGGAATACCGTTGCGAGCTGACGCCGATTTTTTAACGAGAGTTTAGGGTTGTTAAGAATCACACCTTCATGGGACCTACCGAACTTGCCGTTCCCTGCATTTTTGACCTACCGAGCCCAGTAAAACAAATTCCGGTGGTTATTATAACGATGTTGAGCATTATATTAAGGACACGTACACAGCAGTACACGGCATATAGCACTCAAACCATTTATTCTGGCGCGAAAAACTCGATGGCATCTCTTCACATATGTTTACCTGCAATGCCTATGTGATATACGAGTCTGTCATACATCTATGGAACCTTGTTCTTCGTGTTCGCCGCTTTCCTCAAAGGTGACAGTATCAGCTTTGGCCTACACTGTTTGATAAACACCTAGCCATTAAAGGACGCCTAAAATGCTATTTGTGGTAATATTCTAACGAATAAATACGAATAACGAATAACGAATAATTTAAGCCACAGCTCGGAAGTAGGTGTCTTCGGCGATGTCACACTTATTACGCCAACGCTGCTCAAACGGCAACAGCTCCACTGTAAAAATACTCGTCAATTTGACGGCCACCCTCTCAGTTTTGATGGAGAGCCGACGCCAACAGAATAAACGGTGCCGAGGAGTCAAATAGCAAGAGAGAGAGAAGAGACCAGGAGTCCTAAAAACAAACACAATGCGCGCAGCGATATTGTGTGATCGTTCGCCGCCGTTTAGGTTACGTCACACAACCCGTGATCCGCGCTTGGCCTATCGCAATGTTTTGCTCGGCGTCGGGCGAGGATCAGCCTGCCGCGGCGTTGGCTGCGTGCGAAGTCGACGTCTCTTGCAGTTCCAAGTGGTCACCGCGATACCTTGTCAATTCGCGATGCATACACAAAAGTTTGGTCGAGGCTAAGAATTCTGGACAAGCACACGTTATATGTTCGCTTGTTTGCTTTTGGGATATGGTGATAATTACTGATGTGAGGACAGTTTGGGAACAGAATGCAGTGGCTGAAGCCTAGTTTATTTTGCACGATGGACTGGGGATAAATAAGCAAATCCTGAAGCATTTCGTACACGGGAGTGCCCTCCTCTAAATACCGCGTATCTAAAAGTAGACTCCCCGCACTTAACCGATATCGTGAGGGGTGACGTCGTCCTTTAACCCAGTCGGTTATAAAGGATTCGGAGCTTGGAACTGGAGCAAGTGAGAATAACAACCAATTTCCATCAATATATTTTGGGGCAGTTTCGTAAGTCACGACAGTATAGGGTGACGCGTGAGCACCCGTCGAAACAGGTCTAACGTTTCACCTTCCGCAAACCAGATACACGCTATCAGCTATAGTGCATCGCTGAAGTGTCAAAAATAACCTACAGACGCTGCAGCACGATCTTCAGTTCTGTATCCACGTGGAAAGTAGGCTTACGTAGTCATTATTGACAGCTCCCTTGTTACATGATACTAACCGCCGACCACACAACTCTTAGAAAGATGTCGCAAGTGCTGCGCAGTTTTAGTAGGCAGCCTTGCGCGAGTAGAACTCTTAATCAGTGGCAGGATACGTAGCACAAAACCTCAGAGGGTCGATATTATTTGGCGCCCTCAATTAATGTATTGTTCAAAGCATGAATTCCTTCGGATGTGAAATTCCATCAACCGTATGCCAAAATAATTTGTATACCTTTATATACAGGTGTCTTCTATGTCGGAATTCCACCATTTTGGCTCATGTGTAAAATACGCGGAACGCTTCTTTAACAGCTTTGCGGAGCGGCAATGTTTTCATTCAGCAAAGTTAACGTTTAATTGACGGTGACCATTGCACGGGCAATACAGTGAGTGTTGTTGTAAAGTCTCTGCAGTCCTCTCATTTTCGTCTCTTAAGCTCGCTCATTAACGAGAGAGCTCAATTTGAATGAAATTACGTTCTCGTAGCCCGTAGTGCGGGAAAAAAAGCACCCCTTTGATCGTCAAACCAAGCTCAACGGTCGTTGTCGCAGTTGGTTGTACCCTGCATGTGATTTCGTAAGAACCCACGTTGTACGCGCATGCGCCTTTGATTTTCTGTGCCCGGTGTATGAGACATGCTCCATTTTCAACAACTACACCTTTACTCGAGGAGAAACGGTCGTTTACATTTGCTGACGAATGATTAGAGTGCAGTGCCTGGAAGGCGAGTAGCAGCAACCGCTGCGAAAAAACAGGTGGCGCTGCCAATACGTGCCACCTACGGTCAGGGGGTTTTGGTGAGTCTTCAGGCCCATGTTCAGTGTTTGGAGCTTGGCTTTATTCAGTTACTGCTCTGCTGCTGAACAGCAACTGTCTATCTCAAGTGTGGCAGAAACCTCATCAATACAATCTTGCTTAACTTTAATTACGTGTTTCTTTGAACGGTGTTTCTGCTTACTCGCAGTGACGTGAGCTATAACAAGCGCAGTTTAAGAAAATTCTTAGTCTTCACAAGCGCCTGTGGGAAGAAGGAAACAGCAATAGCAGTTTGATTTGGAGTCAGTGCTACTGCACTTCTATTATGTCTGAAAGCTTCAGATGTTTGATACGTTAAAGAAACGCTCATAGTTTCGAATTGTTGGCCTCACGGCAGCATTTTGACTGACTTTCCGGCTGCAAATCTGACACGTAAGAATTTTAACGCAATAACGGTAAAGGCCGAACTCACGTATGCAAGTCAGTAGATATGTGTGAGATAACAAAAGCGCAAAATAAGATTGGGATTAGGAGAATAAAAAATGCACGTACTGTGTAAACGAGGATCATCGAAGCTAGCCACACAGACGGGGCCCAATACGCCCACGCCTCATAGCCTTAAAAGCGAAGTTTAAATGTTACCCCCGTGTTACATATGCAAGTGAATTTTTTTGCTGGTGTGTGAATGCTAGCTCTATAAACGTGCAGGAACAGCAACTTCAGGCCCTCACAAATCTTGACCATTGCCTACTAGTATATTTCACCATGTAAGACTCCCTGAATCTTCCTACCACTGATCTCTATGGTCGGACGTCAGCGCATATCCTTTTTTTCTCCTATCGGCACGCAGTGGCAATCTAGAATACCTGGTCGCTGGATCTACTTCCACGGTTTGGGATAAGGCTCTCATGCATCAAGATGCCTGTTTCAGATGGCGACAATCACATTTCCAGTGGTGAGTCGTGCAAGACTGCAGGACTGCGCATGTGAGGTTAGAGCCTTTCAGGGAGAACTTTTTCAGGCAGAGCCACAGCTGCATTGAGCCAAAATTTGAATACCCACTTCCTCGTTCAAGCAAGGTTTTCGATTCGGAAATTATGTCGTGTAGTCATTGAGCGTAAAAGCCCTGTATGAGCGATTTCTTTCCCACCATGTTAGGCCTGAGATTCGATGGCTTACATCCACGTTCAGTCTGTTCCGCTTCAGCTGCTTTGCCTACTTAAAAGTTGTGTCGTAGGTGAAATACAAACTAATTTGTCTCTTTTATGTGATATTACTCACCCGAAAAGAATACCGATAGATACATAGTGGTTTTTCAGTATTTCAGGAATATTTCATTCCCTGCCCTGCCAAGCCCAGAAAATGAAAGCAAATTCGATTGAGATAAATACCTTCAACTGCTACGTTTCATCCTTGGGGAAAGACATGGGCCAGGAAAGCTTCTTTCGCAGTGGGAATGCACATCTAACCATACTTGGTAGCAAGAAAATATTGATCTTCATTTTTGTCTTGAAGCACATTTTTGTTCGAAATAGGAAGGAACATAGAATGAAATTGTATTACAGACGTGTCCCTCAGTGGGGAAAGCAATGCCAACCCAGATCAATAATGACCGAGGTTGAACGGGCAATCCTTCTTGTTAGCGTCCATCTAGCTTGTCATATTTAAAGAGCGAACGATTCACTGTGGGTCATTCGGTTTCTATGCCTACTGTACGAAATAGTTCCTTTCTGAATACCTTCTTAAAATGCTTAAGAAATCGTTACTTCATTCCCAAACAACTCGAAACATACTCGAAACAAGCGCACATAATTTGCGTTTTAGTGACTGCCTGAAGTGAGCAATGGGCACAGTTGGTTAGCAAATGTCATCAGCGATGTCGGGATCAGATTCCTTCGCAACTCCTAATTGCAAGTACTAATCAAAGTCCTTCGCAAGTGAAGTACAACCAGGGCATGCATGCCTACTAGGTCTCCATTTTGCGTAGAAAATTTGGGGCAACACTGCAGAAACTAACACCAGAGGAGCCCGTTTTCCGAAGCTTGTCAAGCTAGCGTTCATAAAGAGTTGTGGTGCTTCACTGAAAGCTTTAATTTCGCAACATTCTTCTCAAGAGCCAACCGGAGGATTCTTCTGTCTGCTTATTTGAGAGTGGTGTGTAAATCGGTGCGATAGGTTTTATATCCGTGTTAGGGACCAATAATTGGTGCCAGTGAAAAGTTGGGTTCATTGGGGTGTCCAAACAAAAGGTACTCATCCTGTACTCATCCAGTCTCCTGAATCGAGCCGAGGTCTACCACCGCTGTTTTGTACAGCTGCGGTGGAATAGAGTACAGAGCAATCATCTTTTTATCGTAACCGAGCGCTTGTAAGTGCAGCAGCATGCATTTGGTTTCGCGATAAAGTAGACGCTTTTCAGCGCCTCCAGCCGCGGCAGTCTAAGCCGTCCTACCAAGGTAGTGGTGCAACGGCCACTAAGCGGCGCTGGTGGTACGCGGAAAAACACCAGCGCAGGTTCCCTTTAAATACCTGTGCCTCGCGGGCCTATGAAGGGACATGTGCGACACAGACGGATTTCTCTTGTTAATCGTTACACTCGGAAGAGCTTACCCTTTGTCTTGGTCGATTTCGGATTGAGATGGCAGGCACTTTGAAAACATGGCAAGCCCACATTTATTGACGTTTCATGATATAACAAACCGAGTAGCCCCAATGAATCAGGCTGGTGATCACTGAGACAATGTTGACGTTAGAATACGATTAGAGGCGACAATGACCGAACTTAAGTTTACTTTTGATTGCCTTAATTGAACCTGGTATGACCCATCTCTTAGGTGCGGCCTACGGTAATTTATGCTGCTTGTCTAAGTTTCTCTTCCGAGAAGAAGACGAGCTTTCCGCTAGTGAGGCAGCAACCGCTGATTTAGCCAGACTCCCGAGTTCACTGGTCTTCGCCGAGCGAGCTGTGCCGGGGTAAATAATTCCGCCTTTTTGGCAAGTCTACGTAGCCCACATAATAGTGTATGTCATCCTTTTCCTATCAATTGAATGTTGCGTCTCTTTATTACAGTATGGTCGTGTTACTTGTGAAGAGACTTCCGTTTCCACTGTCTCCTGCAAGGGATGCTCCCCGCAGCGGTTACCAAGGCTTTGCTCCTCCAGCAGCAGTGACGAGAAAGCAGGTGGCGTTGCGGCGACGTCCGCCCAGGCAGCGAAAACCTCGGCACAGCCAACATTGTGAGGTTTCACAAACTGTCCTTAAGTATCCCCAGCGCTACCCATCTTTTACCGGCATTCACCATGCTTGTCTATGATGAACTCATTATTGGCACTAATTATTTTATGACTGATAAATTTTAGACGTGTCCATCTACAACACTCGATGCACTGCTTTCTTGTATTCGACGCTCTAAAATAGCCATCGTTACATGATTGACCAGGATATCAGATTTTTCTCCATATGAACGATGTCAGTGCGTATAGGTTGCTCTAACCGACGGAGTTGGTCAAATATCGGTATATAGTAGACTGCGTTTCGCATATGTTGCAATGGCCATGTCAAGGTGTACATTGGCACCCACTGGCCAACACGGTCACACCCTCTGCACGGCTAACTGAACACACACAAACACACACACACTCGCGCGCTCACACGCAAGCGCATATTGGTTATAATAGGGAAAATCGTTTTCCGTCTACAACACTCGATGCACTGCTTTCTTGTATTCGACGCTCTAAAATAGCCATCGTTACATGATTGACCAGGATATCAGATTTTTCTCCATATGAACGATGTCAGTGCGTATAGGTTGCTCTAACCGACGGAGTTGGTCAAATATCGGTATATAGTAGACTGCGTTTCGCATATGTTGCAATGGCCATGTCAAGGTGTACATTGGCACCCACTGGCCAACACGGTCACACCCTCTGCACGGCTAACTGAACACACACAAACACACACACACTCGCGCGCTCACACGCAAGCGCATATTGGTTATAATAGGGAAAATCGTTTTCCGAGCATGTTGTCGGCTGACTGTAGTGCGGAAGTTTTGATGGGGCAGAGGAGGTATTACATTGCTTCACCTTCTTAGATTGTACTTTTCGTTTGTTCACGTGCCACTCCTTTTGTGCCACTGCATACATGTTTATTATATCTGCATCAGCAACCTTGTATTGATCTTATCGTTTACTTACCGTCAGTCTAAATATTTCAGAAAGTATTTTAGGTCTGAAATTTGCAGACGTGTTCTGCGCATTCAGGCGTGCCTGAGACTCCCGAGGATAGTGAATGCAGCTGCTGGTGCGTGAAGTGTACATAACTGCATTAAATCTAGCCTGGATATCCGGATTGCGATTAGCGAGGTTTCATTTCTCTCAGCGTCCAAAGACGACTGAGGCTGTAAGAGACACCGCGATTGAGAATTCGGAGTTATTGGAACTCTTGAGATTATAGCTCAGAAGAGTGCAATGGTGATCTTTTCAAATGTTTCTGTACTTGAGAGCATGAGAGGGATGTAGTGTAGAGCACAAATACTTGTGATTAAAATAACTGATAGTCATCGTTGACATGCTCACATACACATTCGGGCAGAAGGTCACGCGATGTGATTGCTTGACGAAGGATGAGTTATTTTTCGCGCACTGCTATAACTCTAGACGTGATTCGATGTTAGCTGGGCTTGAGCTGCATGGCCCACTTACCTTTTCTAATTGCTTGTTCCCTTTACCCCTGTAACACGAGTAGCCATAGCATCATGAGCTCCCGAGAGCATCGATTTAATTATCACTGTTTGCGAAGTAGCGCGTGATCTTGTATCAAATCAGCCTGTTTTAACTGATAGCCATCTTTTGCGTTTGTCCTCCAGGAAGAAAGGACAGAGGAAGGAAGAAGCTAGTGTCGATATCCGCGACGTCAAGCGACGCGCATCCAAGGCCACCGTGTTCTCTTGGTCTGGTAAGCGTGTGGACGTTTTTGCAATTAGATAAAGCGAACGTTTGGGGGTCTTTCTAAAACATTCGATTAACTCCGGCGGCGTGCTGCAATGGTGCAAGCTCAACAAAAATATGGAGGACACTTAAACTTCACTTGTCCAGTGTCCTCCAGTGTCCTCCACTCCAGTGTCCAAGACCTCCACTACGACATCTCTTTCTCTTTTCACTTCCTATCTTCCTTTTTCTTGCACTCGGTTAACGTGTCCGCGGGGAATTGAGGCAGACACTGCCCCTTTTCTTTAAAATTAAACCAATTTAAAACGCCGCTGATTTTTGCTGTACTGCGTCTGCTTAAATATGCTGTGTGGTGCGCATTTGACAATCGAAGCGCCAGTGAAAGGCGCCGCACGGACGCCTCGATCAGACGGCTGGCGGGGTCAGCTTTGCATATGCATGAATCGCCTGGTGACGTCACTTTTGGTCATAACTTAAACAGGTAATGACGTCATAGTCACAGTCGGCTCTGTCATTATCATGACTTTCACTATCAGTAACAACCACTATCATTATCGGTCGCTATCCACTAGCGGCCCCGGTCTCCATGGCTACCTCGCTGTTATAACGCTGGAGAAGGAGAACTAAGATACGTTTCTCACGTGGCCCGGCGTGGCTATGATTGACAGCTACAGTTTGACGGAACGGACGACAGTATGAGCCATTAGAGGCATAAACCTACGGCAGGAGACGAATGTCATCAGTATTCCGATAATCGCAGAGAGGACTGGTGAAATTCGGTAACTGTCAAGTGTCAAGCTATAACTGTATCAAGGGAGCCCGAACCAGAATCATCGAATCTGCAACTTCATTTACACGGGTAGGATCATGTGGGAGGCTTCCCGCACATTGTGGGGCGGGAGCGCGTGTGCGACACCGGAAGTGCTCCTTTGTTCCTAAACGAAGTGTGACATTTTCCGCATTCGGGAATGGAGAAAAACGGCAGGGTCGCCATAAAGGCGGGAGAATGTGCACAGAACACAAGCGAGAGCGTTAAAAGCAATTTATTCTTCACGCAAGCAGTTTTTTTTTTCCAACGCTTGTTTTGGAGTGAAACGCAACAAGTTCACAATCATACCTCGAACAGCGGCGTAAAGAGGACAGCATAAGGAGAGAAAACAATAAAAGAGCAGACTATCCACACAAGCTCCGCCAAAATAACCGCAGACTCGGCGTATAGGACGTTCAGCAATGTACCGTCTTTGACAAAAGTAACCAGGCTGCCTGTTCGGCTTCTCAGTCGGATAGCAGAGAATTCATACCACTTCTGAAGCTGTAAATCTGTGCAAAGTAAAGGCGAGCTTTTGTACTCACTTCTTAAGAAGTCGTGATCCTCTGGGAATCAATGTTGAGTTTAGAATACAAGCGAGAAGCAAAACATGCAGCCTTGGTTACTTTTGGCAAAGACGGTACATGTAGCTTGGCATCAGTCTTCTGGCTCGGGCCAAATTATAGACACAGTTCAGTGAAGAAGCCTTCAGAGTGACCCACCCTCCTTCGCTGAATTTTTAAATGCGCCGCAAATAAGGAGCACTTAAGTACGTGTTTAAAACTTGACCGCAGGAGGGCACACTTGTCTTGAGGCATCGCTAATGTGATAAGGAGCTTCCTAAAGTTTTACCCTTACCATGAAATTAATACATCGATATTGTTCTGGCGCTTGTTAACCTAATTAGAACCCCTAATTCAGAGACATAGTTGTCACAGTTTCGGGTTCAGGCAGTAGGAAAATATCTTTCATTCATTAAGGTTGCACTAATTAAGAAATAAACGCTTTTATCGATCCTCCCTAAAATTTGGTGCGTCTTCCACATCTAATCCCGACGAAGACTACATCAGCAATAATCGAGACGCCCTTCGTGCGTACGTGAGTCATATTATGAGCGTGAATGACTCCGACGTAGCCGTTTTCAGTCGTGCTCATGTGTATATAAAAACGAAAAATTCTACGGGGCAATAACCTCATACAATCTCACATATACTCTCAAAACATCACATACTCTCATACGGTGCACATCATTATCATAAAATATCGTACATAATTTGTTAATGGTCAAGAAACTGAGACCTTATGCAATTATATGCGACTTGTATGTGATTTCTTATGTGTATTGAGTGAGATGTGAGAAAATGTGAGGTTATTGCCTCATACAATATTTTCAGTAGGGAAGCCAGTAACGTGTCACGAAATGCTCCTCAGAGCCCACGTCAGCTGGCCACTCGTAGAACGTGTCAATGAGTGCTAATTGGAGACGTGAAGTCATCAACATGTGGAATAGTAAGGCAATTTCGTGACAGTGCTGACAGGTATTCTGGCCGTTGGCAGGTGGCATGTCCGAGTATTGATTGGTCCGTGGGTTGTGTGACGTTATGGGACGCCTGACATGGCTGAGTTGGCAGATATGGCAAGTGACTAATAAAAAGAAAAAAAAAACTGCACTGCTAACGAAGAAGCCTTCTGCAGCAACACAGCGTTATATTTTATAGTATTCCCATTCAAAGCGGGTTTAGGAGCGAGAACATTTAATCGGTTGGACTTGTTTGGTTTACATGGCCTGTTTTCTACTACATACCATTATTTATAGATTATATGTGTAACACAGCCGGCACTGAAATAAGAACAACGTTACTTATGAAACATTCATAAATACCTCGTTTTTACTCTGCCTGCAAACATTTCTTTCTTTTTTTTTTATTATCTCCGTCAAACTTGCAGATCATTACAGCCATTTAAATGCAAGAGTATGACTGCCATTCTTGATAATAGAGTTATTTTACTAAGTACAATAAATGACCAGAGCGCCATAGTACCTGGCACTGCAACAAAGAACATCTGCCTAATTACCAAGCGCCGTTATCAGCACATAAATGTACGACAAATAAATTTTGAAATTTCCTTCTACAGGAAATGTTCTACCTATTTGATGTTTGCTATCTTCGCACTTGGTTTTGAATTTTTTTTTCTTTAAGCATTGATACTATACCAGAGATTTTGTCCTATGTAGAATGCGCAGCCGATGCAAACTATTTGGAAGCGGCTTGCGCCAGCGAAGGCTCTTACGGAGGGGCTACCTGTTGCTGTCCACCAAGCAGCCCATCTGTTCAGGTAGCCATGATTGCTTATTTGCGCGATGTTTATAGACTAGTTCTGTTGGGTCGGGCTGCTTAGTAGTACCTTCCGAGGTTGCATTGTTTGAACCATACATTTGCCTGCATATCGCTGAGCGACAGCAGTGTGGGAAGTTGCACTCTCCCCAATGTGCCATGAATGTGGCGATGAGGTCCAGGCAGTCTTGGGCAAGAGGAACTTGATGGGCTCATGTTAGGTGCCTTTGAGAATAGGATGTCCTTGCTGCTTTGAGGGCGGCAGGGGGACCTAGGCAACTGCACATGATCAGGAAATCACAATGATATGTTAATGATATTGTTACGGAGTGGCAAGCCAAGGAAAACAGGAGAATAGAGAACAGAGATGATGCTCGATGGTCGTGAGAAGACGTTTAATGAATATGTCAGCGGGCCTAGCGCGAGCGCTCCTGCCTGCGCCACTGCCCGCTTCTTCGGTGCTCGTCCGTAACAATATAGCAGATCAAGCAGCTCATATCCAGATATGAGCTGCTTGGGCATGTAGCCATCACATTGCATCACGTGTTTGTTAAATTTGGTGGATGACCTTACCTTATGATTTCCTTTTTTTTTTTGCACTCGAGCACGGCTGTAGTATATCCGAATAAGGGGAAAATTGATACATGATTGCATGTTACTGGCTTCAATTTGAATACATCTATATGATATGATAGATTTCGGTTTTGGTTTATGCCTCGCGCAACGTGTTTTTTTTTTTTCTGCTTCAAAAGAGTACAATTGAGAACGGTGCGAGAGAATGTCTTTTGTGCACATTGTGGTTTAAATGTGAAACATCCAAAAGTTTGCATTAACAAGTCTACAGGAGGGAGCGATATGGCAACCGAAATGCTGCCTTTACGATTAATATCTCCACTGCCTTAAACATAGCTCGAATGAAATTAACGCAGGTTCTAACGCCCTACATGGCGGTGCTTGCTATGGAGGCTCTTTAAGTAACTTGGAATAGTCTAGGCTCTGAGCAGAATTTTTCAATGCAGATGGCCCCCAGAAGAGACTTGCGTTTGCTCTGTGGTGCGGACAGTACCTGGACGGCACAGAAGCCTTAGTATGAAAGCAGGTAACAGTTTTCACACATTTGCCTTTTGCACGGCGGTGGATACACGTATGCTCTGGTCGGAGGTTGGGAAATCTCTTGATGGGTCTGCATGCTGTGTAGAGCTTTGACGAATCCCTGGCAATCAAGGTGAAGCTTAAGATATCCAGTGTTTTATGGTGCAATGTTCGATCATATCAAACGGCGGTGAAGGTCCTGTGTTGCTTCGCCGTCACAATAATGTGACTTCACCGTAAGGCCCTGAGCAGGATTTGAAGCTCAGGACATGTACACGCATTTGAAGCTCAGGACATGTACATGTGTACATGTACACACATGTGCGCGTCATGTACACGCATTCATGAAAATGCAAGCAAGTCTAATATACGCCGGGGTTCAGTTTTTGAAGGGCGGGAGCAATGCGTCTTTTTAACATTGGAGGTTGGGGACCCGCACAAGGATGACGCCAAGATGATCTTTGGACAGGGATAATTGAACATAGGGTGGGTTAATGAGATAAATGATCAGTTGCTCAAACGATGTATTCAGGGCTCACTCTACTCACGGGGAAGAAGACAAATTCCTTTGACGATAATTCGCTGGTCGAGGAAGCCTTCCTTCGTTAGCTGTACTGCGAAAGCGTTTGTTAAAGTGAAAGTTCTATGAACTGAAGAAAGCGCATAGGAGCTTGTTTCCAACAGCTCCAAGAAACATCCGGGATTAAAAAACATGTCGCAACGCATTCATTTGTCACTGGGCTCACTTGCAAGCGGTGGATGCAGCAACATTTTGCAGCACCTTTGGATATAGACTGCAGTGATCTTGAAAATCAGTCACCGCCCAAGAAGTCGTGAATCTTGTCCGCCACAAAAGTATGCTGGTTTCTCCAAGATCATTGCTTCAGGAGAGCATGGTGAAAGAGCAAGCATATACGTACACCATATTTGGAGCAAAAAGGCCTAGTAGGGCTAAAAGGCCTACTAAGCGTGCAAAGCCAGCTATGGATTCTGCTGGCCACAACCTTGTTTAGATAGCCTTTTCTGTCGGCCGATTTCATGCACGTGGTATGCAGCGAAAGAAGGTGCTGGCAGTGTTTTAAGTGCGCTGTATGACGTGGGTGACCCGGACTGACGCCGCGGAACATGTGCCTACAACTAAGATGAGCAATAACTGAAGTTCTTTTAAATTAAAAGCGTTTGCGTAGTCTCGAAGTTTTTAGCTCGAATGAAGCTTCTGTAGGGGATTTGAGAAAAAGTTCACAACGAATACTTCGTTTAAATAACATTCGTTCAAGGGATATTCAGTGTATAGCGAGTGTCTTATATACTTGATCAGATCAACTGTGTGATCGCAGAGCATTTGGTTCATCGCACATGAATGTTTACTTCAATACGTGTTGGAAGAGTTTGCAATTATGTTAGACTGTCTGTTCAAGGGGTTTGCGCCTTGCATTACTGCGCGCTCGATGACCGCATTTATTTTGCCGTCCCAAGGTATGCTTGGAACCCACTGCCCCAGAAAAACTGTGGAGGACGCGAATGCCTTAAAGGTGCACTAAACTCTTCTTAGGAATTTTCTTCGCGTTTTTATTGTTTCATGTATTTTCGCAAATAATTAGCTTCAGTCATTGGCGCCACAGAAATACGCCGGCATCTAAGCAGCTCCATAAAAATTATTGCCGTTTTTGTTAATATTTGAGACCCCCCCCCCTCCCCCCCAACTGGGGCTGCAAACATACTTCGCCTACGTCACGGCTTGCAGAAAACTAACCACAAGAGAAACTGTACAGAAACCGAAACTAAGCTAGTTTGTCCTGCATTGACGGTGGGCAGATGTCCAATCTCGACAGGGCATCGAAAACCGTGCTTTACATGTGATAATTTGAATATTATGTGGTCCCAAAATTTTAAGTAAACTCTTCACATAGCAAATTTCATGCGATATTAAGTAGGCTATATGCAGAGCAGGGTAATAAAATCTTCGTGCATTGTTGCTGATAGCAGAAAGAAACGCTGGTGAGATCGTCAAACTCGCACTAAGTGTCCGGGGGTTTCGGGTTATGTTTCGTCTAGCCTGTCACCTTGAAGGGCCGCATGCGGCCATGCAGGCGATTGATTTCAATGCTAATGGCACGAGATGGTTTTTCATCTTTCCTGCAGGGTTTTCAACTCTAAAAAGACTGGCGCTTCCGCTGGCTCCCTCGGTAAAATGTTCGCCGAGCGTGAAGAACGAGTGGCTGCTGCAGCAACGGGGAAGCAGGTGGCGCTGTTGGCCAGAATCCAGGTTCATTTAAGTCGGAAGTCAGGTGATGGTTAAATGAGCATCTGTTTGGTGTTCCGCGCATGGTTCCAGTTGGCACAAAACCGCTGAATAATCACCAGCTACCGCGACTCGTTTTTCACTTCGCACGTTTAAATGGGAAGGAATCTTCTATAGGCAGCCCGTAATCGATTCGGCTCGAGCTCAATTGAAACCATTATGTATTTTAATATTATTCAGCTGTCGGTATTACTTAGAGTTGAATGAGGCATTTTCCGTTCGTGATCGAATCCGGGAACTCTGGCACAGTAGTCGGCATCTCATCAACTGCATCACCACGCCGAGGCTAACTGCGGCTTATGCTCCTCAAATTTAAGCTCTTTGAGGTTTCCCATTCGGGAAAGACGAGCTTTTAGATAGCGATGACACAGCGGCTGGTTTAGCCTGACCCTTCTTGGTGATAGAGCTCTCCCCGTGTCATTCCTTCTTTACAGACTACCTGTTACGTCTTATCTTAAATTCCACCGCGATCTTGTTGCTGGTGAAGAGACGCGTTTCCACTGCCCCTTATAAATAGATCCACCCACAGCGGAGACAAAGGCTTTGTTCCTCCAGCGGCAGCGACGAGCGTCCCAGGTTTATCTGGGACGAATTCAACATTGACACCATTCATGACTGATCGGCATTGGACGAGCCAATCTACGAATCACCTACACTGCCACCTTGTATTCGAAGCTCCAAAATATTTATTGTTCCGCATTGCAAGGATGGTAACAATGGGCCAGGATATTCAACCTTTTTCCAATAATAACGGTGCCAGTACATACACGTGGCTCCTACGGACGGAGTTGATCCAATATCGGTAGAGGGTAAACAGTGTTGCCGGCTTTGTTAGAATATGGCATCCACTGGCCAATACGGTCACATCCTTTGAACAGCCAATGTAACATGCATATGCACATACTATGGGTGCTATAATAGCGGAGATGAATGCGCTTTCTCCGCTTATTGGTAGCTGACTGTCCAAACCGCTGACCGCGCTGACGACAGGCATTTTTAAGGCGATTGGTTTACTATGATTTGTTGAGACCGAAAGTATCCACAAAATCTGCCCACAAAATGAAACAGCAGATGTGACATCCTAGGTAATGACGTCCCCAGAGGCATGGCGATTAGTCATAATGAAATATGTGTCACTATTTAGTCTCAGTTATTAACAATCTCTTAGTATGTCACATGACTATGAGAGTATGATGGTACAAATTCACGTGACAGTGTTCTTTGGCAGTGATGTGATAGTCAAATTGCATGAAAATATCGTGTTACTATGAGAAAATCATGTTACACGGTCACATGATATAGTCAAGTTGCACAAAAATGTCCTGTCGGTATGAAGTTCACAAGGTCACATGATGGTCAAGTTGCATGAAAATACCACGTGGTTATGAGAGTACCACGTGACAAAGTCACGTGACAGAAGTTGCATGAGAATGTCATGTCTGTGAGAATGCCACGTGAGAAAAGCGATGATGTAACGCCAATTTCGCACTTCCAGGAGCACTGCAACGAATGCGCGCCAAAAATGCCCCGAGACAAGAACAAAGATGTACCGTCCAATCCCATACTTGCAGGAGCACTGCAACGAATGCGCGCCAAGGAAAAGTTTTTCACGGCGCTGCAAGAAACATGGACTTGCTGCCAAATGCTATGCAAGGGGCGCGCGATGTACCTTTTGCAGCAGTAGCGCTTGACCTTTCGCATTTCTCCATTGCAGATTTTTGCAGAGCTCACGGAAGTTTTTTACTGTGAATAACAACGCTAGCTAGCTATGAGACATGCTAATAAAACTAGGTCGTTCGACTCAAAAGCAAGGTTATGAACGAATGTTCGCCCACGCTCAGGCTGGATATATCTCCAAGACCAGATAGGACGAGCAAGCAGGATAAATCCCGCGTGGCCTCGCCTTGCCAGCGAGCGCAACTGCGGCGGCGGTATAATCGGCGTGCGACAAGTTCTCGATCCCCAAGAGTTTCCATTCTACGCGGTCGCGGTGATGAAGCAGGCGCTCGTGCTGCCGCGACGCTGGCGACATCTTTCGATAGTTAACGTGAACTACAGATGCTGACGTCAAATCATCATAGATAACTATTATGGTGACCGCGAGAGGAAGGCCGACTTTAAAGGGACGATGGGAAGATTGTTCTCCACAATATATGCTATACTTACATAACACAAACGCGCGCGCCCACACACACACACACACACACACACACACACACACACACACACACACACACACACACACACACACACACACACACACACACACACACACACACACACACACACACACGCGCACGCGCACGCGCACGCGCACGCGCACGCGCACGCGCACGCGCACGCGCACGCGCACGCGCACGCGCACGCGCACGCGCACACGCGCACACGCGCACGCACGCGCACACGCGCACGCACGCACGCACGCACACGCGCACACGCGCACACGCGCACACGCACGCACGCACGCACACGCGCACACGCACGCACGCACGCACACGCACACGCACGCACGCACGCACGCGTGTCTTCCCATATTCGCTTGGTCTTCCCATATTCACGAAGGTAATTAGAACGAATAGTGTTCTATGCCGCGGATGGAGGTTGTGATCTTCAAGACGAATACGTCTTTTTCAAGGCAGGTTTGGGGAAGTGTTGATGGGGGGGGGGGGGTATTGGGGCAGGGGATACGTTTCAACCTGTTCCCACTTTTTGTGTGTCGCACCTTCCTTTGCTTTGGTCATGGTCAACTCTCTTATTCGCTGCTGAAAAAGGTGTTTGTTATAGCTGCATCAACCCTGGTATTTATGTTGTAATGCACTTAATCTGAAGGACAAACCCTCTCAGAGGCGCCTATTTATAAAAAGCTCCAGTAAAAAAAAGTAACATGAGACTACAATGCATTACGAAAGCTAGCGTTGTTTTGGTATTAGCAATGGCCGTTTGATAACATCGGTGTCAGTAATAGCAGCCACAGAGGCGAGGATGTGTTCAAGCCTGTAATGACTATTAAAATATGTTAAAATTAGGGTCATTGCTGCTATTGAATAGTTATGGCATCTACTCGCTGCGAAATGAAATATATGAGGGGTCACCGGAAACACAAGAGGGCGCCACGTGTCCAGCTATGGCTATAGGTGCTATCCCATTTTCGTAGACATGGAAATTTTCGCATGATAGAGCTACAAATATTGAAATTTGAATACTTTGTACAGCCATTCACATTGCACTAGTACTTTGAAACTTTACAAAAAGATGACCTGCGAAGTCAGTTATAAAGGCATTGCAGTTAAAATTAGAAGCGTTTCCTGCCTGAAATAAGAAGGTGGCTTTGTTATAAAACTGCGTCAAACCGATGAGAAAAGGTTTAGTGCTAGGCATCGCTGCATGTAATTAAAATACCTGACAACGTCATCCCTGTCATGCTCGTCTATGGCAACGGGCAGCGGTTGGCGGGATCTGGACACATGATAATGAATTGGTCGCTTACTGCGAGAGGTTTACGCTGTGCAATCGCTTGCAATATGAGCCATCAGGCTGCCCCTCTCCCCTCATCTGTTTACTTCATTCTCGCACCCCGACTGACCATAAAAGCTAAAATATCCTTTTGGGAAGTAGTGCATGGTCTTATAGTAAGCGAAGTCGATGTATGTTGATAGCAAATGGTTATCGTTTGTCTTTTTTGCGGGAGCGAAGACTTGGCACAAGAGAAGGTGAATCCTGCTCAGACGCCCACCTTCCTGAGCAGAACGCTTCCAAGTCTGAACTTGGTCCGGTAAGTCTGTGAAGTATTTTTTCGATGATATTGCCACGAATATCCAAGATGAAGAACCAGGCCAGCTGCACATTAAACCATACGCCAACATTTTATCACGTTTTCTTGTTTACATACTCTGGCCATGGTACATCGCTTTCTACCACGTAAAAAATATGACAAAGTGTTCTGCATTCAAGTGCATTCTGCGGGTGCTACAAGACCACAAAAACAAAACTCATGCTTGGCACTCACTCCCTCATCAGTTTTCATTCTGTTCTCATTAGCAAAACTTTGTAGTTACGGATGGTCTTGTTCTTATTTTGAAATATCGCATATTTCAACCCGACGTTTTATTAGGTTGGCCTTACAGCCTTTCATGCCAATTCCTTCCTTAATTCTTAAAAGAAATAATGTTCAGCGTCAAGCCCTGTTAGAGCTGTCATCTGTGCGAACACATAGAGAACGCTTCATATGATGCGTGATATAACCCACCAGTGACAGCGCGTTAGGCACAAGAAGCAGCATAATGACCGTTTAGAAAGCCACAGCTATGCCAATAATGAAACAAATAACAATAACTATAGTTCAAGGATGGAATTCATCGAGTCATAAAGAGCGTTTTTTTTTAAGTGATCCTCCTGTGTCGCTTCCGCATATTAGACATACACATCTCACACACAACTTCATACTCCTCGGACAAGAAAAACCTACATGTGAGACATGCAATGAACAACTGACAGTAAACCACCATTTTAATTTCATGCACGAAATATGAGGAAATCAGGAGGAGACATTTCATGTGTTTCTATAATAAACACATTTCATTTCATCCAAGTCTTTTGGTAGGAGAGAATGCCAGTGTCGAAATTTCTTCTATTTCTGATTTTTTTTAAAAGAAGTAAAGCTAATAAACAAACTCCGAGTTATTTTTAACAAGAACTGCTTTACCCTGAGTTTGGCGCATGATGACCTTAGTTGCCTATGTGCCATAAAACCCAACACAACACAACACACACTTAACACTGTAAACAAAATAGCACCATTAAAGTGTGCATTTCGTTATTTATAACCCACACTTCTCAGAAAGAGTGCATTCTGTTTCTTACGCGCGCATTTAATGGATAAAGGGCTGTTTGATACACCAACTTAAGTACGCATCAGTACCTCAATGTACCCTGTTTCGAAGCTGCGAGTTATAGACAGGGAAATGAAGCGATGATGTTTACAGTGAAAGATGCCTTACGCGCGGTAAATTGTGTGCTACGGAAAGTGGCGCAGTCTCCAATGCTTTAAATGAGGAGCGTATTGTAGAGAAACTGTAAGGGAATGAAAAATAGTACAGATTCACAAAATTCATCTATTGCAGGTCTACAATCCTTGCTGTAGTTCGCGGTTGGTTAAGCTAAGCAAATACGAGTGGAACGAGCTTGGGCCTGGACGGAGTGGGAAAGTATGATTGTAAATTTTCCCGCGTGCCAAGACAAACTGGGACGTGAGCGTGAAGAGAGTTGAAATGTTTGATGAAAAAAAAATCAAGGATTAAGACTGTGCCACCAAGGTGATGGATGGCCCCAATATAGTTATAAAGTCGGCGTGTTTGTTATTCAAGCGATACTGTAGACCTTGGCAAGGAAAAGCGTAGCACACGCTGAAAAGGGGACGGCAGTGTATAAGTTGATAGGAGCCCTCCTATATCACGCAGGTGTCGATCATTTAAATACATGAGAATGGATTATATCACAGAGGCATAGTTACTATGAGGTCAATTGGATAACAGGCGAACGCCCGGCGCTAGGGGTGATCGATCTGGGCACCATTCGAAACATGAACCATAACCGTCGATCATGTGTTATACAAGTTATGATGCACTACGCAGATACAGACAGGCACAAAACGCAAGAAGACCGAAGGTATCGAAGTGCTTGCACGTATCAACGAGAACCGTTGCGTCCTTATTGTGTGGCTTTCCATTGCTTAGAGCTCCGCATCGCTTCTAGGACAGGCTGCACAGGGCAAAGGTCAGGAACAAAGAGTTTGACGTAGAGATGGGTGGTATATTGGGGCAACACAATGATTTGCCCTTGTTGCGAAAAGGTGAGTATGAGGGCAGTGCTTTGTGCTCAAAAGTTTTGTCGACAGTATATTCTCTGTAGGGTTTTTCTACGGCGACTGGTGGCCGAACGACAGGGCGCCCATTTTAGTGGCTGATAGTTGACTCTGGAGCGATTGTTTACCCACATCGCAGCGAGTTTAGAAGCAGGGTTGTACGCGTTCTGCCTGTGCAAGCCTGCAGAACAGAAGCGCAGACCAAATATGTAGTATTCCAACTGTGTCCCCATTTTTACAAGTAACATTAGTTGCAACAGTCGATGCCACACGTTTCGAACACTTTTGAAGCTCCTTATTTCGATACTTGTGAAGTCTGCTTTCGAGAGGAGATGCGGCCTTTTACTGAAATCTTTAAATCGGCTGCATTTATCTTGAGCGTAGGCCATCACACATTCCTCGGCTTGTTAAATTGATGTTGGATTGCAGATCGGAAGAGAGTTGTTGGCGTTCGAGCCCAAATGGCAATCTACACCGACGGCACTTGGCCCCTGACAAGCTTTGCACCATACGTAATTTGGCTAAGGTGAATCGGGGGACACAACGAATGGGATGTGCTGCCGAACAACCCTGTATAGAGCGTGCCTATGTAAGAACACGCAGATCAGTCACATTACCGTTGGTAAATCGGACTGTACATGCGGACGCAGCTTCCCATCGGTATCGATGGATTCCAACTTCTGATTCCTTAATACAACATGTTGGGCGAGTTGGCTACATACATTCATTATTACAGCGCAAAGACGGGCGGGACAAGAGGACGCAACAGCGCTGTTGTGTCCTCCTCTTGTCCCGTCCGTCTTTGCGCTGTAATAATGAATGAATTCTGATTCCTCGCATATTTAAAATACAAGTTATGATGCACTACGCAGATACACACAGGCACAAAACGTAAGAAGACCGACGAACTCGGAGGTAACAAACAGCTGGAAGGTTCCATGGCTTCTTTTTTTTGACTACTAGTCAGATCTGTGTTCATCGGTCTTCTAATATTTTGCCTGCCTGTATCTGCGCTGCGCGTAGTGCGGAGGGAGGATAATCGATGGTCGCTTAGGGTAACAAACTGGATTCCAAGGGAAGGAAAGCGTAGCAGGGGGCGGCAGAAAGTTAGGTGGGCGGATGAGGTTAAGAAGTCAGCAGGGGTCAAGTGGATGCACCTAGCACAGAACCGGGTTAAGTGGAGAAATATGGGAGAGGCCTTCGCCCTGCAGTGGGTATAGTCAGGCTGATGATGATGATGATGATCTGCGCTGTTGTGAAGATGCTTCACCAACTGGCCGAAAACGTTTTAGCAGAATTTAGAACACCGATGCGAAGCTGGCTGCAAGAAACAAGAAATATGTTGGCTTCACTGCAGCAGAGCGCTGCATTGTAAGACAATGCTGTTGACTGGTTATGATAAGTGAACATGATCGATGTTAACTTTGAGATACCGGTGATAGATTGCGTGATTAGGCACGTGTTCTTTGGTAGCTTACACTGACTGAAAGGGCGTATGACCAGCAGTTGTATTGGCCGCTGTCTGAACCAGCATATCAATTTTACTCTTCGAATTAGCTTTCCTTAATGAGTGAGCACTTTAGACTCACCTCGCCTCTTGTTTGGTTTTAAGCTGCAGCTTATGCGCTGCAAATCTGTGATTACCTCGCCTCTTGTTGTCATTTACTTTTCATTGGTTTTAAGCTCTGCAAATCTATGATCATATTTCTAGTTTACTCTTGTGAGGCAGCATCCGTTGGTTTAGTCAGAGCGCCGAGCTGACCAGTCTTTGGCAAGTGCGCTGTCTTGGGGGAAATGTTTCAGCCTTCTGGCAAGCCTTTTGACCCGTACTATTGCCCGTGTGATTCCTATTCTATCAACAACACGGGAAATCTCTTACATTCCAGCATCCCTCTTACTCAAGGAGAGAATTGCGTTTCCACCGCCCCCTCCAGCACATCCACCCAGTGGCGACAAAGGCTGTACTCCCCTGGCGGCAGAAGCAAGAAAGCAGGTGGCATTGCGACGATGTCTGCCTAGAGAGCGAGGACACCGGGCCAACCGACACTATGAGTTGGAGGAACCTGTCCCTAAGTAGCCCTAATGTTGCTATTCTGTTATTGGCATTGAGCATGCGCGTCTGTAATGAATATAACTTAGCGGTTAATTTGTTCATGACTGTCCGATATTGGGCATGCCTACACCTAGAGCTTTAGCAAAACTGGTCCGCTGTATCGAAATATTTGACATGGTAGGATACTGCTCTTCTGCACATATTGAAGCCGTTACACACGGCTGGGTCCAAGGCATTGGATATATCATAGACAACGATGTCGGCTCTGTTACCTGGCCTACCATTATCTAAATGCGCAACATGCACGCACGCACGCACGCACGCACGCACGCACGCACGCACGCACGCACGCACGCACGCACGCACGCACGCACACACACACACACACACACACACACACACACACACACACACACACACACACACACACACACACACACACACACACGCACGCACGCACGCACGCACGCACGCACGCACGCACACACACACACACACACACACACACGCACACACACACGCACACGCGCACACGCACGCACGCACACACGCGCACACACGCGCACACACGCGCACACACGCGCACACACGCGCACACACGCGCACACACGCGCACACACGCGCACACGCACGCACACACGCACACACGCACGCACACACGCACACACGCACGCACACACGCACACACGCACACACGCACGCACACACGCACACACGCACACACGCACACACGCACACACGCACACACGCACACACGCACACACGCACACGCGCGCGCGCGCGCGCACATATATACAGGCACTACATACAGGCACTACATACATGCATACATACACACATGCGTACACACATACATGCATACATACATACATACATGCACACACACATACATACATACATGCACACACACATACATACATGCACACACACATACATACATGCACACATACATAGATACATGCACACATACATAGATACATGCACACACACATAGATACATGCACACACACATAGATACATGCACACACACATAGATACATGCACACACACATAGATACATGCACACATACATACATACATGCACACATGCATACATACATGCACACATGCACACATGCATACATACATGCACACATGCACACATGCATACATACATGCACACATGCACACATGCATGCATACATGCATGCACACATGCATGCATACATGCATGCATACATGCATACATACATGCATACATACATACATACATGCATACATATACATACATCGTAATTATATTACCATGAAGGTTTTCAGATGCGCGTACTGTCAAAAGCACCAATAACAAAAACAAGAGTGATAGCGACATTCGTCATAAATGTGGGCATTAATATGCTATCGGGATTGGTGGCTTTGAACGAACTGCTATCAGTAATCGTAGTGAGTGCGTTGAGAGGTTGGTTCCAGCCTGTAATGGCCTTGAAAACGTGGCACAGTGCGGAGCTGTCCGCGTATTGGTTAAGGAAACTGGTGGTCCCTGCGTAATGTGGAGCTTGATTGGAGAAAGATGGGGGCACCAAGAATCTACCTGTACCATCTCGATGTATGAAACGTGTATAGGTATATTATTCTTTGTTGAAAAAGGTAGAATAAATATTGCATTGATACTTTTTATCTTAACGTTCTGAATATTTTTGAAGGCGAATGAAATTTATCAACATATGTAGCGTGGATTTTAAATTAATGACGCGTATTCGAAATTTGGCCGGACTATGGTTTATTGAAACAGCTCTGTTCATGTTTACCTTACCGCATCAGCAGAGCTGTAAACACTGCAGCAAAGCCGCAAGCATCTGTAGACACGTACTGCGACTGGTAATCCGCTTGACCAACCGTAAGTTCGCTGTATTTACATGGTGTTTAATTTTTCGTCTCCTCGGCACTATCATGTCTGGCGGTGCATGGTAATACACAAACACAACACACACACAAGAGAATTAAACCCGTCCGCTGGCAAGTAATACTGAGCTTTATTTCGTAAGGCTAATGAAGACATTATTGTCAACGAGGCGCAACAAAGGGAATGCAGGTGACGCCAGCGCCGTCGCACTTCTGGGGCAATTATACCGAGACACCACATCGTGACTTGCATAGCTATGGTGATCCAATTATATTGCTGCAGAAGGAATGCCGATCCCCAGGTCATGCGGGGCGTTCGAATGGCTTGGTTAAAGCGGGGCATTATGTCTAATTCGATCGGTCACTCACACAACACGGCCGCGTGCGACTGAGGGGAGCCAAGTGGGAAAGGGGTGCCTGGGTCCGTTAAAGCAGTCGCATCATATCTCAAATGCTGTGCTTGAGCGATGCGGAAACTATCTGTGGTGAAGTATGCTTGCACAGAAAAGACACGCCCACGTCTCCCTTGAGCCGCTCGGGGCGAGCTCGTCGAAACACGGCGGCGGTGCCCGGAAAGCGTCATGAAAGCGTCTCTTTGATAACAAAAACCTTCTAAAATGAGTGCCAGTTTAAAAAAAATGAGGCGCAACATAAAGAACGGTCGCACAGCACATATATAAACATGTCACTACAATTCTTTGTCATGGTATTGCATGACTACATTGTATGTTGCCCTCAAATTTCGTACAGCCGAGTATCGTGATCACCCTTCAATTTTTTTTTCTTTTACGAAGGCGTAGATACAGTCGGGATTCAGTTTACCGCAAGAAAAATTTGCTCTTCGACAGCTCGGTTACCAACCAACTTTAAAACGTGTATGACAATATCTCCCAAGTGGGACGCTCGGCTGTTTTTGATTGAAGTGGTTTGAAATGGGACTTTGCTCGACACCCCACACACCGATAAAAAAAAATACCCTTCATTGAGAACAGGAAATCTACTCATGCGGTTGAAAATCATAGGGGCCCTTCTTTACTTTACTCAAAAGACAGTTGAAGACGCCCGTACCAAGCAGTTCAACCTAGTTAAGCAGAGAACCAGGCAAAAAGGTAAAGTTCCAATGATATCCCCGCTTGTTATCCAGCCACAGTAGGAAACAAACCCAGGAGCTCGAGAAAGCGAAGCGGATACTCATACCGCTGGTCATATGTTTGCTCATTGTCCGTCTTTTTATTTTTCATGGCAAAAATTATAGAGCACTGCAGAATCTACATTGGAGTAATGCGAAAGCACGGATGCTGCTGTTGGTTGCTTCTGGTTGCTTCTAGTTGCTTAATTCACTTCTTGTTTGCCCATTTTAGTCTGCTTGCCCATTTTGCCCATTTGGTACTTTCAAATTGCGCGCCAATTCCTTTCTGTGACCTTTTTCGGCTCTAGTGCCGGTTGCTTGACGTCACATCCTCTACCTCACACTCACTTCTTGTTTACAACTTTTACTATTTGGTACGTTCAAATTGTGCGCCAATCCAGTCCTATGCCCTTTTTTCGGCTCTAAATCTGTGAACATAGCGAAGTTACGAATAATGCTGTCTGCCATTGATGGTTCACATACCTAGGCACGCAAAAATAGAAGCCAACTGGGATGCAGCAATCGGGAATCAGTGATAATGTTAGGACGAAATTCGCGCACATGTGGTCTGTGGAGTAAATCACGCCTGAGACCCCCCAGGCCAGTGAATGCAGTCGTTCCAGGAACGGCACATATAATTGCATAAAAAACAGCATAGATGTTCTGGTCTCCACTTAGCATGGTTTATTTAGGTTGTGTGCATAAACGAATTGCATCCCAGGACGTCTGAAGCTATAACAGAACCCGTGATTGAGAGCACGTGGAGTGCTGTATTGCATGTTTTAAAGTTTGCCCCTTTTCGGTCAAAAATAAGCGCTTGGTAGGAGGGCAGAGCTTACCGCTTGAAATTTAAATCTGGTCTTGTTAGGGAATTGCGTCAAGTCTACGTGAGCTTCGCATAAGTTTTGTGGTTAAAATACCTGACCAGGACATCCATTGGTGACAGCTTACATGCGCAGTCGGAGAGGTCAACTGACCTGGCCACGTGAAAATGAATGAATTGAGACTGAAGAAGGTCAACTGACCTAGCCACGTGAAAATGAATGAATCGATCTCCGCGTATTGGTGACACTTAAGGTGATATACGCTGATAGCGGGGCTTGAGCTCTCCCTTCCTCACCCCCTCATTCTTTCTCTCAGAATGTCTCCTTTACTCCTATATCACAATTTGCGGTTAGCATTATGACCGTCAAAGAATGTTTGCTTGCGCCGTTTGCGAAGTAGTGGATAGTCTTGCTGCGTGTGAGCGCTGCATTGGCGGATATCTTTTACTTTGTTCTCCAGGGACGAAGGCCATAGAAAGGAAAGGTCACCGTTTTTCCATGGTCTGGTAAGTCGGTGGACGTTTTTTCTATGACGTGATACCAGCGTTTTGTGATTATTGGCAATACATTCCACTCGCTTCTGCAAAGAATGCAAGCCACCCACTCACTGTTTTGTGTGCTTTTTTTTTTTTTTTTTTTTTTCTGATTTCGGGAACAATATCTGTCGGTTACGGGCGTTTTGCTGGTTTCAAACACGGCATCTCTAAACTTCGAATTTTCGTAAGACAGACCTCACTGCCTTTTTTCCTAGTCTCCTCGTTCACCTCCTAAGCACAGCCTGTAATTTCTGAACATTTCATTTGCTGCGTACTATAACCCAACAGTGATACCGCGCTGCATAGAGGTAACATTGTTCTGCTTGCGTATATCACTTCACGGTAGTGATGACCCTTGACGAGGTAGTAAGGGAGGGCTCAAATAACCAGAAAGTCCGCTATGCAAAACTTGTGTGTTAGGGTTAACCAGGTCGCAATGGGCCAAACGGAGGGTATATGTCGGTAGTGCACAGCTTCATGGAGACTGTTTAACAGGTGTTCAGCAGCTGTACCAAGGCAGTGGTATTTAGATTGCGTGCGAGGTGACCAAGTCAGTAGGTAGATACATCTTGGCCATATTGATAGCTTAATACTGCAGTTGTATTGAAGCGAAAGATTTACTAAGCTAGGTCGACAGGGTCGCGTGTACAGAATATTTGTACAGAGGGTGTCAGCTGACATAGTGTCGTTCTTAAAAGAGGATCAAACGAATGGTTGTGATAGGTAGAGGATGATATTAGAACGCCGCAGAAAGAAGCGCCGATAGGATTGCACCCAAATAATTGCACCCAAAAATGTAAAAGTAAAATAAAACATGCGTCGACATTAGCCATATATATGTCGACGCCCAGTGGATGTGACAACACGCCAACCGCAAGTTGATCAGTTCCTAATAGTTGGTTGTCAGGAAAGAAAAGGTGCAGTATCTGTAACACTTGTGTCTATGGACACCTGAACTGCGCCGCAAAGGAAGGGAGGTTGGAGTGAAAGTGGAAAGAGGGAAATTGGTGCCATAGTGAAAGGCTACCAACTAATTTCTACCACCTGGGGATCTTTAACGTGCATTTACATTGCACATCGCATGCACGCCTCTTCGATTCGCTTTTATTGAAACGCAGCCGCCGTCTATCGAGGCAAGGAAACAAGGAAGGAAAATTACCAGTGCGCGGCATCAGCTCTAGCCTTGCTAGCAACACCAATAAAATGGGTAAGGTGTCCTTTACACCGATTCCTTAAGTGCACTCACAGGATTTTCCCCTAGAAAATCATGTACACCATTGATTGAAAATATACAAAACATAGCAAAAGCTACAGCACAGGGACAGAGATTAATACTGTGCTGGGTTCCAGGTTTTGTTGGAATTAAAGGCAATGAGAGAGCAGATGAGTGCGCTGCACAAGCACAATACGAAACAATTAAGAAAGTACGCATTCCCTACAAGGACAGCTTAAAGTTAATGCACTACAAGTGGAAAGAAAACTGGCAGTCAGAACGGAATAAAGATTTGAAAAATAAGCTGCACTTGGTAAATAAAACCTACCATAGGGGAATGGAAGCCATGCTCTCATCAAAAACGTTTCATTGAAGTCATCGTATGTCTTCAGCGCATCGGACGCACACACCTTACACACAGCTTTATTTTCGCAAAACAGGAAAGACCGACATGATGACTATGTGGAACACTTTTTATGCTCATGCAAAAAACTGAACACGATGAGAAAAAAACACTTCCTACAATTCTTCAACAAACACATTCCTTTCCATCCTCGTCTACTTCCAGGAGATGACTGACTTGTAAATACATCATGTGTTGTTTCATTCCTAAAAGAAGCAAGGTTTTTAAATGAGTTCATAGATTTTTTAACCAACTTTTCAGACCCATCACACGCATAACAAACTAAACCTCGCGCTTGGCGCATGATGGCCTTAGTAGCCTATGTGCCATTAAACCCCACTAAACTAAACTAATATTAATAATTTGCTCACAGGAAGGGAAAGGCGCAGAATCCGTCACACTTGTTTCTGTGGACACCTGAACCGCGGCGTACGGTAAGGGAGGAAGGTGGGAGTGAAAGTGGTCTCAGGCTTTAGCATTTCTCCAGTGCAAATCTGCAGTGGTTCAAGGCTGAACATGCAGGCCTCAGATATGAATAGCCCTTTATTTGCTCCATTGTGACAAAGGGGAGATACAAGCATACCTCACTAGCTTCCTCAGAGCGGCGACGTTCGCTACGCAGGCATGTTTCCTTTGCTTTCGTATATAGGTGGAAAACATTCATCATCATCATCATCATCAGCCTGATTATACCCACTGCAGGGCGAAGGCCTCTCCCATATTTCTCCACTTAACCCGGTTCTGTGCTAGCTGCATCCACTTGACCCCTGCGAACTTCTTAATCTCATCCGCCCACCGAACTTTCTGCCGCCCCCTGCTACGCTTTCCTTCCCTTGGAATCCAGTTTGTTACCCTCAGCGACCATCGGTTATCCTCTATTCGCCCTACATGTCCTGCCCATGTCCATTTCTTCTTCTTAATTTTTACTAGAATGTCGGTAACTTGAGTTATTTCTCTGACCCACTCTGCACGCTTTCTATCTCTTAATGTTACCCCTACCATTTTTCGTTCCATAGCCCTCTGGGTTGTCCTCAACTTAAGTAGAACTCTCTTGGTTAGCCTCCACGTTTCAGCCCCATAGGTGAGTACAGGCAAGATGCAACTGTTGTATACTTCCTTCTTGAGTGATACCGGTAAGCTGCTAGTCATAATCTGCGAGTGCTTGCCAAATTCGCTCCATCCCAATCTTATTCTTGTTATTTCCTTTTCGTGGTCCGGATCTGCGGTTACTACCTGTCCTAAGTAGACATATTCGCCTACTACTTCAAGTATTTCGCTACCTAATGTAAACTGCTGTTCCTTCCCGAGGCTGTTGAACATTACCTTAGTCTTCTGCATATTGATTTTCAAGCCTACCTTTCTACTTTTCCTGTCTAGGTCATCAATCATTATTTGCAGTTCATCCCCTGAGTTGCTTAGCAAGGCAATGTCATCAGCAAATCGCAGATTACTGAGGTATTCTCCATCTACCCTTACCCCTAACTGCTCCCATTCCAAGTCTCTGAATACCTCCTCTAAACAAGCTGTGAATAGTACTGGGGAGATTGTGTCTCCTTATTTATTTGGGGTATTTTCATGTAGTCCTTCCAGAGTGGAGGGACTTGTGTACCCTCATCAATGCATTTTAACAGGGTATGCTACAATTCGTTTGAAAAAGGAGGTTGCAAAAGGGAATTACTGCTACCAGTCGGAAAAAGCTGCCGAAACATTCACAACCGCATTCCTTGCGTTTTTTGAGTTATCCTTATCGTTAGCTATGTAATGCAGTTTATGTAGCTCTGCTTATCCGTGGAGTTTTCCGTAATGAGTCAGTTGCTGGCCTGAAATTGTGGGATTACATAAGACAAAAATAGTGACGTGCATTGCTATCGTATGTAAACGTGGCGCCTATATTATAAATTATTTGTCTTATACTGTATCTAGCGGCGGGCATGCCGGCGCCGAAGCGTCACTTTTTTTTTTTCATATCCTATGCACGCAGTCGTGCACTGGCATACGAAGTGCGGGTTCTTTGGTGGCCAGTTTAGACTTGATTCGATCACAATTCTGCACCGTGCTACCAGAACTGCAGCAGCACTCCAGCCAGAAAAGAGAAAGGACCCATCACGTCCGAAAGGCCAAAAAGAGTTCCCGACACATGAAACTAAGGCTGAGGTCTACTGCAGTAGGTAATGAATCCACTGATGGCATTACCAGAACTGACGCACATTTGGCAATCGCTTCAAGAGTCAGCCCACTTTGCCATGTCGGTAGAGACAACTTCTCTTAGTCACGGTATTTCGAATCATGATACCTCTAGGAACACCGGGTTTTTGTAGTGTGGGCTCACTTGCTCTAACATGGCATGCCAGGAAAGATAATTTGTTCTCTTAATTTTTAAATTTGCATTCTATACGAAGTACGACGTATTTTTACCCTAGCTAGTTTCAGAGCTAAACTGTTTGGTCATAGAGCTCAACAGAACTGTGAAAAGAGCATAATCTATACAGATTCTTTAAGTGTGCTTACGGCATTACATTCTAAAAATGCAGTTGAGCCTATAGTAGGGAACATCATTCACGGCACAGAAAAAAATCACAACGCAAGGCCAAACCATAATCTTTTGCTGGGTTCCTAGCCATGTCGGGATAGATGGTAACGAAGTAGCCGACTCATGTGCTGCACAAGCTCGAACTAAGGAAATAAAGAAAATACCAATTCCCTACAAGGATTGTATTAAGTTAGTAAAAAGAAGCCTGATAGATAAATGGCAGAAAAAATGGAACAATGAAGAGCAAAATAAGCTACACACAGTAAAACCCATAGTAGAATGGAAATCATGTACACAGAAGGAACGCTTCAGTGAGGTGATTTTGTGCCGTCTTCGAATGGGACATACACACTTGACACAATTTCTTACTGAGAAAAGAGCAAAAACCATTATGCGAAGAATGTGGAGGTGAGTTTACCGTGAACCACATTTTGATCTCGTGCACAGAACTTGAACAGTTAAGGAAAACCCGCTTGTTGAAATTTCATCTGTTTTTAGTTTTCTTAAAGAGTTAAGGATTCTAAATCAGCTGTAATTTTCTAAACTTTCATTTTCACTCATAAAGAAGCTCAGAAACCTAGTGTTTGGCGCATGATGGCCATAGTTGCCTATGTGCCAAAAAACCCAACCCAACCCCAACCCTCCATATTTCCATTTGAATGGTTAAAGTCAATTGGCGACCACTCTCACTTTATTATTGCCTTTTTTTTCTTGCGCTGAATGCAAGGGCAGCATATTAATCGGAGGAAACTAGTCCATGATTGCCTTAAACTTGCATCAAACCTAACCTGTCTGTGATATGATGGACCTTGGTCACAAGCCACAAGCAATATCTTTTTTGCTACTATTCCTTGGCTTATAACTTTGTGGATAGGCACTGTCCACCAGAGGCGTGCGTTGATGAATTGCCACATAAAAAAAAAAAACAAAATTCAGAGGCAATGAAGTAAACAACAAACTCCACCTTGTGATACAATTCATTAAAGAATGGAAATTATGCAGTCATCAAAAACACTTCATTGAAGTAGTCTTGTGTCGCATTCGCATCAGACACAGCACCAACGTTTATCCTGAGGAAAGCAGATAAGCCGAATTGTGAACACTGGTCATGATCTTACAATAAACCCCACTTTATTCTCGTGTAGAATACTTGAAATACAAAGAAATATTTTATTATGCATCCAACGTATACCGTTTCATCCGACCTTGCTCCTAGGTGAGAAAGCACTTGTCAGTATATCCACTGTTTTCAGCTTTTTAGAAGAATCAATGCTTTTAAACACGCTGTGATAACATAAGTTTTAATTCTCCACCAAGAAAACGCAATGCACCTTGCGCTTGGCGCATGGTAGCCTTAGTCGCTTAAGTGCCAGAAAACAACACACATCAAACAAACCAGTAATCACCTGGAATCGAACGACCCTCCTTCCACTCTTCAGCCTTGCGTGCAAACGAACACGCGGCTATGACCGCCTCAGATTGGCGAGGAAAAGGACAGTATTGACATTCAGTGAAATGATAAAAATGAACAAAAATTCAACAAAACCTGTCTCAGAATATAGGATATGGCAGGCAGCGAAAGCGTTTCGACATCTGATCAAGCAAAATTGGACACGGAGCAAAGACAATGAACCTCTTGTTAGGGAGACGTGTTTCGCTATCTAGTGAGATTGAAAAAAAACACCACAATTCAGCAGTCGTGTTCGGTAGGGAGCAGCAAATGAGCAGAAGGGAGAAATACTATCACATTTTCAGTTCTTGTAAGCAATCTTATGAGAAATCATTTATTTGGTCTTGGGATCACATCCACGCGGTGTTAGAAAGGGGTCATTAAGGAAAAATGGCGTGGGGATGCTTTCGTGCCATTTACCGTTTAGGATGGTCCTTCATCGATTGATAAGGCGGCTTTATTTTTTAGAACAGCGAGGGGGGGGGGGGGGGAGTTTCAGAACGCTACCAATAACAAAGTCTATATGGGGGAACGATATGGCAACCGAAACTATGGCTTTTAGAACCATCATCTGAACCGCCTTAAATTTACTCCAACAGAAGGTGAAGTTTTTATCGCCGCACATGTCGGAGCTTGCCAGGGAGGCACTTTAAGTTACATGAAATAGTTTGAACTCTCATAAGAATTCTTTATTGCAGATGGCGTCGAGAAGAGACTTGCGTCTGCGCCGTGGTACGGAAATCACCGGGGACACTCGGCAGCTACAGAAGCCTAAGTATGAAAGCAGGTGGTGGTGTGCCCCTTCTCATTTGGCCACCCACATCACGGCGACCGCACCTCTGCTGTGTCTGGTAGGTCTGAATTTTCAACCAGACCATGAGACACAATCTGCGTGCTTAAAGTGAAAATTATTGTGAACTTTAGTTCACGATGAAATATTCGACTGTGAACTTTAGCTCACGATGAAATATTTGACCATATCAGACTGCTGCGAGATCCCTGTGTTGTCACAAAATTGCGGTATCATTACAAGGTACTGAGAACTTTATTCATGGATACTATAATCCATCAGGGTCATAAGCCGGGGAATGGGCGCGTCATGTATATTAATAGGATGCAAGTAAGTTAATAGACGCCCAGCTTCAGTTGAAAGAGTGGGAGTGATGCACCTACCTTGTCATTGGGGGTTGAACTCGCGGCATAATGCCAAGATCTAGGCTCAGTTTTAGACCGCGAGAATTGAGCAAAGGGCGCATTGCGGACAAGGGACAACTGAGCGGAGGGTGGATTCAGGGCTCACTCCGCTAAGAAAGAATGCAACTTCTTTTGGCGATACTTTTGCAGCTGCAGAGTAAGCTTTCTTTCCTTCGCCCTATTTACCATCAAAGACGGTAAGGCCTGTAACACTACGAGATATAGCGATTTTGTAATTTACTAAGTCGTATAATTGCATGCTTGATAAATATCGGCTTTGATGCACATGGCCGCTTACTTGAAACCTGTCGTGTTAGAGTTCGCCATCATCTTGGGGATACATTTATTAGGTTTGTGTCTTGCATGACATCGAGGGCGATGAACAACGGTAGACGAGGGGAAGCCTCAGTTCGCAGGTCGAGCCAATTCATGCTCTGTACCCAAGCTTATGAAACTGTGTTCTTGGCATATTTTACGCTATAGCGTTTCTGGCTCGCTCTGTCAAACGCTTGTCGGGAAAAAAATTAAGGGGACGCTCAAAATCGGCTTACGTCAGCTGCGCAAAAAATGTTCACGAAAATTTTCTTTCCGCTTTTATTTTCTTTTTAGTTTTCCACGAATTATCAGCTTTAGTCCAGACAGAATATGCTGAAATAGAGCCGACGGAACTAAAATATAACCGAACTAATTGCTTTTACGAGACTCAAGTTCATCAGTCTGCGATCATCAATGGAAGTGAGATAATACGTAATAATTTACCAAAGCAGACTGTATTAATGCTTTCGTACATGAAGTTAAGCACAGTTTTGTAAAACCACTAAGTGTGGCAAGCAATCGGAAGCAAGCAAACCGTATTAACCGGATGACTTCACTCTGCCAACGCAGGTCGACAAAACACCACGCAATTTTCTGAAAGGCAATCCGTGCCTTTTCGCATGCCTCCTACATTTTCCGATAAGTTCAAAAAATAAAGGCGAAAGCAGGGACGCTTCATCTGATATTTACAGTGAAATCGGCCACACGGGGTAATGATTGTTTATGAGAAATCTGCGAAAGAGTGGATCGCCTTCCCAACATAAAATAATGCGTTCAGAAATGTATTAGTAAATTTTCAAGAGATGCTTTCTAACACCACCTTCTCTCGTCCTCCCACGAAATAAAAAAATGCTTAAGCCATATGTTTATGAAAGGAATGCGGACTATCTGTTTCATTTCTTGGTGAGAACATCCACTAGCCTGAAAAAACATGTGCAAAATATGTCGCCGTCGCCGTAAACGGTGGGTGGCAAAGAGGTCAATACCTGCCATTTGTAGTTGGGAAAATGGTCAATACCTGCCAAAATGGACAGGGAGGAATTTCTCTCTATGGCCAGAGCGCAGGAACACGGAGGACTTGTACCTCCAGTTATCTCCTTCCCTTATTTAGCTTTGGTTTTACACATATATCTGTTTTGTGAATATTTGGTTCATATAACTGTCGCCTGTGAAAGGTTGTTTCTTCTTTCTCAAGAGATTTTTACTTATTGCTACTAATACTACTGATACCACTACTAATACTAATTATAATACTAAATAAAGGATATAATAATGTTATTTATTTGACCGATACAATTTGGCTAGAACAGTTTTGGAACTCAGTTTTATACGCCTTTGTGAGAGATGGAATGTTGAATACATAAAGAGGTAATAAACATCGATACATATACGCAGAGGCCTGGAGAAGAGGCTGCGTTTCCCCGATAAGGTAGAGAGCACGGACAATACAGGCCAGTCGAGGTCTTAGCATGAAAGCAGGTGAGGCTTACACCAAGAACCGGCACTGCTGCCGGTAAGTTCTTTCCACTTGGCGCGCAAGCCATTGCATCGCATTTGCGCAATGTCATGTGTTTGCCTAGATTATTTCAACCCTTGAGATGTGCTTGCCTCTCAGAGGTATCATCGGCGACATGCTCGTATGTGCAGACAGCAGCAGCTGGCGTTACTTATAGTAGCGTTATAACGAATGCTTGGCGACAGGATTGTCTTACTTGTCCGTTTTTTGGAATCAATACGTGATCTTACTATGCGACTCCGAGATGTGTTTCTAAGTGATAATTATAATATAATATGTCATTTTTTTTTCGGAAACAAGGGCCGTGGAACAGAAGCAGGTGACTCCTTCTTGGACACCCACTTTCCAGATTCGTATGCTTCGACATCTATTTGACTTGGCTCCGGTGTCTACGAAACGCTTTTTCGATGGTGTGACACTACAGTTTGAGTTGTTTGCCAGTGCATTCAAGTGCGTTCCGCTGCATATGATGCAAGATCACTGGAACCAAAGAAAGCGAATGCAGAAGAAAGACTAATTCATTCATTTATTTCCTGCCCTTATTCTTCTCCTGGTAACCATTATCCCTGTAATGAAAAGTCTTGCTCATTGTCGAGATATAGCCCTGAGATATGGCATATATCAACCTGGCATTTTGAAATGCTAGGCGTTGTCGGTGTTCATCCCAATTCCCTCATTAACCTCCAAAATGAAGGCTCAAGCTGCACACGTGCTAGTGCTGTCTTCTATGCGCAACGCAGCCAGAGCGCTTCAATGCTGCGAACTATGACTCAACAGTGTCACTATTTGAATAGATGGTAAGAGACATCTGTTACGAGGTGATCGGCAATTTGTGGCTGCCTAGAGAGCAGCAACTGCGGCCCTAAACAATATCTTAGGTGCCCTAAAATGGTCTTATACTGAACGTTGTGCACTTTACAATGCTCTTAATGACGACATGATGACCGAGAGGAGCGAATTGCGCCTCCACTATGGTTCGGAAAGCGCGCGACAACAAGGGCTCTGGTGGAAGGAAGTCCGAGCATGAAAACAGGTAGTTATATCTACAGCTCCACTTTGTTAAATGACCATAGCGCGGCATACGCAGGATCCCTGTTCTATCTAGGTGCCTCGAAAAGCATTGGTACGTCTGCGTCTTTTTATGCCGGTGGCAGGGCAGATTGCCTTGCCATAGCAATTTTAGGTGAAGATCTTGAAAAACACGTTTGGAACTGTGCACTGCGGACAATAAAGGTGACTACGAACTCCTTGCAATACGCCGACGCCACACTACAGCGCCGTATAGTAAGCTATTCAGGCTGTCATTCAGAGACGCAATGGCCAACAATGGGCCCATAATCCATGGAACGGGGGGAAAGGGAATCCGTGTTGTAAGAGAGTGAAAACCGAGGACGATGGGCAAAGAATAGAATACACGCCACCAGCACTACACACGACTAGGGCTCGTGATGTGTTTTGCAAATCTGTCCGTCATCCTTGCTTGCGCTTTCTCTTGCGCCGCGAATTAGTGCCGACTTGCCCAAATTTACACCCTGTTTCTAGAAAGTTGATTACAGCAAGCGTATTTACTGCAAATAAGTCAATTCGAACACCGATGCTCTGGAATACAGTCATTCTTTCTGTTATTATTGTTATTGTTAAACACATCAGCTTTCCTTTACGTAGTACAAGCTAGGCTGGCAATGAAAGAGACTGAACATAACTGCTTAGGGGAGGCGCTTCGCAAATAATGTGCCATTGAATGTGGATATGAATGAATCTTCTCTTTCGAGCTCTGTATACTGTATTTTTATTCCACACAAAAGATTCAAACCTTAGTCAATCGAAGCTTGAATATGCATGAGTTAAGTGGTGGCCATTGTCAAAGCGAAAAAGTTACCCAAGAAGGTACAAAGGAAAACGGTAAGGTGTATTCTAACTCTTCTCGTTATGGCTCACTCTACAAACAATACAGGTTTTTGGAATCAGTGTCTCGAAGAACATTGAAAGCTTATTTCTGCAATATCTTCTTTGCTTTGAAATCAGCATCCATCAGGGAACCCTCCCTCGATATTCCATGCTTTCAGCGTCGAGGAGTGCTCGTCACCATCGTCTTAATTCATTGACCCGTGTTTCGCACAAACAATAATTAATAAGTTATCTATATTTTTTCCTGACAAAGTTACCGTATCACACATCTTCATGCCAGAATATTTTGTGCTCTTGTATTTTTATCCTTTCACTCGCCCTGCTTTGGCCTGTTTATACTGTTTATAAACGTGTATGAATAAATTAAAACAGCGCAATATCATCGCAGTTGGTGTGTTGAAATAGATGGATATGCGAGAGCTGCATTTGATATCAAGTTTTTTTGTCCTGTTTACAGACTGGCCTGCTATAAGTTAAATGTACCCTTCGTGTCTTGGCATAGGGAAATCTGCCGTCACAGGCTAACCTACGTTGTTTTTAGAGTCTTAAGCCTTGCCTTATTACTACGGGTGAAGTGTTTAGTTGTTCGCCTTTGTTTTTTTGTTTCTCTTTTGGTCTTTAGGTATCTTCCTCTAGCAGGCCGGGACGCTCCCGAGCGAAACACGCAAATTTAAGTGCAACGCTCTCCCAATTGCCGGAAGCTGGCAAGAAGTGCCAGTGCTCCTCTCGTCCAAGAGGTAATGACCATTGCCTTACCGTTTATCCAGGTTCGCTCTTTAGGCCAGGGGGTTGGCACTGCGCCTAGGAGAAAGAAACCATCCTTTGACATACCAGTAACTGAGAAAGTTTCTTTTAGTACGTACAGTCATCGTCAAAAGTCCTGAAGCCAAAGAATTTTCGATTTAGCAGCAAAGTGGAGTCGTCACGCCATCACTAAATGCCAAATGGCACTTAAAAATGCTAGGAAATGATTTCTTACCGCAGCAAGAAACAGTCTGAGAGCATTTCATGGTCGTATAGTCTTTATTCATGCCCCAACTGCTTCATTTTGCGGCTTAGACGAAATACTTTGGCTTCAGGGCTTTTGAACAAGACTGTACATATTTACCTTGACAGCCGCATGTATGCTTCGGGGTCTGAGCCTATCTTTGTGCATATTTGGTCCTTTGTGCTCTCCATGCGTTGCGTGAAACGTCCGTCATTCTCATTTGGTACGACTAAACGCGTTCTAACATGTGTTCAGCGGTTAAGCGTACAAAGCTACTGAACAGCTCGTGCCAAAATGGACGCCGCTATTGGGTTAGCATGAAACATGTTTTTCTTTCATCCTATAGTGTTTTGGAGACCAAACTAGCTCTGTCGCCTGAGCCTCCACCGAATTCCTTTCAGCTGAAGCAAGTAATCCTGCTCAGAACATGCGCGTTTTTGAGACCCTGCGTGTTGAGACTACCCAATGTAAATGTTTGAAGGCAAACATTTAGTGTGTTTGATCTTCTTTAAAGGCTCTGGCTACGCAGTAATTGTTGTCGTGTTATGCGTATTTCTATTTTCGTTCGCAGGTAGGCCACCACCTAGAGAAGCAAATTTCATCTCCATAAATCTAGTGGTCACGGCAACAAATGCGGGCCGAGGTGCTCTTCCTGGAAACATCTTCGTCAGCAGGCTCTGGAGTTCGCCAAGATGCCACACCGGCACCTGCAGCAGTTTGCCATATCCGATGTACTTTCGCGGAAAAAGAATATGAATCTGGAATTGCATCGTTCTCTTCCTGCTGCTGGTACAGGGACAATGCCAGGTGGGTCGGCAGCACACTGCCCAGCTCCTGGTGCGTCTACTGGAAGCACACACGTCAGCACCATCGGGTCAGGTGCTTGTTCAAACTAGCCACAAAGCCCCCAGACGACAGTCCCTTCTGATGGCAGTCATGTGAGGTCTCATGTCTGATACATATCACGCTTTGGCGCGAGATCTTCACGGCCGAAGCTTTTCCACCCAACTTGAAGTGCATTTGGATGGCAGCCTTCGTGCTGCCATCCAAGTGCAAAGTGCTGCGCATTCTCCATGTCACGGAGGATGTAGAAAACCACCCATGGTCGGATCTGGATAGTCGTGAACATAGCCATCTCTTGAGTCTCAGTGCGAAAAGTCTGCCGGCAGCGGGTTCACGTTGCACCTAAAGCTGTGGCCATGAATCACTCCCTGACTGCACTTGACGACCACTGATTTCAGCCCCCACTGATTTGCAGCATGCTGAGCGCGGTCAACAGCGGATGTCATCAGTGAACCCTCTGATGAAGTGCAGTTCGGAGGTGAGGTACAGGTTATCAGATCAGCCTACTCTTATGTCTCCCTTCCGGGGTCGGCACACGCGCATTAGCAGAACCTGAAAGGACACGTCTGGTGCGTTCGCGTTCGGTGCAGCTTGCTTCTGTTTTTCGGACCCGCCCCTCTGCAGTTGGAATTGTGCAAATCAAAATAAATGTCTTATTTTTATGTGCTTCTCGAAATTTCTGCCCTGCTATGATTTCTGCACCGACAAGCTTAACTGCTTGTAGTGCGGCACTTTCTAAACGAAAACACCCTAGAAAGTATGGCTGTCAAGCTGGCACCGTTGACTGGCTCTTCCAGACATCCGGTATTTTTCCAGCAACAATGGGGCATGAAATATATAACAATGAACTTGGCAATTGATTCAGCCTATCGTTTTAAGAAAAATCTTTGCAAGGGTGTCAGGAATACATGATAGTGCTAGGTCTATCAATCTCTACAAGTACAGAGCTCCTGCTGCAATTAGGAATCCGCAACATGATAGAACTTGCAGAACCGCAGCTCATATCGCAGCTAGATAGACTGACGACCACCGCAGCTGGACGACACATACTCGAGCGGCTTGGCATCGGCTATCAACATGAATACGGTGACAAAGACATCCCGCGGAATGTCGGGAACGGCATTTGAGTCGCACAAGTCCCGAGAAGTAGGCGGTTGGGTTGTTAGAGGGGATACCGGCAAACTAAGAGCTGAAAGATTCGAATAATGCCAATGAATGAAATCGTCCAATCCGACAGACAAGATACTGCTGGCAGAGATAACAAAGCTTATCAATAAGCGCAAGATGGCCGACATAAGTATAACATGAAAATTGAGCATGCTTTAAAGAACGGCTGTAGCCTGAAAGCGGGAAAGAATAAATTGGGTACAGAAAAAGTTGTATGCACTGAAGGAAAGGAGGCAATGCCATTAATAACATGAAGATAATCAAGGTAGCCGAGTTCTATATGGACGTCTACAGTACCCACAATAGTCAAGACAAAAATGAAATTAGCTGTGAAGATCAATCTGATGTCCGGCCAGTAACAAGTGTTTGGCTGCAAGGAAAAGATATCAGCCCAGAACGATCTCCTGCAGGTAAGAGGTCCTGACTGGTATCCCGCGCTCGTCAGAATACGTGGTTTTGGCAGTGGACATTAAAGGTGCATTTGATAATGTTAGTCACAAGGGGATCTGGACGGTCTGGCAGACACGAATTGTGGAACCAGAGTCGGAGCTTTGTAACCGGACAGCCGAAATCACGATTAGTAACATATAAACAGAAGCCTTGTCGCCCACCAAAGACATGCCTCAAGAAGCAGTCATTTCACCCACGCTCTTCAACATGGCAATGATTAGCTGGCAAGGAGCCTCGAGAAGGTGGAGGGCTATGTACGCTATGTACGCGGATGACGCCACCATCTAGACAACTACAGGATCACTTAGTGAGAAGGAAGCAAAAATGTAAGGAGCAGCATCTGTCATAGAAAAATATCTAATACAGAGTGGCTTGGAGCGCTCATCAAGGAAATCTAAACTGATCCAGATTCTGGTGAGGAAAGGGCAACCATTCTGTTCCCACAGACCAAGTAGTAAGGTTGAAAGTTGGGCGAGTTGAATCTGGTTCATTTTGTAGGTAGCCCGAAAAACAAGGACCAAGAGTAGAAGAGCCAAGAGTAGAAGGGTCCTCGTTTTTCGCGATACCTACAAAATGAACCACAGGCCCCAAGCTCGAAATCCGGCTATAACGAGAGACCGTGCCCGAAAAGGCAACCATGAGGATACTGGGGATTTGGCTCCAATCTACTGAAAGGTGCCAACACACTCTTAATGCTTAAAACCTCGACCAATCAAGTCACCCAAATGATAGCGCAGGTGACCAGCAAAAAAATGGGGATGGAGCTGGACACTCTGAAACGGGTCCGGAGCCTCGTGATTAGCAGAATAGCGTATGCTCTACCCTACTTCAATATAACCAAAGGAGAGGAAGACGGAGCGGACGCCATCATCAAAATAGCGTTTCAGACCGCACTCAAGCTCCCCAAGAACACGTCAAGCCACAAGATGGCAGTTCTCGGATACACAATACAAGAATGGGTAGCAGCCCAGATCAAGTCACATCTGAACAGACTTGTGCAAACGAGGACGGGAAGATGGGTGCTGGAAAGGCTGGTGTACAGCACACACCTACAGGCTTATAACAGGACAAGAGAGGTACCAATGGAAGTCAGAAATTGTTAGAGTTCAGCCCATACCGAGAAAAATGCACACCTGCCTACATCCGGGAAGGAGGCAGGCGAGAGCAGAGTATTATGAAAAAACGTTCGGCCAACAAGTCACGTCAGGGTTCACCAACGCAGCTTTATATAAAAGCAACGCAGAGGGCAGTAGCCACGATCATGGACTGCGAGGGCCGCGAGGCAGCGCCTCGATTAAAAACTGTATACGGTTATAGTGTCTAATATTTCTAGGCACTATAGTACGGTCACCGAGGCCGAGGAAGTGGCCATTAGTCTGAAAAGAGAAACGGGTTGAGAGTCTGACGATACTGTCGGATTCTCAATCCACATGCAGACATTTTCAGCGGGGAAGATATTGTCACGTGGTGGTGACAAGGTCGATGACACAAATGAAGAGTCTGTGACTGCACTGAAGAAACGTTTTATTGGGCTGACTTGCACCCGCAAAAAACTAAGCAACTCGGCGGCGGCGATAGCAACAAACGTGCTCGTCGCTCGTCGAACAAAGAACGCCCGTCATACTCGTCAACGCTCAATTTAAAGGCTGCTCAGAACAATCTAGATAACGTCGCAAACTGCTACTGGTACAACCTGGAACATTGTAGAAACATACGCAAGTGATCGAAATCTTCGATACAGATCTCGGCGTATAGTTCGCGACAAATAAAATGATAACGCGTCGTATCGCAACAACGAGCATGAATAAACACGGGATACAAAACTGATACGCGATCCAGAAGAGTGATAAGGCTGCATGCCGGCGGCTGTTAAAAAGCAACAAATACAGTTTTGAAGGTTTCGCGGCAATATCGTAGACAGCATACCAAATCTTGACTTCCACAGGCGAGCCACCTATGTTACTGTATAGAGTCATGGTGTTCAACGTATTTCAGTTACTTAGAACCAGTTATCCGTCTACAAAAGCGTGCACTGAGAATTATTACTTTCTCGGGGTATACTCAGTCTAGCTTACACCTATATAAAACAGTTCGCGTGCTACCAGTGACCAGCGACGCCTCCATAACGGCACTCGCCAACTACATGCAAGAAGTATGGAGTAGCGGTAGTTTTCTCCAGCAGTGGAAAACTGCAAACGTTGTGCTAATTCCAAAACCCGGCAAGCCACCGAAATTGGAAAACCTCAGATCTATTTCTCTACACTCATGCATTGGAAGGCTTATGGAACGCGTGATCCAAACAAGGCTAACTAATTTCACGGAGAAAAACGACCTGTGGCCGCACGAGATGGTCGGGTTCCGACCGGGCCTGTGCACACAGGACGTAATGCTGCGATTACAACATGACATAATTGACTCGAAATCCAGAGACGTGAAGGTAATTCTAGCACTAGATCTAACAAAAGCATTTGACAACGTAAAACACCAGGCAACAATTCTAGCGGGACTGCAGGAATCATGAGTCCGCGAAAGGACATATAATTACGTAATGGATTTCCTGACAAACAGGACGTTGACTAAAATTTCAAGACCAAGAATCCCCCCCTGTCCGCCTGGGAAGTAAAGGAACGCGCAAGGCTCGGTGCTCTCCCCCTTCCTCTTTAACATGGTGATGAGAGGCCTTCCCGCCGCTCTTAAAGTCATAAAAGATCTAAAGTTCAGCATTTACGCGGATGACGTTAATCTCTGGATGAACAATGGCAGCGATGGCAGCATAGAGGAACGCCTGCAGGCGGCGGCGGTCTCTACACTCATGCATTGGAAGGCTTATGGAACGCGTAATCCAAACAAGGCTAACTAATTTCATGGAGAAAAACGACCTGTGGCCGCACGAGATGGTCGGGTTCCGACCGGGCCTGTGCACACAGGACGTAATGCTGCGATTACAACATGACATAATTGACTCGAAATCCAGAGACGTGAAGGTAATTGTTTGGATTACGCGTTCCATAAGCCTTCCAATGCATGAGTGTAGAGACCGCCGCCGCCTGCAGGCGTTCCTCTATGCTGCCGTCGCTGCCATTGTTCATCCAGAGATTAACGTCATCCGCGTGCTCTCCGCAAAAATCCGAACTTTTCATATAAATAAATGAGGTGCAAGGGCGACTTTAACGTAGAAATTAAGGTCGACGGCAAAACCGTACCAAAAGTGCAGCAAATCAGAATCCTCTGAATTTTTATTCAATAGGGGTATAACGACGGAATGATAAAAAAACTCACTACCTACTCGCGACGCAGGTAACAGGGATATTTAGGAGGATTGCATTCAAAGGGAGAGGTCTCAAAGAGAGAAGCCTCTTGAGACTGATGCAGGCGTACATAATAAGTAGAATATGCTATGTCACACCGTTACTCAACATCAGGACCAATGAGAGAGAGAGAGCAGAACTTTTTATTGATTCCAGCGGATGAAGAGGCTCCGGCCCTCCGTCGCTTGGGATGGATGGCGGGTGCCCCGCCTCAGACGCAGGCCGGCAGACGTTGTTGGCCGGCGGCGTCCCAGGCCAGCTGGATGGCGGCTAGCTGGAGCTCAGGGTCCGAGCAGCGCAGCATGGTCTCCCAGAGTTGCGGCGTCAGATTTAGACCCCTCCCGGGAGAAAAGGGGCAGTCCCAGAGGATGTGTTCGAGGGTCCCTCTCGAGTCACAGTTTGCACACAATTCAGATCTTTCTCCTGGGAGCATATGGCTCACCAGGAGCGGGTGCGGAAATGTCCCAGTCTGAAGGCGACGCCAGGCGACGGCGGCGGCCTGCCTGAAATTTAGGGTAGGGGCTGGCGCAGCAGCCACCCGTCTACTGAGTCTATAATGCTGCAGAATTTCTGTGTAAGACTTGGCACACTCTATGGTCCCCGCTCCAAGTCCGCCCTCTCTGCCACCGGCTCGGTGGTAGAGCCCTCGAGCCATGGCATGGGCGGATTCGTTGCCGGGAACGCCAGTGTGCGATGGAGTCCAAATCAGCTGTAAAATATAGATAGACGCACTCACAATGCGTTGTGTCAAGAGGGCGCTGGGTCTACCCATCTCCTCCTCTACGGAACGCCTTATAGAAATGGGAGTGCATAATAGCTGAACGGAACTTGCTGAAGCAGTGAATGGGTGGGTCGAAAAACAGATAGGGGCACAGCCGACAAGGTTGTCCTACTGCCACAATGTCGCGAGAATATCATTGTCCGTCCTCTCCCCCGCAACATACACCCAGAATACCACAAGGAGAGACGGGAGAAGAGAGCAGAAGCACTGGTTAAAAGAGGAAAATAATTCAGAGTAAAAGAAGTTGCCTACGTAGACGCTGCAAGCGGCCGATCAGGGGCGGCAGTCGCCGTGGTAGTCGATGATAGCGGCGCACCAGTCGTCTCCGCCACCATCCGAAGCAGAAACATAGACACGGCTGAAGAGATCAGAAACAGGTTGGTTGGTTGTACAACTTTTAATTCCATCAGAAATGGGCGTCCTCTTCCCCGCCCCCGGCACGCGTGCTTGGGAAGACAGGGAGTCGTGCGCCCGTGGATTAGAGACTGGCAGTTAGCCCTTGGCTTGTTGCATCCTCTTCCGCCAGATGGACGGTGCGGTGCTGGATCGCAGGGTCCGCGCTTCGCTACAGGGTATCTCAGGCTACTCTACTTGTAATATTTTGTCCTATCCCTGGAGATTGTGGGCACTCCCAAATTATGTGGCCGAAGGTCCCTCTCGCCCCACAGTTGCCCCACTAACAGTTGCCGCAGAGTGTGTGACTGATACTGCGCCTTTCCTTTCCTGTAAACCAATTATAATTGTACGTAACACTGCAACGAACTCCAATAAGGGGTGGGGCAGTGGTTAGACGCCCGACTACTGTGCCGGAGTAACCGGGTTCTATCCGTTCCGCGGCGGCTGCGTTTCGATGGAGGCGAAACGAAGAGGCGTCCGTGTGGTGCGCGAAGTCAGCGCACGTTAATGATCCCCAGTTGGTCGAAATTACTCCGAAGCCCTCCACTACGGCTCCCCTTTCTCTCGTTCCACTTTCACTCCCATCTTCCTCCTTTCCCTTACGGCGCAGTTCAGGTGTTCACAGAAGCTTGTGACGGATTGTAAGCCTTTCCTTTCCTGTGAACCAATTATTATTATATTATGATTCCCTGAACCAATTAACAATGACGACAAATCATGGAAGAAGGGTAGGCTGTCGCCATTATCCTTTTGAACGACACCTAAGATACCCTCTAATTAGTTTTCTCCCTGTAATGGCTTCTTACTTCCCGATGTTCACTTAAGATTCACGCTAACTGGATTTACTGGCACCAGACACTGGGTTTACTGGCACTGACACTCGCAAAACATCAAGGAACTACCTGGAGACGGCTACAAATAAACGCATACCCAAGTCACTACTATACAGTAAGATTTGGCCTAAGCAATACACTCCAGAATATGTGGTGCGGAGAGATAGCCACCCTCTACCACTCCACATGGGGCTATCGGGCGTGCCCGATAGAGCACAAAATTACAAACCCGTCACTCGAGCAGTGGGAGGGGCTTCTGTCCAGCTCCGACCCGCAAGTTCAGCAGGCGCTGGTCGAGCGGACCTAAGAGGCAGCAAGAACCAATGGGATCCTCTACGTACGAACACCACCTGCAGCTCAAGACCCCAACCCCTGAATCCCTTCCCATTTTGCGGAATGAAGTTTTATACTACTACTACTCCCGCGAAAGAAGTCACCGCTGGCTAACAGACTCGCTAGCCAGTCCCCTAGCGAAGACGAGTGCGCGCCAGTTTCCCAAGCTCGAGCACATGGCGGCACCAGCAAGTAATTAAAATTGCAGTATTGACCATCTAGGTGGAAAATGCATCGTCCGAGGTCAAGCAGAACCATAAGGGCGTGAATCTTACGTTAACATGGGGAAGAAGCCATCACAGGGCGAAAATAAACTCTTAGATGTCTTTCAAGAGGAGAATGGCGAAAGCGTATACCTTTCTTTTATGACAATGTAATAATAATGATAATATAATAAAAATTTATTTATCCATCTGTGTAAAGACTGCAGTCTTTATCCTTCGTATAGATCTTTTCTTTTGCAGGCGTTTGCTGCCTCCACAAAGTCAGGTGCTGGAGGGCCTACACGCCGCCAAGTCGCCCCTACAGCACGGTCAGTTGAGGCTGGCCACCTAAGTGCTGAACTTCGTTACAACTTAAGCTTGCGCCTGTGTTCCCTGATGTGGCACCAGCCCGCCGCTTACTCGCTGAAGATGATGTTCTGTCAAGTGAAATAAAAGTGCCCTCTGTTATGATGCTCATCTCGAGGCTTTGCATTGGCCTTTCTTCATGAATCCCCTAGTACAACCGCTCGTGTGCGGAACATTCTCAGTGAAAGTTGCAGCTCAGGATTTCAGCCCGTGCATACCTCTAGCAGAGACCCTTTCTACTGCTGCGCGCCGCCGTTCTCCTCACGAAAGGGCATGTTCAATCCCACTCAACTTATCCATGCAGTGAGCATTGCTTATATCGTGAGCGCACAGAGGTGGCGTGATAATTCCAATAACGCGATTGATATGGTCGAAATCACACCGTAGCTCTCCACTACGGCTTTCCTTTCTCTCTTTCCACCTTCACTCCCACCTTCGTCCCTTCCCCTACGGCGCGGTTCAGGTGTCCACAGAAACAAGTGTGACAGATACTACGCCTTTCCCTTCCTGTGAACCAACCAACCATGAAAGGGACAGCATGCGTTTGTTTTCGTCATGGAAATTATTTGCTCCGGTGGCTCTTTGTTTTATTTGTAACGTAGTCGATGCGACAGGAATTACACCGGCTAAGACCTGATTTCATGTGCAATGCGCTGCTCTGAAAATTCAGCACGGCCATTTTTCTCCTTATTCGCAGTACAGAACATAAAGGCTTGTGAACGGCGTAGGATTATGCCCCAGTCATTGTACGACTGTGAAGACATCTCGCAAGACGGGTTAAGCGGGTATTTAGGTAGGAAGAAAGATTAATACGATCTCCCGAGCTAGTTGGATGCGATCGATATGTATCAGCAGCGAGAACATAATCAGGAAGATACAGATGGGACAGAGGGCTGAACTTTAAACTATGAATACGTTAAACCCCGAGCTTAAATGCCCAGCACGTAAACACTCATCAGGGCAAACATTTTCCGACATAACTGCAGAACCTATACTGCAGAATTGCGTAAGCATGAGCGTTGCTGCGATATCCGTGATATGTGTCAGCGGGATTACGCGAGTGACAGATACTGCGTCTTTCCTTTTCCTGTAAACCATTATAGAATGCCGGTGAACATTGATGCGTTCAACAGAACGCTGGTTGTGTTCGACAAGGGTTGTGACAAACTTTTATTCGTAAGAAGGCGATAAATAATATAGCAGCTTTGCTGGCAGTTTCGGGCTTCCGGTTGTGGCGTCCAGGCCGTGCCCAGTCGCGACTTCCTTCACCCAGGCCACCAGCCTAAGTTGGACACTCGGTTGCGGTCTGGTAATGTGGAAAGAGGCAGGGTGCAAGTGTGCGGAACTGGACTATAGAAGAGCATAGTCGGGGCGGAAGCTGTCACATAAGCGACAGGCGCCGTAGGGAACAGGCGAGCAAGACGTGCTTTAGTAAGCAAGGTGCGGGCCTGAAGGTAGCACCATAGCCTCCTCTATTAGAGGAGGCTATGGTAGCACAAATAGTTTTTATTGGTGGTGGTGGAAAATGGGTTTATATGGAGAGGGAAGGTAGGATGAGAGAGGCGGTAGAGCAGGGTAATTTTGCGGAACGTGAGGAGCACGTCGTGCGTATTCATTCCCGAAGGAGGCGGTCTTGCTCGGTCAGTCAAATCGCTAGCGATGGAATTGGCCGCCTCGTTTCCAGGATGTGCCACGTGTTCGGGCCCACAGATGATTTGGATAGGGCGGTAAAGGACGATACCGGTGCGCAAGATATCGATGGGTGTGGGTGCCACCAGTTGAACCGCGTAGCTGTAGATCGTTGCTTTTGAATAACTGAAAATGTATTCGGCTGAGGTTTGTGTAATAGCTAGCGCAATAGCTGCCTCCTCCGCCTCAACTTAGGTTTAAGAGCAGACATATGCCGTTGGAGTGTGTGTGGGAAAAGTTGTCAAACAGCAAGGGCGTGGGCTGGGTAGCGACGTTACTGGGCGGCATCCACATAAGCCACCGCTGGCTGCCGTCCGTACTCAAGCCAGATACAAGGGTGCGCTATGTACCGTGTGCAGCTGCAACGCTCAGGCCTTCGCATTGCTACACTGCAGATTCTCCTGTGCTGTCGGATTTTTTCAGGCTGCAGTTGGTTGATTACCTCTGTGTAAACACTTTCTGCCATTCCCACCCATTTGTGAACGCGTCACTTTTAACCGTCGTTCACGTCCAAGCATTTTAAACTTTCCACCACAGGAAGTTAGGCCAACGTCACCGGAAGTCGAGCACCACGTGACCTCCTTTGAACGTCTACATTACCCCTCCCGACTATTTCGATTGAATTTGGCTGCCAGCCACCTTGGCTCCCAATTACACACTTCATTTACTACAATTATTTACCTAATTAACCCACATTAACGATCTTGTCATTTGCACACCTTTTTTTTTTGACCTGCTATTCGATCGTATAATTCTTTTTCCAACACACCTAATAAATTGGTTCACAGGAAGGAAAAGGCGCAGTATCTGTCACACTTGCTCTGTGGACACCTGAACCGCGCCGTAAGGGAAGGGAAGATGGGGAGCCGTAGTGGAGGGCTACGGAGTAATTTCGACCACCTGGGTACAGTGCCCTGGGGAATTTTAACGTGCGCTGACATCGCACAGCACATGGACGCCACTTCGTTTCGCCTTCATCGAAACGAAAGCCGCCGTGGTCGGGTTCGAACCCGGGAACTCCGGCACTGTAATCGGGCGTCTTACCACTGCACACAGCACAGACAAGGTCACGCCCATGCGAAATCTGCCAGCATAGCCTACAAAGCTTACGCATTAGTATTCATCAAAACATAAATATTACTTCTAAAAACCACACTAGACATAAAATTCCATGATGTACAGCACAGATGACAACTGCAAAAATATACACACAAAAAAAAACACATTGCATGCCAGAGAGCAGGTTTGCAAATGGAGAAAATGCCAGGTCAATTTTGGCTTGCAACAGATATATATGTCTTGCGCGAAAACGCGTATAGTTGCTAAAAGCAGTTGCGGTTTGTTTTTCGTGCAGGAACAACAGCTCAAAATATGGAACAGTGGAGCATAAGACGCTTTTCCTTTGTTCCATTGCATGCAGCTGTTATCGACGTGTACATATGCAGCAAACTGGGGAAAATTTTACAACGTTCAGCTAGGTGGCTTAGCGCGTATTAGCCTATGTATACTGCTATTTGCGGCCAAAACGTACCCGGTGTAGATCGATCCGTACATAGGCCAGGACTGACTGTATTCATTAGTGCTGCTGCTCTTACCTACAGCAAAGCAGTAGAGAGGGAAACGTCGTTCGGGCCTGCGAAGTGCTTCGGCTATCCAAGCAGAAGCGGCACACGTTCAAACTTATCTTGCAAGGGCAAGTACCTACATGGCTTTCAGTCTGACTTGCGCTAGAATCGAATTTGATGAAGACAACCACGCACAGCGCGAAGACTCGTTGGTTGGGGTAAATAAAGATATCAAAAAATGCCCCCATCACAATGGCAGGCGTTATATCGAAGACTGTTAGCGATGGTCGTGTGTGAGCACGCTCGGTCGAGAGCCCTGATTTATATGCCTCGGCAACACCTCCTACGTCTACTTTTATTGCGAAAGCAATACTACTTTCACTTTTCAAGCCTTTGCGGTGCGATGGCGGTTCACATGAAATTACCTTTCGCATGACCCTGTGTGACGTCATGCCTTAAAGCTGGGCCATTAAGGACTTCTTGTCAAACAGAACTGCCTGCATAAAGTTTCAAGTCCCCCACAGTGAAGTTAGGGAGCAGGGGGACGCCGCAGGGCCCGGTTCTCTCCCCGTTCCTTTTCAACGTGGCGATGAGGGGCCTCCCAGAAGCTCTGAGGAGCATAAAGGGGCTAAATTTCAGTAGTTTATGCGGATGACATCAGTCTCTGTGTTAACCAGGGCAGTGATGCGAGCATTCAGGAGCGCCTGCAAGCGGCGGCGGACACTGTCGTAGACTACGCGGCCAGTAGGGGTCTATTATGCTCGCCGCAAAAATCAGAATTATTTGTCTATAACCCAAAGTCACTCCGATGCAAGCGCAGCTGGGAATTTGACATTAAAGTAGAAGGAAAACCAGTTCCAAATGTAGATCAAATCAGAATCTTAGGACTATTCATTCAGGAAAATGGATATAATGATGGAACAATCAGAAAGCTAGAGGGATTCGCCACACAAGCCATTGGAATATTTAGAAGAATCGCGTTGAAATGACGAGGCCTACGTAATAAGTCGCGTGAGCTATGCCACGCCGTTCTTAAACATCAGGTCGGAGGAGAAGAAGAGGTTAGACTCTCTCATTCGACGGAGCATAAAGAGGGCCCTGGGCTTACCAATTACCACATCCACAAAGAAGCTACTTTCTATGGGAGTGCACAATAGCTGGGACGAAATAGCGGAGGCTGTCAGAGTTTCGCAGCTGGAAAGATTAAGTCGAACGACCACGGGCGGAACTATACTCGAAATGGTAGGCCTGCAGACAGATAGGGGACTGCGAGAAAAATTAAGTACCCCACAGGACTGCCGAGAAAATCTAATCATTCCCCCCCCCCCCTCCCTCGTAACATGCATCCCATATTCAACACAGAGAGGAGGGAGAAGAGAGCAGAAGCACTAATCAGACGCTTCGATTCGATGGACAGCAAGTCGGTTGCGTACGTGGATGCGGCAAGTGGCAAAACGGGGGCGGCGGTCGCCTCGGTGGTCGACGGCCTAGGTGCCCCGGTATCAGCGGCCACCATTAGAAGCCGCAACGCCGAAACGGCTGAAGAAGTTGCAATAGCGCTCGCTTGCGTCGGAACACAAGCCAATTTCATAATCAGCGATAGCAAAACGGCTATTTGGAATTTTGGAAAGGGTAGGGTCTCGCCGGAAGCGGCAAGGATTCTGGCCAGTAGACGACTAAATAGGAAAATTCGCCTAATTTGGACCCCTGCACACACGTCTGTTCCTGGCAACGAAGCGGCCCACGAGTTAGCCCGAGCTCTCTACTTCCGGGTAACTGTGGAGCCGCCCGAATGCCGGAACATGGACGAGCGTCCGCAAAATTATACGGAGATTCTTCAAAATTACAGGTTAAGCAGGAGACTGGAGCCACCACCGGATAAAAGTTTAAACAATAGGGAGGTAGTCGCATGGCGGCGCCTGCAAGCTGGGAACTTTGTAAACCCGGTCTGGGCATATTATATCCAAATGGAAGATAGGAGAAACGATAAATGCAAGCACTGTGGAGAGAGAGGGACCCTCGACAATATAATCTGGGAATGTACTAGCTCCCCAGGGGCTAAAACAAGTATAAATTGTAGAGAAGCCTGGGAAGCCCTGTTGCGGAACGAGGTCCCTGCTCCACAGCTACAAGCCATCCGCCTGGCGGAAGAAGCCGCGAAGAGCCAAGACTTCTTTGCCTGCTTCTGATCGCGGAGGCCTCTGCTCCCGTCTCTTAGGCCTGCGCGCCGGGGGCGGGAATTGGGGGCCTCCTAATCTGGTGGAAAATAAAGTTATCATCATCACCATCTGGGCGACCAACTCGCGCCGTTCGTGAGAGACGGCGGTACGGTGGCTAGAATAGCCACCGTAACGGCGGGGCGAATGAACGGGGGCCTAACTCCCGCTCTCTCCGCCAGGAGGGCCACAGGTGTTATGACATCACGCCTCAGAGCTGGGCGACTAACTCGCGCCGTCCGTGAGAGACGGCGGTGCGCATGAACGGCGGCCTAACTCCCGCTCTCTCCGCCAGGAGCGCCACAGGTGTTATGACATCACGCCTCAAAGCTGGGCGACCAACTCGTGCCGTCCGTGAGAGATGGCGGTGTGCATGAACGTCGGCCTAACTCCCGCTCTCTCCGCCAGGAGGGCCACAGGTGTTATGACATCTAAACGCCTCAAAGCTGGGCGACCAACTCGCGGCGTCCGTGAGAGACGGCGGTGCGCATGAACGGCGGCCTAACTCCCGCTTTCATAGTCTGCGTCAGTTTGGAACGTTAAACCCCATAAAACAAACCTGGTCCCTCTTTCCGCTTTCGCAATAACCTTCCTCACTTTCCTTACGTCGCCGGTCAAGTTAAAGATCCCCAGGTGGTCGAAATTACTCCGTAGCCGTCCACTACAGCTCCTCTTTCTCTCTTTCCACTCACTCCCACCTTCCTCCCTTCACTTACGGCGCGGTTGCAGTGTCCACAGAAAACAAGTGAGACAGTTACCGCGCCTTTCCCTTCCTATAAATAATTCAGTTTTTTTTAAAGATCCCCAGGTGGTCGAAATTACTCCGGCCCCCTCAACTACCGGAACTCCTTTCTCTCTCTCTGCTTTCACTTCCACCTTCCTTCCCCCATTAAGGCGCGTTCAGGTGTCCACAGAACAAGTGTGACAGATACTGTACCTTTTTGTGAACCAATTATTATAATTTTTATTAAGTGTCCACAGAAAAAAAATTGCCGACGATTCCGGTACTTCCTAATGCGAAATTTGAGCGCAGCTCATCAGCTGTGTCACCCTTTCGATAGATTGAGGTTAAGATTTCGAGCAAGACATGTATATACAATTGCAGACAACTATTTTATTTTTCACACATATTCCTTGAATAAACACTCCACTAACAGCTCAATCTCTACAAGCTCAATACCTACGGCGCACTAAAACTGACGCAGGTAGAGACATACTTGATGGCCTGATTATCCGAATACTCGCCAACAACCTTCAGCTTCTCCCCCTCCCTTAACCCATATTCCGTACCCTCCTTAGTCAGACATCCCCCACACAACACACAACCCTATTACCATACCACACGCAGAGTGGCCCGAGCACACACCCTGCACAAATACTACGGTTCCGAGGAAGACGCCCTATGCGTGGACGCGGCTTGTGCGGGAACGTGCTCTGCAGTGGCGGTTATGGACAACACGGGGTGTCCACTAGTATCTGTATTCCTCCCACCCACCTCCACTTCGGAATCAGCAGAATAGGCTTCAATAGCTGCTGCTATTGCCCACACTGAAGCCCGGTACATTCTTTCCGATTCCAAAACTGCGTTGCTAAATATCGCCAGAGGCAGGATTCATGAAACTGCAATCCGCATGCTAGAATCGGTTTCTCCTTAACCAATCCGCCAAGTGGAGCTAATCTGGGTTCCTGCGTACTCGGGAAATCCTAGCAATGAGGCCGCCAGTGTCCACACTCAAGGACTTTTAAACCGGGCGGTGGCGGACTCGGGACTGGACGACTGGAGAGAACGCATGCATACCTTCAGCGAGCTGACGCAGACCTATCGAGCCGAGTGTCAGCTCTACGCCCCCCCCCCTCCCCTCACCCATCCTTTACTATCCACAGCCAAATCCTTAGGCGCCACCTGCAGGATCGAACCCTTCCCACGCCCTACCTATACTATCCCGCATGTACCCAAGTGTCTTCACCCATTCTTGTTCCTTGTGCTTTCATCCCACCGCAACACTAACACACATCCTGATGAAGTGCCCGGCTGATCCTTCCACGCTGGGCTTGTTGCTGTCCACCTGGGAGGAATGGGAGGCCTTACTGCGCTGCGGACCCCCGTCGGCAGAAGACCACCACCACGCGGGCCGCGGACGTGCTGCAGCGACATGGACTGTCGTCACACATCTAGTGCAGTGAGGCCGTGCCTGGCCCGGAATTGCTGCCCACATCAGTAAACAATAAAGTTTTCTTTCTCTCTCTCTGTCATGAAGCAAGCTTTTTGGTCGGAGAAATGAAGAGAAAAATTAAGTTACTAGGAGCTTGCGGGAGGCAGCGCGTGTGCCATAGGGACGTTGCGCGGCGAAGAGACTAATGTCACAAGCTGCAGACGACAAGAAAGAACCTTAAATATCTTACAATCCACGTTGCATACGGATATAGGACGGCAGCCTTCAACAGTTTTCAACCGACATGCGTCTGTAGGTTTTGGGATTAGTGTGATGTGACCAGACGACTGACTGATGCCGCTGGTTATCTTTGCACTGTGTACCATGTGTGATCACGTCTTCCACTTGAGCTCTGAAGAGCGCCTTTCATAATTGGTTCACAGGAATGGAAAGGCGCAGTATCTGTACACTTGTTTCTGTGGACATCTGAATCGCGCTGTAGAGAAAGGAAAGTAGTGGAGCTTGGTTACGAGGAACACCACCGAAGGCGACGACGACTCGAAACCCAGGAACGGGTGCCAAAACGCTGCGCTCTAAAATTCAGTGCATGTTGTTGTTGCAACTGAAGGAAGAAGGAAAAGGAAATGCAGGGGCCTGCTACTGGCTCTGTAGCAGAGCCACCTCTGCTGCCTCGTGCGCACAGAAGAAAAAAATAGAGAAAAAAAGGGGGAGAAAGATGAGCGTCGCAACAGCCGTCGTCCACTACCGAAACGATAGCGGGTGCAATGACGGCCTACAAAAGATAAAAATAAGGTGGAAAGCTAGCCCCCGCCGCAAGCGGCAGTGACCTACCAGTCCCAGCCCCGTAGGACCAGGAGCAACCACCAATCAGACCCCTCAGTGCGTGTTGTTGTTGTTGTTGTTGCTGTAGGAAGTAGGAAAAGAAAATGAATGGGTCTGCTACTGGCCCTGTAGCTGAGCCACCTCTGCTGCCTCTCACCACTGGACACGTGCGCTTGCCTCCAGTGCTCTGATTGGAAAACGTCGCAATGTCTCCGCGAATGAGAGCCTGCCGCGTGGGCTGTGGTCACTAGTTGGAAAGACAACCTCTCCAAGAAAACTAGGAGGCGTTGGAAAGACGCGATCAGAAACAGTAGTACCCGCATCAGTATGTTTCTTTTGTCCAGTCAGGGTAACAGAAGTTCGCTGGAGTTTGCGTTTTACAACTTAGGATTGATGAGGCATTCATTGAAGAAGACGCTTTCAGTGTATGCTACGTGACTGGCCGAGGTGAGTGCCCATCGGTCGCTTGTTTGTTTTTGCGTTAGGAACGCTGGTCAAAACCAGCCCCCATACCAGCAGTTCAGTGACACAAATTGCAACAAAGCAAACGGGCTCTACATGTTACCCGTCTACATTGAGACTCAAATGCTTGGAGAGCGCGAAAGGTATACATCCTTTGTATATGTGATTTGATGCCCTTGACAGTTTCAATGTCCGCCTTTGGAAGTGGCCGAAGATGGCCGCGTTTCGATTTATGAGGCAACGTGGACTGCACTACATTTGCATTGTCATGCTTGCATCGTCTTGTTGTTTTATACCCAACTGTATTTTTTCGGACACCTGCTACGCTTTTATGTAGAGAGTCTCTGAGACCTCTGAAAATTATGCATTGTGTTATCGTCTCGGTACATGTATTGTGTAGGCCTGAGGTGCTTCTGAGTTGCGTTCTTGTACGCGTTGGTAGCCTCCATTGCGCACTCGTTTATCCGCGTTTGTTCCCTTGGGGAATATCTCGTCTTTTGTGGCTAGGTCCTTCCATGCAGAATGCTGCTGAATAAGCTTTTCCAAATGCTGGCGTTCTCGTTCCTTGCACGCGATGCACTTCATCATCTGGAACGCTTTACACCAACGGAATGTAAATGGAAGTTGTTCACTGCCGCTTTTCGCTATTGACGTCAGATCTTAACATCGCCAAGTCATTTGATCCAAATTAGCTCAATCTGGCGATATGTTCCTGTGAAGTGCACCTTTTGTCTTGTGGTCGGACGCGTAAAGACACAGCAGTGTAGTTATGCACCAGTGGTATTTAGCGAATCTAAGATGGGCTGCTTTTTGACGCGAAAGCTTCGCCAGACCATGTATCGACCAAGGTCACCCCGGTAGACCGCTTGGCGTTCAACGAGCAGTGTGGATATAGTTTAGTTGGTTGGTTGGTTGGTTTGTGGGGTTTAATGTCCCAAAGCAACTCAGGCTATGAGAGGACGCCGTAGTGGAGGACTCCGGAAATTTCGACCACCTGGGGATCTTTAATGTGCGAATATAGCTTAGTCGTGGTACAGATGTATACACCACTCGACATTTGACGACAGGGGCAGCATCACGTGCTCCCTGTTGGCGGCGTCCTAGACTCTAGTCTCTGCTATTTAGTTGCTGAAAAACCGTCGGCGTATGGCTAACCATAAGCATAATCGAAGCGAAATGAAGCCAAACGCACTATGTGTGCTTTTCACAAATTTTGGTTCGCATGCATCCGGTGAGTTCCACTCGTTTTTTCATCACGCAGTTCCACTCGTTTTTTCATCACGCTCTCGGCCAGGTTTCCACACACTTGCGGCTACGAGCCCGAATTGCAAGCCCGATTCTGGGGATATTATGCCAGGCCGCGGATTCTACAGCGCGTTACACACATACCGGTGTGCTGTAAAATGCTTTTCCCAGCCGCATATAACGGGAACGTCCGACTTCTCCTTATCGAATCAGGTAAGTACCAAACTAAATTTAGTATTAAATCATACTAACGACAAAATTTTATTTTTTTTTTTCGAAATTTGAGCTGCGAGGATTCTGTGGTTTACCTCGGAGAAACATTCTACAGCGCGCCGATAATTGTGCCACGTAATACGCCTTCACATGTTCGTGGTACGTTCGCTTGGCGTGTGTGACATTCTGCCGTATTCACACGCCTCGCTTTTTGTGAGCACTTGAAATAAGCGCGTCTGATGGCGCTGGTCTGGGCCGACGCTGCCATTGTCTGGTGCTGGAATTCGGCGTCTCATGGAGCACCCGTCGGACGCGCTCTCGATAGTAGTACGCCGCGTGCGCCAAGTCTACCCATTCTTACAGCAGTTTGGTTCGATTCTCTTGGAGGCACAATAGAGTTCGCTGTGTTCTTTAACTTGCGCGATGACTACGTTCGCGATATCGGACATGTTTCATTTAAAATCTGGATCCTGCATTAGCACTTGGGTGCTTCTAAATGGTTGGAAACTGTTTGCTTCTTCAAAGGTGCACAAATGCTCAGTTTGGCAACGATTTTTCATGTAGCTTTGTTAAGAGCCTCCAGAATAGGTATTTAGGACAGGTTCGTGTCTCCTTTCCTTTCTCCCACACTGATTTCCCTCGCACTATAGATCTCTTTTGAAGGGATTAATGTCCCAGTGCGGTTCAGATCAACCATTATAATAAATTTGTATAATTACTCCGTTGTCTTGAATTTAAGAAACATTATTCTGAGAAGTATTGTGTTCGGAATGGAGAAATAAATTCTCTGTCTGAGTCGTAAAGCAAGGCGAAACGCAAGTTGCGTCCAAACAATGCAAGAAGCGCCTTGCATTGCAGCTCAAACCGAGAATTCATTTCTCTATTACGCGAAGGCCTTATCCTCGTTTCCCTGTTGTACTTTATTAGAACAGCCAAACTTTTTTCTTTAATTTAAAACCCCTTTTAATTTTATTTCTACATATTCTTTTACGCCCTGTGGCAGTAATTCTGTCTTTAGTATGGTTTCTTTGTTTCTTGTTAACTTAGTATATTTAAAATCCTTTACCCGTCTTGCTAGGGCTTCTTTTGTCAGAACTTAGACGACTTCCGCTCTAGTCTTGCACTACTTTTCACTTTTATGTCTTTGCGCGCCCCCGTGGTACATCGAAGTCCGTGGATGTGTGGACGTTTAATCGAATTTGTGCCTCCGAGTATATACTCCACATCGACCAAATTTGCATTTTAGCGACATTTTTCACATTCTAGCATAGAAATATTTTTATCGTAACCCTTCAGTGAACGAAGTAAGCGTCCCGACCTGTTTTGCCACCGCTCGTCGAAGTAAACTCGCGAACAGGCGTCGTGGCGGTCTACTTAGCGTCTTACAGACTGTCATTTTTCATATTTTTTCTTCTGGTGTTCAGGTGATTCACATATAGTTCCGCAGGGGTCATGATACCACATCTCATAACTAAATTAGCTGGCGTTCCAAACTGGTGTCTTGACTTTGTTATTGGCCGGTTAGATCAGAATCCTGCCTTCCATGACCCTTGGATTATAATTAGGAGGCGATACCTCAATGTACCGCAACCGCGTTCGTACGGCTTAGTTTAAGTGGGGAACAAACTGCATGTCACTCATGGCAAGCAGGGCAGTATTCATCATGGTCCGTTTCTCATCGTGACATCGCGGGACACGGGGCGGTCTATGGTTTCTGCGTCTTTACTCTTTCTGCTCAAGTTCATTACATGAGTGTTTACTAATTGATGCGTAAGCACTGCATGGCTATGTAGGCGCATTTCGCATGGGTATACAGTGCATTGCACTATTAGAGGCCCGATGTAGAATGCTTCTCCCAACTAAACCGCGGAATCCTCGCAGTTCAAATTTCGCGCAGAAATGGAATTTTATCGTTGGTATTTTTTAATACCAAATTTGTTAGGGATACTTGCCTGATTCAATCGAAATAAGTCGGATCTTCTTACTATATGCGGCGGCGGCGAAGCAAAAGAAACCATCGCTCCAAAGCTAACACCAGAGGCGACGTCTTGTGCTGCCCCCAACTCTGTCACAACAAAACAAGAGGCGAAAGAAGGTTGTTGCACCAGATGGCGCCATCAGTGATGATATATATATATATATATATATATATATATATATATATATATAATATATATAATTTGCTTCGCCGGTGAGAACCTCCGACGTCTTTTGAATAAGGCAGGTATCCCAAACAATACAACTCGCGGACTACACAGAAACGCTTGGGCTTACGCATTTGTTGAGCGCATAGAGTTCCTTACACTACCTAGAGGGAAAGCTGAGGGCGCTGCACTTCAGCCACCATGGGCGCGCTAAGAATCATGGGCCGGTGTGCTACTTGTTGCGGGACAGTCGGTTTTTCTCGGGTACGTGGAGTGGCGTTACTGCGATGTTTCTTTTTTGTCATCATCATCATCTGAAGGTGCGTACATAGACCGCGAAAGCCATAGTAGCGAAGGCGCTAAAGCAGACGTCGTCAATAAATGGTTTCTGTTTCCCGAAATTCCACTAAAAACTTTCTTAAGTGATTGTACAGCCATAAATATTTTCATAACGTTTTTTTATTTCAAAGTTTGCCTATTAAGTGCGAAATATTGGTATTTGTGCTGCTCAAAACTAAGCCAATAGGAGAAAGAGTCATCGCTTATATTGGATAAATCTCACACTGGCATTCTGTTTCTCTCTCTTTTTGTAATTTATAGTCACAATATTCCATCTTAGGACATTATTTACGGTAGAACAACGTTTATCTTTGCATTAGTTTTGGCCAAAAGTTGTAGTTCTGCACTCGGTAGCTCTCCGGCCCATGATGCTTTGAGCGCCCATGGTGGCTGAACTGGCTGTCTGGAAACTCCATGTAAACTCCCATAGACGGCAGCACAGCTTTCCTTCTAGTTAAGAGTAAGAAACTCTATGGTTGAGCGCATTTCTGTACTTATCTCAAAATGTTTTTAATCGTGAGGCGAGCAGCGTAGCAGTTCATGGAAGCTGTGAAATGTGCCGGGCCAGGCTTCTTTAACAGCGGAAACGATGACGGCGACAACGTCATTTACAACAAACTACCAAAATAAAAAATAAAAAGCAGCAAAGCTGCTTATCGAAGTGTCCTACCACCAGTGAAAAGCTGCAAAACATGTGGGAACGGCGTCATCTCCATTCTTGTGCACGAATTACATCACTTCGTCAGATGAGAGAATTACTGCCAGGATAATGTAGACCAAATAACCTAAAACCACGCTAAACCGTGTTGAACAAATCTTCTCGACATTTATTTTTAAGCCTTGTTAAACAGTTCCATTTTTTTGCATTACAGCATGGCATCCTTGCTGGAGGAGAGGCCTGCGTTACCACTACGTGATGCCACTGATCAAGCACGTACAATGACCAGTGATTGCACCTCCATCGGCCTCGGCGAGAAAACAGGTGGCGTTTTCGGGGCAGAGGTACACAAGTTTCACTATCCTGAAGGCTCTGAATTGTTCATCCTGAACTGTTATTGCTAGTGTGATATCATACGCGTTCCAAAACGCCAATTGGTACCGACTGTTTACTCAAGCGCAAATGAGTATTAAGCGTATTCAAATTTTAAGAAATTTCAATTATATTTGTTCTCGATTTTGAATGGTTGACATCGAACTATGCAGCTAAACAAATCGCTAGAAATCCATCACTGCAGCTTGTTTTAGAAAATAGGAAAATTTTAGGGGCAAGGGCTGATGGATGTCGCAACTAATGACTTTCCATTAGGACAAGGGAGACAGTTTTTGCCGTGTGTAATTAAACTAATGACTTTCCATTAGGACAAGGGAGACAGTTTTTGCCGTGTGTAATTAAACTAATGACTTTCCATTAGGACAAGGGAGACAGTTTTTGCCGTGTGTAATTAAACTAATGACTTTCCATTAGGACAAGGGAGACAGTTTTTGCCGTGTGTAATTAAACTAATGACTTTCCATTAGGACAAGGGAGACAGTTTTTGCCGTGTGTAATTAAACTAATGACTTTCCATTAGGACAAGAGAGACAGTTTTTGCCGTGTGTAATTATCGTAGGCTACTTGATATCCCCTGTGCTGTGAATCCAGGAAATATACCCGCCTGATCATGGGCTCATGTGCACGTTCAGAACAGGGCTGTATTAATCAGACCTCTCCAGAGCATTTCTTTCGTTTCCGATATGGGCGAGGAGGTTTGTGCAAAGAAAATGGGCTCTGCTTGCGCATATACATTGGGGTGTCTGACCACATTCTATTACTATGTTTACGAACAAGTATCGCTGGCTCAAGAAGCACTTATAAGACGCGAAACCTTGTTTGATTTCCCTGTCACTGGTTTAGTCAAGCGCTTGCATTACCCAGTACTTAAGTGCTTTCTTCTTGACATTCTTCATTGCACAAATATTTTATCTATGTTCTGAAGAAAGCTTGTCCTTAAGAGGAGAAGACACTGGTGTCTTCGGCAGTCTGTCTGTTTGTTAGAATTGTCGTATTGTCAATGATCTTTGTAAGTTTTGATCTTTGTAACCTAACATAACCTAACCTTATCTTGTCAGTTTGCTTCTGGAGCGTGCTGAAAGGAGATAGTATCGAAAACCGCGCACTACTGCGCGGGGCCATCCAACATTATCGTATGTTCTTGTCGCACTTTGCTTTGAACGCGTTTTCATCATAACCTTCATATACCGGACTATGCACACTGAAGGGTGAAGGCTTCTCCTGTATGCATCCGGATATCCCGCCCCTCTGCCAGCTGTATCCACTTTTTTCCACTACGAACTTTTAACCCCATCAGCACACCTAAATTCCTGCCGCCCCATGCTACGCTTTCCTCCTCTTACGATATTATTTTTTTTATCCTTGCATTGAAAGAACAGATGAGATAGAGGTGCCGTAGTGGAGGGCTTAAGCGTCTTGCTTACGTTGTGTATTTTCGCCTTACCCTGGCCATTATAGGTCACCCGAGAGTACGTTGATTTCACGTAGTTTCTTCCAAGACGAGCGGTGCAAACCGTATACAGTTATCTCCACGCAAAGCGAGGAACTCACAAGGATGTGTTCCGACGTGTTTGGCAGGCATTCATATATAAGTACATAAGGTGTGTCTTTAAACTGACGTATTTTATATGCATTTTCCCCTCCCCTGAATTAATCATAAGATTCGCTCTCGTGACCTCTTCATCGTCACGTGACTGAAAGGGAGGACGATGGGACCGGATATTATGCCTCCGACTTTGAGATGGGAAGGTTAGATCATAATGTTGCCTTCCACGACCCTTAGATTCCAGTTTGGAAGCGGGTTCAAGTGGGGAACAAACTTCATTAACTCGTGGCAGGCAGGGCAGTTTGCATTATGATCTGCCTCACAAGTGCGCCTCGCCAATGTGACATCGCTGGACACGGACGGTCTGTGGTTTATGTGTTGTTACTCTTTCCATGCTAATTGCATGATTGTTTACTTATTTTAAACATAATACGTGCAGCGCGGCCGTTACTGGGGGTTTATATTTTCTGCGCCAGGAATCGTTGACAGCGGAAAGATGATGACGACAATGTCATCTACAACAGAAATTACCAAAATAAAATAACATCAGACCGGCAGGCAAAGCTGCTAATCGAAGCGGCCTACCAGCAGCGAAAACTGCATGACATGTGGCAATGGCTTCTTTTGTGATCTTGTGCATGAAGTACATCACTTCGTCATATGAGCGAATTACTACCGGGATAATATATGCAAAACAACGTAAAGCCACTCATGTTAAACAGGCCTTTTCAACATATCTGTTTGCGCATCGTTAAAACAGCCCCAATCTTTACATTTCAGCACGCCATCCTTCCTGGAAGAGAGGCCTGTAGTGGGAACAAAGGCGTGCAGTGACGGGTGATTGCACCTCCAGCGGCCTCATCAAGAAAGCAGGTGGCGTTGCGGGCGACTGCGTGGCATGTGCATTTTGCCGCGGCAGGTATGCAAGTATCAGTATCCACCCTAAAGCGCTATTGCTAGTGTGAAATCTTAAATGATAAGGCATTCTGATTTTGAATGCCGTTTGAAACCTTTACATATTGTGCTTCGCCAATTCTGTTTTTCGGCGACCGCCGAGTTGACTTGCTATATTTTCGGCAGAGTTGGTGAGGGAGCCAGCCGGCAATCACCCCCCTAACGCCACCATATCGTGCCTTCTTTCGGGTAAAGACGTCACACCCCTTTGCCTGTTACGGCAGGCCTCTGGTTAAATCACTTTGCTACTGTGCCTGAGGCCGCTGGTGCGATTACAGTAGTGGCAGTTGTATTCCGATTAAGTTCTGCCTTTCAGGGTACGAGGGTTTCCTTGCGGTGAATCCTATTTTTTCGCACACGTACACTTCTGCTCATTCTGCCGCTACTCCCTCTCATTAGGATATGATTGTGAGTGACTACACTATGTACACGACCCCTCGGCTTCGGATAAAAGCCCCGAGCCGCATGAACGCGCCTGAATTGGGCGGAATTCGTACCAATTCACCTCAGTGACCATGACCCTGGCAGTTCAGGTCGTAGTTGCTAGCAGGTAGGAGTTGGTACTATTTGGTTAGCAGGTAATTTCACGTCTAGAGACAGATGACAGGGCCGAGTTGATGTATTAGCGAACTCGGCTAGCTCCTCTCATGTGAAGATTTTTATCAAACCAACTGGTACACTTGAATAAAGATTTAAGGATTCCGCTCGTGAGCCACTCTGACAGTTTTGTACATTATGGCTTTGTTTAGGACAGGCTTGCTTGGGGTTGTCTTGAACACACGTATTCTGACAGAGCGAGCAGTATAGTTCGTTAGCGTTAACGGCAATACGCTGAGAAAAGCTTTTACGCTTGGCGTGTCAGTTATTTCCTGTGTAGCTTATGTGTCTCTCATATTATCCTCCACGACAGCTCTTACCCAGATATTCTCATCTACACGACACAGATCGCAACAGTTAGAGGCATTTACTGCAAAACTACAGTCACGACAACCCAATTAATATATAGTATATTTTGCTTTTTCCTGACCAACGGATTTCCAAAAGAAAACGAGAGCAGCGCCTGGCGGATGAGACGGAAACACCAAGCAAGGAAGCAGGTTTGCCTGCGGCCAACTGCACCCCATCCAGCACGTGCGTCTGGATGCATCTTACACCAGGTGCGTAATCGGTGTTCAAATCTTGGCGTCCTCTAATTCAACACGCCATTGAGCCAAGTACATTACGTCATTATTGCTCCCGTAGAATAGCGTGACCAGCAACTCAAATACTTATCCCAAGTTTTTATCAGAATGGATGGGCGGCTCCATCGAAATCCAAGATGTTCGAAATCCATATTATTCGAACAGAATTGCGATCTTCAAAAATATTTATTATTTAATATCTACTGCAAGCCCCATGTAATGCTTGCGTAATACTGGTGTGTCAACGGGTAGAGGCCCGGGCGTCGCCCTTCGTGAGGGCAGTGTACTTAAATAATATCTAGTTCGCAAAATATTATACCGTAATAGAAGCCGACCGACAGGGCACGTCTCTTCGATTTTTTTCTAAAGGGCGAACACCATTATGGTGCCCGGCTACGGTTAAGCGTCACGCTATATATCTCGCCAACCACTACATATCCCACAACCACGAACCAGGAATTGGAAACACGCTAGTTAAGGTGTAAGCTGAGTGCAAGACAGGCACCACGGGTAGGAAGTTTATTCATGAGAAAAAGCAGCTTCGTACTCGGCATCCCAGAGCCTTTGGTGTGAAGCATGGACTGGCCGCAGCCAGACAGAAGGGCGCCGTAAATCACAGGAGGGCACCGAATGCCATTGCGATGCCTCACACCACAGCGCGGCTAATAGCCGCTGATCCGTCATGGCATCAGAATGCGGTGGCTTTGTGCCTGCACTATAAGCCTCTTACCGTCCGCAACCAACGACCAGTTTACACGAGCGCCTGTCTACAGAGGTTGGGGAGCGCGCATGGCCGCCGCCAAGGCGATGTTTCTCTTAGCACCGCTAAGTCAGAGGTACCGAACTTTCGAAGCTTTAGAAAATGCGAGAGGCGCGGGAAGGCAGTGATGTAAGAAAGTGCTTCACTAAATTGTCATAAATACTTTAATGCGAGTATGGCGATGGGTTACTCTAGAGCGTAGGTGCATTACCACATGCGACCTTCGAATCCCGGCCTCGGCGGCAGCTTGATGGAGGCGAGAAGCAAGGCGCCCTTGTGCTGTGCGATGTTTGTGCACGTTAAAGAACCCCAGGTGGTCGAAATTTCCGTAATCCTCCACTACGGCGTCTCTCATAGCCTGAGTTGCTTTAGGACGTTAAACCCCACAAACCAAACCAAACCTTTCTATTTTTTCTTGGTCTGCGGAGAGGATTTAGCGCACGCTGCCTAAAGTACGTACAAGATGGGCGATGCGGCGGGCCAGTCGGTTTGTCTAAACGTTTACAGCATTTCACACTGTTCCTAATATTTTGAGGATCTATTTTTAATGTTGTTTTGGGGGAGAGAGTGTTTACAACATATAACTGGTAAAAATGAAGTGGAAGTTTTAACAGCAATGAACGAATCCTGCTTATGTTTATAGCGATTGGTTGTGGTTTTAATAAGGGGTGGACCTTGAGGACTTTAAAATAGGCCCCGGAGCCCAATCTGTTGTTCTGGGCTACGTTGAAATCTGGCATATCTATGAGAATGCAGAAGGGGTCTGCCTAAATATTATCCAATAAATGGTTTGGTTTGGTTTGTGGGGTTTAGCGTCCCAAAGCGACTCAGGCTGGGAGACGCCGTAGTGGAGGATTCAGGAAATTTCGAACGTCTCTGGTATAATCTTAGATGAAAGTCGTATTGTATATAATGTGGTTTATTTTCGTTTGTAGCATTTGAGGTTGCCAGCCATGTGCTCAATGTGCTCTATTTGATAGCTCGTATATTCGAAAGCGCGGAATTTATTTCGTACTACTTGTTTTAAAGCTATGTAATTGCTGTTTTTAACGCCTTACTTGGCTAGTAAAAAAGTTCTGCGGACAGGGGCCTGACGCGCTGCAGTTTGTTGTACATCGGGCGCTATCTAGGGGCCGTCACGTTAGATTGTATAGGTTCAACGTTGGTCTGTGTGACCATATTCGATGCAACGGTTCGCTTCATTTCGGGGGCCAAGGGTTGAACCCTACTTGTGGCGCCATGTAGGAGGTGGACGCCAAAGTTAGAATATTTACCCCCTACTTAAGCCTGGTTATATCTAGCGAAAACACTCGCCGCAGTGCGACAGTGATTGAGTGCAATGCATAAACTTTCAGCGCTAAAAGCATAGCCCGAGAATATTAGGGAAATGCATGCGAAAATTACATATGCATGTGCTAATCTTCATCGTTATAGCCACTGGCATGCATCACGTACTGGCGCGCCCCAGGGCGAAGTTGGTCGCTTTCTTCGTGGTTAGCTACGCCTGACGCTCTGCTGCAAGTTCATCCTGAGCAGCTGAATCCATCTGTATCGCCTGAATAAGCACACCTCTACACACCCCTACATGTATTTCACTTGCCAGATCGAAAACCATTATCTCTGCGTAATAAGCCGATGGTTAACACTCTCGGCTACTGCGTCGTAGGTTTCTGCGTCGTCGCTGTACCTATTGTTCCTTGAATATTTGTTTGCTTATTTTAAACCTGGTGTGTGCAGTGTAGCATTTCTTGGGGCTGAAATGCGCCACGCGAGGCGTGCTGACCAGTGCGCAAGAAAAGATAGCGACAAGGTCATCTACAACTCATATTAACAATAATATATATGGAGAGCGGTAGGCAAACCTTCTAATCGAAGCGGCCTACTACTGGCTTCATCTGTTAATTTTTGGTAGAGATGACATCACTTCCTCATGAAAGGGAATAACTGCCAGGATAACTAAGTTAAAAGAGTAAAATCATGCTAACTCTAGTTTAAAAGGACCTGCCCCATTCTTTACATTCCAGCATGACATCTTTGCTGGATGAGAGGCCTGTTTCCACTCCATGCTGCCACAGAAAAAAACTCACAGCGGCCTGAGCAAAAAAGCAGGTGGCGTTGCAGCGTCTCACCATCTGAAGTCGGCAGCCACTGGTAAGGAAGTTTCAATGCCCCTCACATGACCTGTTGACTCTTTGTGTTAATCCTCAAACGCCATTGGTAGTGTGAAATCTTGCAAGTTGCCCCACTCCCACTGAAATATAAAGTGCAATGACAGATTGGAGAGCTGTCGTTCGGTTCCTTGAGTGTAGATGGTGCTGATGAATGACGCAAATGAAGATTTTGCTGGAGAAAAAGAGAAACAGTTGTTACTTTAATCATCAATCATAATGTCTCTCATGTTTTCCGTGCCGTACGTCCAGCCTGTGTACCCGCCTGTTAAAGCTTGCGCACACATTCAGAGCAGTGCTCTGATGATCAGAATGCTCCGAAGGATTTATTCTTATTTATATTATTAGCTGCACGATGAGCTAAAAGGTTCTCTACGTAGGTATATACATTAGAGGTTCTTGCCGCAATCTGTATTTAATAATGAACGAGCATCGCTGGCAGATGAAGCACTTAGCAGACCCAAAGCTTGGGTCGCTTTCTGTGTCATTAATGTATTCATGCGCTCACTTTGTCTAGTGATAAAGCGCTTTTTACTAGCCATTCCTCAATCTAAAAATATAGAAATATGTGATTTTATAAAGTTTTGTGCTGAATGAGACATTGCCCTTAAGAGGACAGGACATCGCTCTTGTCTGCTTTTTGTGATCGAATTGTCATGTTGTCAAGGATCATTGTAAAATGTTCATTTATACCTATATCTCTCGACGCAATGCGTTACCATTTTTGTTCTGGAGCGAGATGATATTTGATGTAGGTAGATTGTTGGTTATCTCTCAGAAGTGCTTGTGCGTCGTCCAGCATTACCGTACGTGCTTGTCGCACATTTGTTTGATTGCTACTTTATCATCTGCATCAGCTTGACTATATATACCCACTGCAGGGCGAAGGCCTGTCCCATATTCCTCCAATTAACCCGGTCCTGTGCTATGTGCTACCTGCATCCAGCTGACCCCTCCGAAGTTCCAACCGCCTCCCTCCTGACTTTCTGCCGCCCACTACTAAGCTTTCATTCCCTTGGAATCCAATGTGTTGTCCTTCGCGGCCATCGGGTATCCTCTCTTCCAGCCACATACGTGCTCTGCCCATGGCCATTTCGTCGTCATGATTTCCGCTAGAACGTCAATAGCTCGAGTTTTCTCTGGCCGACTCTGGATGCATTCCATCTCTTAACGTTACATCTACCATTTTCCATTCCAATGCCCTCTGCGTTATTCCACAATTTAAGTAGAACCCATTTCGGGGGCTTCCACGTTTCAGCCCCATAGGTGAAGTTAAGATGGAACTGTTAGATACTAAATTTCCTCTCAAGCCATGCCGGTAATCTGGCTTTCATTATGTTCGAGTACTTGTCAAATGCGCTCCATCCCAATCTTCTCCTAATTTTTCCCTTTCATGATCCAGATCTGTGGTTACTACCTCTCCTATGTAGACATTTTAGCCATACAATTTCAGTGCTTCGCTGCCTATCGTAAGCTGCTGTAGCTTCCCGAGGCTGTTGATCATTACTTTCGTCTTCTGAATAATAATGTTTAGAGAAAGTCATTAGCGAATCACTGATTACTGAGATATTCTCGACCAACTCTGAACCCTAGCTGCTTCCTTTCCATGTCTATTGACTCCTCTAACCCAGGTGTAAATAGTGGTTGGGAAATCGTGTCTCCCTGATACCTCGCTTTGAATTTTATTACTTTCTCTGTGCATAACTATAGCTGCTTTGCAGCCTTCATAGATATTGTACAGAACTTTCACATACGGCTCATTAAAACGTAATTTCGCAATATCTGATGAGTGCCGAGGTTTCTACTGTGTCAAAAAGATTTTCGTAATCTATGAATGCTATGTATACGTGTTGCTATATTTAGAGCATTTGGCTAACAACTTGTTTTTAGTACCGACATAATCGAAAATATTGTCGTTTCCGAAAAATTGCTTGATCATTTAATTAATTAAAGTCTAAGGTTGCCCTGACATTATTAGCGATTACCTTACCTAATACCTTATACGGGATGCAATTAGGCTGATTGGTCTGCTTTTTGTAGGGTCTTAGCGTCCCCTTAGGAGCGAAGATAATATTGGCGTTGTTCGTTTATTCCGGTTTCATCAATGTCACCAGGCATTGCATATACAGTGTGGCTAGTGTTCCTTGCACGATATCTCCCTCAACCGATCTGTCACCAAATATATAGTTACCTGAACATCCCCAGCTGCTTTCCCCTTTTTGAATAGCTGCTAAAGCTTTCATAACCTCATTCTCCATTGCTGGCGCAACGTCTGAGAGCTCTTCACTACTGTAAATCTCGTTATTATCCTGACTACTTTGGATTGACTTCAGAAAATCAATTTTACTTTTAATTCCCTTCCACCGCGCGATTATTTTTGGCCAGAAAGCAGCACGCTTTTGCCTGTCAGTGTAGGCCTACGGTGAAAGCCCTTTTATATATTGTGCCTGAGGATGGTGGCCCGATTTCAGCAGCGGTAGCTGCATTTCGATTAAGGACTGCCTTTGTGGTTAAAACGCGACAAGATTAATTGCTCCCCTCTGTCAGTACCTTTGCGGTGAATTTTAATTTGTGCCAATAGCACTTCGGCTCACTCTATAATTAGTCCATTTCATGGGCGTAGGATGGCAAGTGAGCCCTCAATGGGAACGACTACTCGACTTCGGATAAAAGCCCTGCTAACAAAGCCGGTTGAATGCGCTTGACCTTGACGGGGGCATTCGAACCTCAACCTCCATGAACATTCCCCTTGCAGGTGGTAGTTTTTAACTCGCGTGGCTGGACACTGATTAGTTGGCTGATTTTTGTCGTCAGAGGACCACATGACAGGGCCGAGTTAGGATCTGCCAACTCGGGTATCTCCTCATGTAAAGGAGGATGATATTTTAATCAATCACTCCTGTACTCTTGTACACTGTACGCTGCCAGAATTTTACATTATGTCTTCATTAAGCGAGGCTTTCTCAGGGTAGTCTTTCACACAAAGTAGCAGCATAATACTAAGGTGTATCGGTGGGGTAGGGGCATAATATTTGGGGCTAACTACTGTTCAAACGAATAGCATAGTGTATTAAGGTTATCCGCAGTTTAGAGCCTTTAAGGATGTCGCGCGCCAATTCATACAAGAGGAGCCAAAGTGTCCTACATATTTTAGTCCTCGACAGCCCTTCCTGTTCTCCCCATCGACCTGATACATGTGCCCGTGCACCGTCAGAGCGAGATTGAACAAATGATTTATTTTCTATTTCTTACCAGTTGACGGCTACGAAAAATGGGACCAGCGTCTTTGAACAGAGGCCAACTCACGGACATAGATGAGCCTTACAGCAGGTGTGAAATCAGTGTTCAGAGCATGGTCTTGTATCTTGTAACGCGCCACTAAGCCACTATTACGCCAATACTGCTGCTGCGAGACTATATATCTCGAAACTCGAATACTGGTCCGGTTTCATCGAAAAAAAAAAAAAGATGTTGGAAACCAATGTTATTCGGACAGAACTTTGATCCTGAATAATATTGTTTATTACATACTTTGAGCGTCATGTTTGAGCTATTGCAGTATTTCACAATAGAAATAATGGCGTAAATCTGCTGTCATCATATAGAGGGCGCCGCGTTTCGTGAGGACGGGCTCTTTAACCCTATCGAGTTGCTCGTAAAATATATTAGTTGGGGGTTTGGATAACGCGCTACAACTAGCTCAAGAGGCGACATGTTCGACTGCTGAATGTGTACGAGATAAGCGTTCGGCATGGCACAAAGGTCGTATGATTTTACGAAGGGGCAAGTACTATTCATGTGCCCGGCTGAGTTAAAGAGGTGGACAAGAGAAGCGCGCAGCTAGGGTATGGTGAACCACGCAGGCAAGAGGATGTTCTCGCGTTGGCGCCGGCCTCAGCTTGCAGCTTCTCGCCGTTCAGTTTCAGCGCCTGAAGGGAAGCGCCAGTTGGTATCGATCTTAGCCTATAAAGAGCGTCAGAGCTGCCGGGAAGCTGTATAGAGAGCGCCAGCAGCAATGGCTTTGAATACCATCGTATTTCACTCTCAAGGAAGCTTCGTTCGCAACAAAACATTGCCGAATGTGTTCGCTCCTAAACTATCATAAGAAATGGAAAGATTGCCCAACGGAAGCTGCAGTTATATTAATGCCGAACGTTGGGCAAGTTGGTTAACGTTCATGATGGGAAATAGCGCGAAAAAGTACACGAAGGACGGAAGGAAGACGCGGACAAGCGCTAACGGTAGCGCAAGCGGTCGCGCTTCTCCGTGTCTTCCTTCCGTCCTTCGTGTACTTTTTCGCGCTATTTCCCATCATGCAGTTATATTCTCACTGCAATCATCCAGTGTTTCGACTGCTGGGCTTCTGTTGTTGATGGCGACAATAGCAAACCTATATGATTGGCTCATTGTCGCCGGCCTATAGGTTTCTTATGTACACCAGCGCAAACAGCAAGACACAATGTGGATTTCCGAACATTAAGAAAATGTCTTTGAGTGGGTCTTGCCGTTTTGCGCTGGTATACATATGTAACAGATCACCAACTAGCCCGCACTCTCACCCTATTGTATCGGTTTCTTGCCATGTGAACGGGCACCTAGTGAGTTTGAATTCCTTTCTCGCGTCGTCCCTCTATCCGGTCCTTCGCTTTATTTGGCGCCGCTCTTATCCTTCGCCGGCTTGATCAAATAGAGATGCATTTTCTTAAAAGCAGGCTGAGCGGAACCTTCGTAGGAATTAAATGAAATTCAAGTTTTCCTGATTGCAGCTGCGGCCTTCAGGTGCTTGGTGTAGTCATAGACGCATGCTGCCTATAGGCTTCCTTATGCTTTCTCACGCTTCTCGAAACCTCCACGGCCAAACAGAGCCGTAGAAGGCAGAAGCTTGGAGGTTTTATTGCAGTTTTAAGAATTAGTCTGAGGGGTTTTTGGAACATTTCAGTGCTACTACGTCATACGTTGGGGAAAGCGTGAACGGCCCGCGATCAATGCGGTTTCCGATAAAAGATGTGTTCTTGGATGTAGGTATTGATGTGCGAGCACTAAGCAATGCGACAAGATCGCTGGACTCGTTTCTCCTAGCGTCACTAGGGGTAAGGAACTGCTCCACTAATTTGTAATAAATACTTTGTGAGAATGGCAACGGAGTACGCCAGGGTGCAGGTGCCTTACCACCTTTCGCCCTTTCTTTTTTTTTTCGTTGTTTGTGGAAAGGGTTTTGTGCACAAACCCCAGCGGCAGTTTACCAGCAGTAAACGAATCATGCCTTTCTTTCTTGTTATTGGACGTAATTTTGAAGAGCGTTGGACTTTGAGGCTCTAAAATAAATCACTGGAGCCCAATCTATCCTGCGAAATAAGACACCTTTGACAATACCGAATAAAGGGTTTCTACTACTGTTTGGTAACTAGCTTTTATTTCTTTGTATTCCGCACATAACTTTGCATCCCTCGACAACTCCATGAACAATGTACTCTGGCGTTTGAATGCTAGTAAGCAAAGTGTATCGGTCCGCTTGAGGGCATCACCAAGCACCGAATTTCCTCCTCGCTGCACTGATAGTCAGCCTTGAATAGATTGCAACTGGCTTCTTCTAACCCTGCACTTTTAATATGCGGTTTTAACGCATTGATCTGTTTGTATAAAAATGTTTTAGACACTGCCATCTGTGTGTGAAATGCTCCACCACAAGATAGGCCGGGGTGCACATCATTTGGCAGCCACTTAAGCGCCCGTATTAATTCTGAGATGGCTACTTGATGGTGTAAAGGAGAAAAACATGGCCTATGTCGGTAACCTAGAAGTGGCAGGAGCTGCTAACTAGGGCACTGGCATTGAGGTGGTAATTCGACATAGAATCCAAACTTTCAGGAGCCTTGAATCCCGAGTCAAATGTCCCTACGCCACGCAAGTAATTTCGTGTGGCGTAGTGCAATTTGGGATTTTTGCCTCCATGTCGTGTCGTCTTTCATACAGTATGGTAGCTAAAAACTGTATGCTGCTGATTATGTGGAAAATTGAAGCACGAATTAAAGACCTAGGGATAAGACTAAATACAGTGCGCATGTATGAGAACTAAGGTTTGCGAGCAGATCCGCCGACGGCAGCCTTTAAGTACTCTAAATGTGGCACTTAAGTATTCTCTAGATCTTTATTTGTTTTGTTTTAGCAGGTGTAGAGGCGCTGTTTTAATCGTGAACAGCTCCACACTGCAAAGGCAATATGCACTTGTGAGGATTTTATATGTTGGCGTCGCATATATGAGCTGCATTACATATGGCACTGCGAATTTTCTCTTGTTTTTGTGACGTCAATAAACGGTATTCTTTCCTCCAAAGCGCAGGAAAAAGGTCCTGAAGTTAGGAGCATGGGCTGGTAACCTCGGCCATGTTTGTTCAAAGGTAAGCATAAATTAGAGCACGAGAATGAGAAAAGAAAAAGAGAGGAATTTTGTTTACCGAAACAAAATTTTGGAGGGGCGTCTAACAGCGCTCACGTGCTAACCGGTGTTGGCGGGGAAGGGTTGACTGTTAGGAAGACAAAAGATCCAGATGTGTGCAAAAGCTTTCTGTTCATATAACGGTATCCTCTGTATGAAGTAACCTGCACTCAACCAAGACGTACTCTTAGATTAGCCTATTTTCGCCATTCTGAGCACCCCTCTTAGTAATCTAACCTAAGCATCCCCTTTTCTGCGGGGAAGTGCGTGTATACGATACTGCCAGAAAGTTTGCTGATTAAGTCGTCAAACCGGATTCTTAGGCGACCGGAGCCGAGCGTTCTCCATCACCTTATGTTGCTGCGTTCCGACACTACACGGCGGCTGGCAGCACAGAATGCCAAAAGCCTGCCGAAAGTATCCCCGGCCAAAGATATCATTGTTGTCGGGTCGATCTCAAATCGCGGGGCAGGTTTCGTGGATATGTCAGGCCGCGTTCTTTTCTCTGAAGTCAGCTGTTTAGCGGACGTTACAAAAGTCGAAGAATGTTTGAAGAGGGCTCCCGCAGCTTGAATTGCAAGCAAAATATGCCGCAAAGACAGTAGAGACGGCCGGGCAGGGAGGGGGGGAGGGGGGGGGGTGGAATCGAAGCACCTACTCGCTTTCGGCATCGTGATCTTGAAAACGCGAGATGCTTGGAGATGACATGTGTGCTGTAAAATGTGTAGTTTGAAACTAACAGGACATGAGGGATCTGATTCATAATCCCGTCTGCCTAAGAATGCGTTCCTGGAATAACCGAAAAAAATATTTCCATATTTGTCTGATGGGGATGGGGTGGTGGTGGTGTAAATGTTGACCACGAGTTTCAGCACTTCTTTAATCTAACTCTTGTTTGTGAGGGCACCCGTAATTTGTTTAATTATGACGGCTCGCCCATTTTTCCAGCGCCCTTTTGCAGAGCTTGGTGCGCCATGCCCTGTGCAAGTAGTGATTCCAGGAAATGCTGTCCCATTAGTCAGTATCAACTGCGAGGAACGGCATGCGCCGATCGTCTCTGCACTCGTGCATTCAAGATCTGTTTGAATGGGAACTCGCTCCTGAATTCTGCTTGCTCCTAACTGATATCTAGGAAATTGGCATGCGTGATGATTCTATTGCGATTTAGTGATAATCAAGGGTCCGCAAGGACAAAGAGAGCATTAGAAGAGGAGGCAACTTTAGTAGCGCTCCCGGGGGTCATCTGTGCAAGGTGTCTAGGACGGTGGAAAATCAGCCGTTTAATGAAGCAGCTCCTGGGTGTGGAAGTAGCTCAAACTCCAGGGCTCATTCTGTCGGACCCCATGAACAATTCAAAAGACTGTTGCTCTTTAAAATTGACTAAGTACCCATGGAGCCGAAAGCAAGGATACCCTGTGTAGCGGACCTAACGCTTCGTGTTTACAAGGATAGACTACCGTGCTTTATTTTTGGTTAAGCCTTTCTCTGTTAAATCTTTTGTGGTTAAAAAGCAGGGAAGATTTTTCGTCGCACTCCCTTATTAACCAGGTGTAACTGCTGTTTTAACGAAATACTTAGGGGTTACATACTGAGGTAATGGGCATGACGCACTGAAGTTTCAAGTGTCCATGCATCTAAGCAATCGCGCCAAATGGCTGAGGTTCAATCGTGGCCTCCGCTATTAGCTTCGGTCCAATAGCGTACTTGTTCTCGCAGGCTATGGTTGCAAGCCTACTTGTGGCGCCATCTGGGAGACGCCCTGCAATAATTCTGCAATAATTATCCCAAATCAAACCTGGTCACAACGAAGGAATGTATCCAGCGCTGTGAACAGTGTTTATTGCAGGGGTTATATTTTTAGTGCTAAAAGCATATATGCACTTTGCTTAAGAATACCAAATAGCTGCTGCTTCTGTGCTAACTAGACAGTCGTTTGAAGGATCGTCTACTGAACCAGAGTACAGGGCCTCGAACTCGTCTTGTTACAATCTTCTGCAATGTTTTGTTTTTCAATGTCAAAACAAAACATGTGCCGCGATACAAGACTACCTGTAATCTCTCAGTTTATGCTCCATATCTCTGTCTCTCCGCCGACGAACTTCGGAGATCCGTTGAAGGGGCATGAGAGGTGGAGCGGATATACCGGACCCAATTTCAATAACCCGCGCGAGGTCACGTGTTTTTTTTTTACCTGACGCAACAGCTTAGCTAATCAGAGCGATGGCACAAACAACGCTAGAATTTTGATCGATGAGGATGACCGAATCGGAGCTTTTGCACAAAAAGGACGTATGTCTGAAGGTTTGACACTTTTGCCTATGTCTCTGGGAGCTGTAGTGGCAGGTGATATGGCCTGTCACGCCAGGTCGATAGTTTTTGTCACATCAATACACCAGACCACATGACTTAATTGGCTGGCGCGGCAATCTCGGGCTTTGTCTTTACGAAGAAAAGATTACATTGAATCCTATGTGACTTCACACTTACACAGTTTCAAAAAAACCTTTCTTCTCATGAACACAGGCTACAAAAGTTCTTGGCTCTGGAGGAAAAATATAAAAATTACAGGGCTTTTTATACTGATGGTTCTAAGACAGCACATCATGTGGGAAGCGCTATAGTGCAAGACAAATTGAAAAAGCAGTAAGACTACCTAATTGCGCATCTGTTTTCGCTGCTGAAAGTGATGCCATTTCCGCGGCAGTAAAACATATACTAAAGAAAAACAGGAAAGAGCATAATCTTCACCGATTCCCTCACTGCTATCACAGCTCTACATCCCAGTAAAGCAGTAGAGCCCTTAGTGGGAGGCATAATACATACCATAATAGCAGCAGAAACGCGGGGGCAGGAAATCAAGTTCTGCTGGGTACCGAGCCACATAGGGATCAGAGGCAATGAGAGAGAAAGATGCAATTGCTGCAGCTGCCTGCAATGTAGAAATTCAGAAAGTATACCATATTGGGATGCATAAAAAATTGTACAAACAGAACTGAGAAGAAAATGGCAAGCTTCATGGGACAATGAAGCAAACAACAAACTGCATGCCGTGAAACCAAAACTTGAGGAATGGAAGTCATGTAACCATCAGAAGCGCTTATTTGAAGTAATTTTGTGTCGCCTCCGTATCGGACATGCCCATCTGACGCACAACTTCATTCTTAGAAAAAACGAAAGGCCGATATGTGAAGGATGTGGAGAAGTCACTGTAAACCACATTTTATTCTCCTGCATAAAGTTCGAGAAACTGAGAGAATGTTTTACACACTTCTAAAGAGAGCAAATTCCATTTCACCCCGCCTTGCTCCTCGGAGAGGATGCAATTGTCGATACATTGTCGATACAATTCTTGGAAGAGGCAATGCTCCTAAACAAGTTGTAATGTCCTTGATATCTGTAGTTCGTATTCCAAACATTAACACAATACATCTCGTGCTTGGCGCATGATAGCCTTAGTTGCTTATGTGCCATTAAACCCAACACAACACAACACACAGCCTGCCTTCCAAAATCCTTGAATTCCAAATCAGAGACATAGTTCCTAGGCCCCGTTTCCATGTTAGTACGGCTTGGTTCAAATGGGGAATAAGCTTTATGCCACTGATGGTCACTAGGGCACCATACTCCTCGTAAAGTGCCCCTTCCAGGTGATATCGCTGGCCACAGGACGGCGGCAGTTTCTGCGACGTCACGGTTGTTTATGTTACATGTTTTTTTTTTTTTGGTATTCTTATTGTAAACCTGATGTAGAGCCCAGCATTTCCTGCAGTAGATCCGCTGTATGTGTCTTGACCTGCAGGCAGGAAGATGGCACCAGTATCATCTACATCTGGCAAATAATATTTGGCAACGGCTTCTTACACCACTTCGCAGGCACGTTGTGGTGGCTTAAAACACTAGCAACAATTTTCGCATGAGTGAATTGCTACTACGATAACCTATGACAAAAGGAAAATATAATGGTAAACCAATTTAAAGGGACCTTCTTTTTGACATTTTAGCTGAAGCATCGTTAAAATCGTGCACTTCTTTAGGTTCCAGAGATGGGGTATTGCTGAAGCTGAAACCTGCGTTTCCAGCACCTGGTGCCACGGTAAAAGCACGCACAGCCGAGACGGTGGATTGCGCCTTCAGCGAGCCTCCGCCGATCAACGGTCTTCCGCCGCCGGTATGCAAGGTCAGCGCATTGCCTGCGTTGGTTCTGAGTTGTTCATCTACACACGCGGTTAGGATGCAGCAGCAAATACCGCCCAAAGAAGGCTTTCCAGCCAGTGGCGTCATTTATCAAGGCAGAACGCCCTCGACCCTTTGTCCATGTCTTCCTATATTGGACAAATACTTTGTATGCACTGAACACAGGATGGCAATACAAAGCCTTTTGTCACCTACTACCATGAGATGTGTAAATGGTTTTGTGCCTGAGTTGCTGGGAGACTACTCTCTGCCAGCGCCATTGGGTGGAGGGCTACCGTTGACTTTTCCGCTGCAATAGTGCCAGTTAGCACTGCAGGTTTAGAGGTTTAACCAATATCAGCCCTACTTGAGTTTGCAGCAATATCGATTTCCTGCTATCACAGGTTTTGAATGGTCGAGGTCTGGCTGTACAGCGGAACAAATCACCAGCATCCCGTCGTTCCAATTCGTACTGAAGGAGAAAATGTCATTCTGGATTTAGGAATTGCCGGTCAGTTCCTTCAGCATTGAAGGCGCTCATAGATGTCTCAACATAAGATTTTCCTTCGGCTCGAGAAATCTCGTCAGTTGTTACTTTGTGTATTAAAAATAAGACAAAAATAAGAGCCTTGCTGTGTCCTGTGCTGTTGCAATGCAGCTCTGCTTTAACGCGGCAGTGCTGAAATGGTGTCCCCGAGAATTCGGTGTATGGAAGTCGGCGTCGCCATCGTGGGCAAGAAATGACGATTGTCACTGGCAGGCGGTAGCTGCCAGCTGACATGACTGCGCACTGACAGGGCGTAGTTTTTTCTTGATGTTACACTTTTGAGGAGCTACCATCTCTGGCCTATTTCTGATAGGAAGGTCATATCGAAATCATCCTGCCAAGACCCTTGCTTTCACGCTACCCTAGTCCACGCAGGCACATTCTTATGGCTTGGTTAAAGCGACTTTTAATATTTGGGCTGGTACCCTACGCTGTGTCGTCATACCAAAGGCGGAGCCTGATTCCCCTAATTTTTAATGAGACCTCTCCAGAGCACCTAGTGCGTTCCGGATGTATATTCGATCCTTGATGACACTTTGTGCATGCATTCCCTGCTTATGCATTTAATTTACTCTGAGGGTGCCTGATCCCATTCGTTTGAGCAGTGTATCAAAAAGTATCGCTGGATCAAGATGCAATTAGCAAACGCAGAGCCCGGCTCGGTTCCTAGGTCATTGGTTTACTCATACGCATGCGCTGTTGAGTCCTAAAGCGCTTCTCTCCATTTATCATTGTACACAGGTGCTTAACTCTAGCAAGTGTTTTGCTGAAGTAGAGCTTGGTGATAGTGTTTCCGAGTCCGCTTTTCTGATCCAATTGCCCGACTGTCAGATGTCCTGGTAAAGCTTTTCCATATATGCACGTGGCTGTCGGTGCGAAGTTATTTGATTTTACTTTTATGCGAGGTAAGAGAAGATGTACGCTGAGTATCGAGAACAGAGCACTATTGCATGTGCGTCGTACAACTTCACTGTAGGTGCTTGTCGCGCTTATTTTAAACGCCTTTTCTAACATTTAAAACGGAAGCAGCCAAAAGCGTGGCGGATTCTGTTCAACGACCACCGAGCATATTTGCTATCTAAGCGATCGAGCTGCTGTAGGAGGAAGCCACACTCCTGTACCACTCATGGGATTGTCTGTCGAAAGGCCACTTTGCATGAGGAATCTTGTCCGGTTCTAGCCGCGTCATGTTTATTTTGATAAAGATCTAATGGTGATGGTTAGACGCGACAGGATTAATCGCTCCCCTCATTCTCCGCCATTACGTTCAATCCTAACTCGTGCACAAGTACTTCCCTACTCGCTTTATCGTAGCTACATATAGTTGGCATGCAGCCGTAAGCAACTGTGTGCCCCAGCCCTCGACGTCGTATTAATCCTCGCTAACCAGGCCGTTGGAACGTGCCTTGGGTGGGGTAGGGATAGTGTGCCTGACGGGGGGGGGGGGGGGGGGTCCAACAGTTTCGGGAGCTTATATTCCCAGCTTTTCTTTCACTGGCATGCCGCTGGCAGGTGGTAGTTGCTAGTCCACATGGCCGGGCACTAACTGGTCAGCGGGTTGTTTGACGTCAGGAAGTGGGAAGGAGCTGCCAACTCTCGTAGCTCCTCTCATAGAAGAGATTGGGATACTAATCGAATGAACGGGTGCACCTAAAAGATATGCTGCGCGTAAATCACGTTGGAGCATTTGTGTATGGCTTTGTTAAAACGAGGCTTACTGGGTGTATCTGCCACATAATGTAGCAGGTGGATGCTAACGAGCCTGGGTGAGATAGTCCCTGAATAAAGGATTGATGATCAGTCGAGTAGCATAGGGCGTTAATGGGAAAGCAGATGGACAGAGCCTCAGAGAAGAGCCATAATATTTCTAAAAGGGGAGCTTAAGTATACAGAAAAAAAAAATCTCCACAATAGCTATTCTTTTTCCTTTCCACCGACGTGATACACGGGTTCACCTTTAGAGATAGACACTGAAAAACTACAGTCACGAGAAAAAAGATTAATAGTGTTGTTGTTTTTTTTCTGACCAGTGGACGTCCACGAGAAAATGGAAACAGCCCCTAGCGGACGACAGCAAAGCTGCGAGAGGCCGCGAAGAGAAAGCAGGTTCCCGTCCAAGTGACACCTCGGGTAGCCCGTGCGCACTGATGAGCCTCACAAAAGGTGTGAAATCGGTGTTCAGAGCATGCATCCTATATCTGAATGTGCCACTAAGCCACCATTACGTAACTACTGTCCCTCTAAGCCTCTTTATCTGAAACTCGGATTCTGGTTTAGTCTGTCCGAACGGATCATGTCCGTTTAATCGCAATCGCAGATGTTCAAGACCCAGAGCTGCGCTCCATCTAAACACAAAGAGGTGCCTTCAGCGAGATTGGTCTATTTAGCTTTTTTTTTTTTTTTTGCCTTATGTAATTCTTGTCGCTGCAAAAAAAAAAATTCTCGCGTCACTCACTCGACGGGAAAGCGAAACCGTGCCACATGGAAGAGCGCTATTTTTACGCCCAGGAGTGCGGTTCACGCGGCGGTTCTCGTGTAGCGTGCGGTGGTGGTGGTTAAAACATTAACTAAATGGTTACATAGAGGTGTTTGGGTTAGAGACGCATCGGTCGCCTCCCCTCACAATAATAGGTGGAGTCCCTATTCCGGGGCCCCATCGGCAAGCAACGCCGCTCGCGTCCATTGAACCAAGGCCTTTTGAGTCTTGAGGTCTTGACAGCCGAGCAGGGCTGCCTCCCAGTCCTGTCTGGTTGGATTGGGGTTGGGGGGGAATGGATGGGTCTGACTGGCACGCCCAAACCATGTGGAAGGTGTCGGCCACCTCCCCATAGTACTGACACGCACCATAAAAGGACGAGCTAAAATGTTTAAGGCGATATATTTAAGTTTGTCAGAGGCAAAATGTATGCTAAAGCGCTCATTTTATTGCACTTTTGATTCTAGGAAGGAATTTCAATTCAAGAATTCAGGCAAAGATCGGTAAAATCACGGACTGTGACTCCTATATCGTACAATATGAACTTGGGAGCGGTTAACGCACCTTAGGAGGTCAATATGCTAAACGTATGTATAATCCATTGCGCATGTGTGGAAGTCGACGACGCGCATTGCACAGAGAGCGGCATTAAAACACAGTGGGTTACGGGCTGCAGCGATGGTTGTGAGGGCTCCCAACTCGTTTCCGACGCCCCTCCCCCCTCCCCCCCCCCCCCTCCCTCTTGAGTCCTGACAAACGCTATTCTGGGAAATTCTTTGTGTAAGAAACTACAGCAATTTGATGTGAAATTCAGTCATAAGCATAGCCAGAAATATGATTATTCAGACCGCCTGTTTAACATAGCAATCCGGAGCGGCAGAGCATTACGCAGAATTATCTAACGTTTGCACTTCCACTGGTAGAAGCTTCAAATGAAAAATATCTTGGGAGCAGAACGGATTCGGACTAAGAAACGCCTCGTCTAAAAATGAGTACTGAGCGTCGCAAATATCGCCGAAGCATGTTGCCTGGTGTGTAGCCTGCAAGACACTCCCCGGCTTTGCATTGCACGTCTTTTCCACCACCTGTCATCTGTGCTTTTTTCCGTGCAACCTTTGGCACGTGCTTCTTGGTTTTCCATAGCGTTCTACTCTGCTACACGTTCTCCTTAAACCCTCGCCGTATATTTTGGCCTAAACTGGCCTAACACCTCGCAGTTAGCTGTTCAAGGATGGTCCAACTCCTGGTCCCATTACACCGACTTCTTTCCTCTGTTCCTTGAAAACTGTGACATTCGCATGGACCTGCTGCCAATCTTGGCCTATATTGCTGCTTTTTTCCGCGATTCTGCATATTTGGCGGCATTGTCATGGTCTTTTCGGATGCGGTGCCAATCCGCTTTATGAACTGCATCCAGGCTCACTTGGAAGCAGTGGTTTTGCCTTACTCATTAGCCCTAAACGATGAGCATGCCTCATATATGCGTGACTTAACCCACACTTACGTGGAACAAGCTGCTGCAATCGATGCTGGTTTTTAAACTGAAAATTTTGTTTTATTTCTCTGAGGTCCTTCACTGTTTTTTTAGTTCCGCATGCAATTATTCATTTTAGTATAATTTTATGATTTGCAGATATTTTGTCAGAAATACAGATGTCCCACCATTATTCCTTTCAGGTGCGAAAATAACCATTGGAATACAAAATTATCTGAGGGTCATCGTTGGTTCTCCATGCTTCAAATGAAATTTCATGAAGAAACTCAACATTTCACTTTTTGCATTGCCTTTTGCAATGTCTCCATTCGGGGACAGAGCGCCTCAATACAGAAAATGGAATGAACGCTACTACCATAAAGTGCGATAGTGTGCTTAGCAATTAGATATCGGACAGAAAAGATGATTACGAATTATCGCGTGATTTCTGAATTAAATCAATCACTTCCGAGCATACTTATTGTGAAAAAGGTAAAAGCAATATGCTCCGAGTAGTCATGTAGCAAAAGACGTGGCACATCTTTCACGGCGGCAGCGCTGTGAGTTCGGTGGGTAGACATGCTCCGGACAGTGGCTGTAGCCGTCTTATGTAATGGTAGCGGTTAGCAGCAAATGCGCTCTAGCCTGCATGCAACAGGCTCTGTGTACTGACTTTGCCGACAGCGCCATTTTGAGGTGTTCTGCTACACGCGATTAGGCTGTCCGCAACGTCAGTTTGGAAGGCCCTCATGTCCTAAATACTTTTCTGTGCAAGCTTCTCGGCACTTGCGACTAACAGGTACTCTATCCAGCTGTTGCACAGCGCAAAAGATAGAAAGTGAGAAATTACCCTCACCAGCCACTTCCTGCTTCTTGACCTAAGAGGGTACAGTGACATAAGGAAGTCGAGTTTGTCGACTTGTTGAGTTGGGCGTATTTTGAAACGTCCAAAACGGCGCTTTTATTTCCTTTTTACTCAGCAGGGCCCACAAGGGCGTACAAAGTAAGAAAGTGACGCCTAACACTCAGAAAAAGTGTGACGGCAGAAGCAGCTTTCACGCGCCCCGTCCTCGAACAGGGACGCTAACATTCGCGAGTGCATGCAAGGCTGAATGCGCTAGTAACAAGAATGACAGCCATTATTTCGAAGTCACCGTTCCTTCTTTCAATAAATAAATGCCAATATTTTGGTCTGCGCAGATTCTGTACACTTACTTTTCAAGCAATTCTTTACAAGCAATTACTTTTAGCTCCGTAGAGTGTGCCATGTTCTTTTTTACCATGCTTTTCAGACAGTATTTCGTAAGATGAGACAGTTGTTCAGTAATGTGGCTCAGGCGCTTGTGCTGAAACATTTAAAACAACGTTTTATATTGCCTTTTTGCACAACAGGCTCCACAAATTTCTCGTCCCCGCACTGGGACACGGCGCCCGAAGTGGTTCCGATTTTTTCGTTGCTCTAACCCAGGATCCGTATTCGATCCTTGTAATTAATGACACTCGCCTTTCGATGAAGGCGAAAGCTAAGCTACCGTATAGTGTGCGATTTCAGTGCTAGTTAAAGACCCCTGATAGCAGAAAATAAGCGACGGCTTCCATTGCTGCATTCTTCATAGTGAACAAGCACGAGTCGGTGAAGGACGTTATCCTCTACACCTCAGTGCGTGTCGAAATTTCCGGAGTCCTCCAATACGGTGTCTCATAGCCCGAGTTGCTTTGGGATGGTAAAATCTACAAATCAAACCAAACGTTTGCCCTCCTGTCTGTCAACTGCTCCTAACTCATTTCAGGATGATTTCGCGTCTGCCGGATTTTAATATCTTGTTTTTTGTTTTATATGCTCTGGTTAGTGGAGTGGAGAGCGGGGAATAAATAGTGTTTTGTCTTCCTGCTCCCCCCAGGTAGGTAGGTAGCAACTTTAATGATTCAAAAAAGAACCAGGTGAGGGGGTAAAGGGAAGTGAGGGAGCAGGATGACGATGGGCCGCTCTAGATGGCCGGGCACTTTTGAGCTTCGGCGACCCCTCGGGCACAGCTCACTGCCAGAAGCTGTACCTCCGGCAGCGAGCTGAGCAGAGCAGCCTCCCATCGCTCCTGATGTCTTGGCCCTTGCCACGGGGGCTTGGGTTTGTTCGGGCAGTTCAGGAAGACATGAGTAAAGTCAGCTCTGGTGCTAGGACACAAGTGGCAGTGAGGAGGTTTCGCCACGGTTTATAATAAAGAGAAGGAAAGGGGTCATGACTGTGGCCGTCTGAAGTCGGCGCCAGAAAGCCTGGTCGCTTTTGGGAAGAGATTTTTGCGGAGGAGGGTACAGCAGGCGGGAATTTCTATAAAATACGGTGAGGTCGTGGTAGTTAAGAAGCCGATCTCTGGCACTGCGAGACGAAGGCACCAGGTCGCTCTCAGCCCGGTTGACGAGTGCTCGGGCTTGGGAGTGAGCGGCCGTGTTGCCTGGGTGTTCGCTGTGCGCAGGGACCCAGAGGAGGGTGATGAGGTGATTCGGTGGAGGGGATGATGCTAGAATGTTTGCGGCCGGGGAGTGGATTTTGCGATGGGCATAATTACTAATTGCTGTTTTGGAGTCTGAGAAGATATACTCAGCAGAGGAGTGTGTGATTGCTAGGGCAATTGCTGCTTCTTCAGCTTGCACCCCAGGCTTTTTTTTCTACCAGCGTTACGCCTCAAGAAGAAGACAATGTGCCAAAAGGCGCGTTCTCCAATCTCCCTTTAAGAAGAGGAAGACAATGTGCCGAAAGGCGCGTTCTCCAATCTCCCTTTAAGAATTCCTAAACAGCGCACTGGTGTACGCGGGCTTTCCCGTTAGTCAAAGATCAGTTGATCACGCGCAAGAGCGGTGAAGCGATGTCTCTATGTATCCACTTACCCTTCTTTACGTCGTCTTAAATATAGCGCCTTCCTGGTGACCACGTAATATCAGATTTCAATCAACCATATCTACTCAACGTACTCAACGTAGCTAATAGTTGTCAGCGACTTAAATGCAGCACTGACCATACATGAAATGAAGGAAATACTGTAGAATTTCATCTCTCACGGGAATCTTTCTTTTGCAGGTGGCCTCGAGAAAAGACCTGCCGACCGGCGAACAGAAATGGACGAGCAACTAGCAGTTGAAGTTTAGTCTGAAAGCAGGACACAGAAGGAAATTTCACTGGTGTCAGCACGCAGCTTCTACCTCCGGTGCTGGACGAAACGAAGTGGACGAACAGCTAGCAGCTGAAGCTTAGCCTAAACGTAGAACACAGAAGGAAAATTCACTGGTGGATGTCAGCACGCAGATCCTACCTCCTGAGATTGGTCGACCACTGCAGGTTGTGGGCCTCAGACATCGCCGCTTTGATATTTCGGAGTAGGATACTCGGACAGGTATAGTAGACTCCCTAAAATAATACCACATGCTTTGGTTAACTGCACCTGGACGATTTACCTAACATTGAATGAACACTTCCTGATTCGAGATACTGACACATTAATTCATGTCCTGTTACATGTTGATGGTAGCCGTTCTGATCAGCTACTTGGTGGCAGGCACTTAGTCGATGGGTTTGACCGCTAACTTCCAAAGTACTCAGGTTCCAACCCGACTGCCAGCGACTGCGTTTCGATGAAGGCGAAAGGGAGTGGCGTCAGTATGCGGTGGTATGTCATTGCATGAAAAAAAAGCCCAGGTGGTCGAAATTTTCGGAGTTCTCCACTGTGGCGCCTGTCATAGCCTCAGCCGCTCCGGGAAGTTAAACACTACAAACCAAATCAAATCTCTACCTTCCGACCAGGACGAATTCACCTTGAGGGTATAACCCTCAACCAAAAGTTTAACAGGTTTCTTACATACCTGTATTTTCTCTCTTGTGTAGATTTCGAATAGAACAATAATCGACACAGCTACGGTACACACGCTGCAGACGAGTTGGAAAAATATCAGAAAGGCTACAGAAATGCACAAACCGATGTCTTGCCATGGTATATACTAATTTGGCTCATAAAAATTATATTTTACTTGTTTGTCTGCCTCTTGTATTATGCAAGCCGTGCACCAACCTTCGGAGAGAAAGGCGTACGTTCTCTAAGGAGGAACCAAGAGCAGTCAAAGGCAAAGCTTATCTGGGCCGCACATCCGTAGGGCTGCAAGAATGGGACCAACATTTGCGCAGGCAATGCTTTCATTCCTTTCTCAGCTCCTGCATAGATGACTTCTTTTGAAAACAAAAGTACTGTTCATTTTCTTATGGCCATTAACTCGTTGACTATCTCCTGTTACTGCCCCTGGGTTGAAATCGACCTCCGATTTTGTCGTATCTCCGGGGACGTTATATATATGCGAAGCCCTTTCATTCCAGGCTGCCCGCCTTCCTGGAGGAGAGACTTGCGTTCCCGCTGCATCCGGCAGAAAGACTTGGCTCAACGGGGAAGACGTGCTGCCCCGCCTTGACCTTCCGCAGCGGAAAAGTAAGTAACGCTGCGGTGGTGGACCGTTAGCAATTGCCAAAGATGGATAGGCTTGGGTTCAGTGGCCCATTTTGACTCTAATGCGCTTAGCCAGAGATACTGGCTATAGATAGATGCCCTCTAGAGGTTAGTTTGATAGAGCTTAACTCGAGGTGGACGGTGGGGGCCACGACAATCTCTGTGAAATTCAGGTTAAGACCACGCGCACCATGCATACCAGCCATGCTGTACATTACTATGCTCGACTCCTGATTCCAAAGAACTGGGTTCGATCCTGGTGACGGGTACCGCTTGGAGATGGTGAATGTGCAGCGATGTACGCACTTCGATGTGGCGTCAAAAAAAATAATTAGCCCAGCGTTGTGGCTATTTTCCCAGCACAAATATAAAGGGACGGGCTGTTGGTCACCCATGCGCATAGGGGACACTTTTTTCTTTGTGCTGTGAGACCGCTGTTAGATTTCATGCGCGCTCCCGTAGTTTAGAGAATTGGTATTTTGCGTTCACCTCGCCAGTCGATTTTTTTTTTTTTCGTGAGAGGATAAACGCGTATTCGAAGGGAAAATTAAAGGATACCCTAAACGAATCTGCGGCACAAGTGCGTTTCGCGTTTTCGCGATTTCATACTGTACCTGTTCGGCTTGCCGTGCTGCTTCCGAGCAGTTCTTGTCCTGGTTGCATTTGTCTGTTACTTTTGCTTTTTTGTTTCCGCGGTGCTTTATTCGCTTTGGCTTCAAGTTGCTGACCCAAGCGTCCCTGATTGACACTTGCCACTTTTTGACGTGGACGAAATACGAAAAGGCGTTTTGTGGTGTCGCTGCGCGTTCCTGAACCAAGTGGATGAAATTTCGGAGTGACGTACGTTTCTACCGTTTGTCCACATCGACAGAGCGTTGCTGAGTTGGACGCGTCCGCTGGCCTGACAAAATAAACCCGACCGCCTGAGCTGTCTCCGTAGGAGTAGCTCACGGCGTGGCGTCGCTTCTCGATGGCGTCAGCAAAACTTCCCATTTGTTCTTAGGGAAGGGCTTGGGCCACATTGAAGAATTCGACCACTTGTGAGTTCGCGCCGCATGAACCATCCAGGTCTCGGCGGCATGGTACTGCGTGTTCTCGTTCAAGTCGATGAGCGTCAGTAACAGTGTCCCCATTTTTGTTTTCTCGAAATCAGCTGGGTATATTTGTGTCTCTCAAACCATACGCAATGGCGCCAGCATGTTCTCGCCTTTGAAAGTGTACCCCGCGCCCTCTTCGGCATCCTTCCGCAACGATAAAAGTGCGTGGGCGATGCGATATGTGACAGATCTTTAGCAATAACCACACTTATTTACGAGCCCTTGGTCCCTATTCCCGGGTCGGTATTTTGCCAGAGAGGAGAGGATGTGCAGCTTGGTTAATTCCGCGCATGTGACGAAATGCTCAGTTATGCTCGAACGTACTTTACAGTGGTACTGAATCTAGATTTGATTCTGAACCATTTGCAATAGATCCTCAAAACTGTCTTCTTGTCCACGTATATGTATCCACATCTGATGTCACTTCCGCCCTCATCTGTATATCTTCCACTAAAGTCCTTTCGTCCTGCGCTGGGCTTATCTTAATGATGTCGATGTTTGGTGTAGAATTGATTCGTTCTGGTTTTATCAGACATCCTCTGTCCAGCGGGAAGGAGTTCCTTGTGGAGAGACTTGCGTTTTTGCAGAGATTTAGAAAACCTGTTAGAGGCATAGCCAATTTCGTACCCCTTATGTCACGGACTGAAACCAGGTGGCGCACCTGATGGCACAATGATTTATATCGTAGGCCTTCTTCGCCTCGTGTCCAGCGTGCCTCACCTACCAAAAGACCACTAGACAATCGTCGCTTTGAAGTTACCAAGACGTAACGCTGAGAAGAGCATGCGAGCGTTGTTTATTTTGCTAATGATCAGTGTGCCAACACTGATAACAATAAGAGGGGTGTTAGCCAGCACAACAGGTGGGACGCCACGCTGATGCTGGCCAATGTCATCTTCTACCTTGCTGGCACGGCACGCAAGAAAAAAATTAGAGGTCAACGCTGCTGATCCAAATGTAGAGTGATAGCGTTGGCTGCAGGTCACCGAGCGTCGCAATAACACAACCAGAGTTCAATTTAACGCATCAAAGTTCGCAGCCGTTTAATCCACTTTCATGACCTCCGCATGCGATGCCGGCAGACGCTTTCCTGTTCCACTCGGTCAACTCTGTGGCGGCGCGCGCATGCGCAGTGCGGAAACGGCCCATCTCTCCGCGCCGGCGCGCACATCTGCTGAGATGCCGCTATCATCCTCTTCCTCTCCGTAGCGAGCGCAGGAGCGGCACACTTGTGGAACAGTGCAGCCGTTTCCCAATGTAACAGTGCATGCACACTACTGGCCACTCCCGGCTCCTCGAAATACGCTTCAACTAGGCTAGCGTACGTAGCTTGCTACAAAAATAATGACATAACGATTGTAAAATCAGAACCAAGCATGTACGGCGTCCGAAGGTCTTTGGTTGAGGTCTCACTGATGAAGAGTGGCAGGAAGGTAGATCAGGACCGCACCAAGCAGACGCAGACCGTTGCGCAAGAGACCAGACACAGCAGAGCCGGACCACTCGGCCGCGGCATAACATACCAAGAGGTATCTACCATCTGCTCGTTGCCTTGTATGTCGATTAGCGCTGATATGCCAGTAGGAAGTAGCGGCAGTACAAGTAACCAGCATTAGAATATTATTGTCGAAACCCCGGCTGTACGAGTAACGTCGATGACTGTGATGCATATCAAGAGTGCCGCTGAGGTTGGATGGTCGAGCAAGATTGATCATAATAAATAGTCTCATGACGTCACAAAACCTCCGAGGGATGAGTGGCCAGCCATGTGAGTTGGTAGTCACCACCTTTCAGTGGCTGTTAGTGACAATGATGGTAAAAACAAATTTGATTCATGCTTCTATTGCCTGAATCCGCCACATCTACACCTATAGCATAGAGCATATGACAGGCGATCCATAATCCAAACACGCTGATAGGTTCGATACTCGTCTCAAATGGGCTGTCTAGTGAGCAGCTCCTGCCAGTGGTTTCAGACAGACAAGCAGGCGACATCAATTAAGGAGGCCATTTTTTAGCGAACTACAGTGAGCCTGGTGAAATTGGCGCATAGATCACATCGAGGTTCGAGTGTCGTTTTGAGCTTGACATTGGGATCACTCCACTTCGCGGAAACATGCGAAATATATACATCACCGTATCACCAATGACTTGTTTATATATGTACTCAGGCGACAACGATGCGGCAGTAACATTCCCAAGGCCTTCAGTCCTCAAGCACTTTTGTGTTTAGGTCACTTTCTGCGATGTAATTGGCCTTGCTACATGAATTTGAGGTTTGTCGTTAACCAAGCGTACTCACTTGTCTTTGTCTTCCAGTTGAAGCGGATAGACTGGCAGCCGGCCGTAGCACGGAAGCAGGTGACTCGGCAGAATTGACAGCTTGGACACCATCTCCCCTTGGTCTGGTAAGTCCCAAAACCAACCATACTGCAAAACCACAGGCACGAACCAACAGCGGTTCCTTGTAGTTTGCTTGTTTTCACAATCGTGAATCTCGCAACGCGACAGTGACTGTGGTAGTTCCGAAACCGAAGTGCAGCGGAGTCTGTTTCGCATTTCGTCATACTTGTTGTTGAAGTCTACAAAGCCGAGCGTACGCGGATTTTTTGTTTTGTGCTTTTCGGAGTGCCGTCAGATTTCTCTCAAATTATCATCTTGGCTCCACGGCTTGGATGTCGATTAAGGCTGATATGGCAGCAGCAAGTAGCCACATTAACCGTGTGAGATCTGAACCAAACACCTTAGCAGGCCATACATCCTTGGTTCGGATCGTACAGTAGGTATGTGATAGTTCTTGTAGTGAAAGCCACGCTACCCAAGCAGAAGCGTATTTCGCGGAGCCGTGAAGAGGCCACTAATACACACCCTACCATATAAATAAAAGGTTTTTATAGCCTTTAGGCTGTGCAGTCAGCTTAATTTATTTACTCTTTAGTGATAATCTAGATATAATATATTTAGTGTTCTAGTTGGCATGTTCTTTCTCAGTTTTAATTTGAGCATAGAGAGTGGTGGCAGTTCTGTACTACGACAATCACACTGCAAACTCTTCTCCCTCTTTAGTACCCATTGTGCTCAGCCGCAAATTGTCCCAGTGTTTTATAAGGAATATTCCCGCTGAGTTTCTGATCGGAGCTCGCCATCTCTGTCGGGTGACACCACCTGAAATAGCTGCTTTGTTGAAGGATTACCTAAGTATTTATTGGCATAGTTTGCTGACATCTCCACCACCTTTATTAATGGATCAGATTTTTGTTCTGTCAGCCAGAATTAGACCTCCTGGCAAAATTACATCTCATCAATAAATTGTTCAGTCACATCTAAAAAATGTGGGAGCCGGTACATAAGCTAAATAAATGGCAGCTATTCTCCCTTCACTCTTCCCTTGCTGACAGCCCCAGGTGTACAAACCAGTATGAAGGAGCAAGCTAATATATTAGGGAAACATTTCTCGACAATTTCAAGATCCCCACACTACACTCAATCTTTCTTAAAACACAAGACAACAGCTAAAGACTTCCGACAAGTGTAAGCCAAGACGAGGAGTGCAATAGCCTAATTACAATCCGCGAATTAAAAAGTGTTTTATCTGCAAGTAAGCAAACCGCACCCAGCCCTGGCCGAATATATTATAAAATACTCGCCCATCTATCCGAATGTTCAAAATATGCACTTTTGAAATTTTTTAACAAAAGATGGATTAGCGGAATACTTCCAGAGGCTTGGAAGAAGGCGATAATTGTACCAATTCTAAAACCAGGAAAACCACCGACATCCCCAAGCAGTTATAGGCCCATATGCCCTCACCAGCTGTGTAGCCAAATCATTTGAAAGCGTTCTTAACATCAGATTAATGTTTACTCTTGAATCTCGTGAACTCTTGGACATGAACCAATGCGGCTTTAGAAAAACACGTTCAACAACCGATTATATGGTTCGCCTCGAAAATACAGGCTTTTATACGCAGGCAACACTGCCTCGCCGTTTTCTTTGACATTGAAAGACCTAGCAGACTTAGGGAGAATATAATATCCGCCATATCTACTTTGTGCACTGTCTGATACTGCACTGTCTGATACGAAACAGTCAGTGCATACTTTGTGGGTCAACCATGTAATTCATTTGCCCTCGCGTGTATACTTCGTGTTAGTGGGAAAAAGGGGACGTTTTTTCTTGAAATTTCTCCCTGCAAGTTCCTCTGCAGTTAAAAAGTTTAAGGCCCACCATAAGTAACTGTAGGAGGCACGAAAGCCTTTGGGGCTACTTCTACTAGTGTTTATTTTACAGAATATTTTTGAGGCGCACTTAGACCTTGAACGCTGCTGAGCCCTTATGTTGAGCGATAGCTCTTTCGATATGAAACACAATGCTGGTTTTAATCATTATTTTATTGATTTCTTTCATCGGCAACTTTAATACGATCATCAGAAATGGCGTATCATCTCAGTACCATCTGTGCACTTGGTCTGGCACCAGAATTAGAATCCATCACTATATATATATTGTTACGGGGTAGTTCAGATACATCCCTATAGATACATCCCGGCAAACGTATCTCCTTCGTCACCACTTTGCCTGCGATCTCTCGGTAAGCCTAAACTGACCGCTCGGCTGAAGCTTCGTAGCTCGCTATAGAAATTTCGGCTATGCTAACGCCGAATGGAGAATGGATTAAAATTTAATTATTCACTAAAGCATCGTAGATTTCACACAAATAATGTGGCTGTCTGACAAACTTTATTTCAGCTATTTACAGGAAGAAAGCTTCAGGCGACCGGGGCCACTTCGCAGTTCACTAGATGGCCTCCTCATTACAAGAGCCCATTGCCGGCCAGCGCGGCTAGGCCGGCAATGGCTCTTGGCTAGGCTTGGCTTGACTAGAGCAGCCAAGCATGGCTGCTTTCCAGTCTTCCTGGGTGGGGCTGAGTTTTGGGGCGAGGTTCGAGTTTAATTTGCATGCCCACACCATGTGGAAGATTTCCAAAGACTTCTCCGCATATTGCAGACTTTTTCCTAAACAGGCAGTATCAATCTTTGAACTGCCGGGCAGAGCTGGGTTTTGGTGTAAAGACTGAGGAGTGCGCGTTCCTCCGCCATTGTAAGGCCCTGACAGGGCTTAAGATAAATTGCGTGGCCGTTTGGTATAATTGAGTAATTTCTCGAAACTTGAGAGCACGATTTGTTTCAGGTTCTACTTCGGAAGGGTCTGGAGGCGTTGCTCGAAGATGCAGCATATGCCATTTCGCTGCCTTCTAGGCCTATGTAAGCAGCAGCCCATCCTCTAGGTAGTCGCAATCCTGAAGGATGCGATGCGCAGTGAAATAAACTCCTGATCAGTATTTCCGCAGACACCTCTTGAGTCGGTGATGACGATTGGCGAGTCCTTATCTGCGGCGGTTAGGGTGATGGGGACTTCCTCCGCGTGCGTTACTTCTTCAGCTCGAAATTTTGTTGGCCATTCACCATATGGTGTGGTGGACGAATGGGGCCGTCTACCACCTCCCTTAGTGAGAGCAGCTGGCGGCCAGATTGCATGCTTGTGCCCATAGTGGCTGGTGAGTGCATCCACCTGCTCAAGGCGCCTGCCACTGTAGTCTTCACGTGTCTGTTGGCCGACAGAGGTCCCATATGTTTAGGGCATACCTCCAGACTTCGGAGACACGATACAAACACGCTCATCTGTTATGGTTGGGCGATGGATGTGCAGTCCGGCTAATAGGCGGCATCCCAACGGCATGTTTAAAGTCTTGCATATAGGTTAGTTAAGTGCTTCTCCCTGAGCTCCGCAAAAGTGTTTACCATCCTCAGGCCTATGTTGCCCTGGTCGGACGTATTCATAGTTAGATCGAGGGCACGTTTGCACATCTGAGAATCACGTGGATAGCATTCTCGTCAAACTTGCGCAGGTAGAGGTAAGGCGTCGAGTAGGGGACTGGACTGGTCACGAATGCATGCGCCCGGCGCAAGACGTCTCTGTATCGTAACCCCGCCCCGCATCTATTGAGCATTCGATGAACTGTCCGGTCCGCATGGTTGCCCAGGTTGCGCAGTTTGGTTATTGTTGTATCAGGCCATCGGTGATTGTGGAGAAAGAGACCAAGTCCTCGAATCTCATCATGTTCGGTAACGGGCCACTGGCTGTGGCGACGTGCTTATTACTCATACTAAGGACATCGTTGATTGTATTCCAGGGCTATCATAACAATACGTTATTTTGAGTTCGGGGTGGCACTTGTCATACAGCACATAATATATAGCTTCAAGGCATCCAAAGCATTTCGACTGTGGCCGTTGTTTCCTTTTAGCCGATGGCAGCTTGCGAGCATGTCGTCGCTATGTTGACCCATGGGGGGTGCTAGTGGACGAAGCCTCGAAAAAACTGCCTCGTCCTGTCGGGCGATGGAGATCGGCGGAATATTTTCGGCACCAAGAATCAGTCCTGGAGCGAACTAGCTTTCCGCTAAGATTTCCGGTGGATTCTCCGCTACGGCCGCGGATATTGCTCGTTCTCGCTGCCGAATAGTGGGAACTTACCATCATAGTTGAGGAGTAGGTGAGTCATCTATGGCCATTCGGTGCAAACTGGATTAAGTGAAGCTTGCGTAGGCAGTTAAGAGAGAAATAGTTGATTAGAAAGGCAGGTAGATAGCTAGGCAGTTACCAGTATGCTACTCCACATATGGGGAGGAGAACAAAGAAAGAAACATGAAAAAGCGCCCAGGATAGTCCTGAGTCTGTCACATGGCTAGAGTGTCCTTTAAAAACTTAGCGAGCTTTAACTGCTCCCCTTTGCTCCGTCCAAGGGCCCAGAATCTTAGCGTCTGTGAGAGGGCGATATTCCAAGCGGCAGAGTGTAGAAACCAGGGGGGCACACTCACGCTCAAACTAAATGCAGTCACAAACAATGTACGCAATCGCTTCATCACACCCGCACTGCTCATACGTGGGAGACTGCCATTCCGACAGACTGGGAATAAGAGTTTTTACACGCTACTCCTAGCCTCAAGCGACGCAACATTGTAGCTTCACAACAATTAAAAAATACATTAAAGCAGCATTATTCGGCCTGCAACCAATATAAAAGAAAGACGGGTGGAAGAGGATATTTTGCATTGCAGAAGAGAAACACACAAACTGAAAAAAGGAACAAAAAAAAGGGGGGGGGGGGGGGTATTGGGCAGTACCCTCTCTCTTTACCCTCTCATTTTTCGTATCAAGGCTGTCATCGCATTTGTTTAGTTTACTTTTCCTTGATAATTTGCCCTTTGTATGCTTTGGAGAAATTAACTGATATTTTTATTAGAACTATAATATTTTTAACTAGGAGCAAATCAACAAATGTTTCTCCGTCCTGTATCGGCCACTAAAGTACTGGTCGGTATCACCTTGCTTCCCTCCGGTCGAACGAAATCCATCCCCGCAACTGTTTCCAAACATCTCTTGGACTTACAAGAATCCTTTACTTCGTAATAATTTCAGTGTGTGTATCTTTTCTTTTTGCATTACTAATCTTGCTGTGGGCGACAGTTTGTTCTTAACGTTTATTTGTGAGATACTTACTTCTTCGGGTAGTTCTAACATTTATCATCGCCCCTACTAAAAGCACGTAGCAAATTTTCGCGGGGCTTTGCTGCACAAACGAATTGAATATTTTTCTCGTCCCAATTTTCTTGTCATGCCGTGCTGATGTTCTGAAATATTTTTTTTTATCCACATTGTCAGAAAAATGAAACATTCTGTTTATGTTGGATATGTGCTTTCATTCAAAATCTATTGCACCATTTGCAGCCTCCCGACTGCTTCAGGAAGAAAGTGACGCTGACAAAACATCAAAACGCGCTTAATTGAAACATTCAAGCTAATCTGCAGCTTCACTACTGCCCTGGGCCAGAGGCAAAGGAAGAGCATAACTCCGGTACGAGTTTAGAGCTTGAAGAAAATGTACCATGTACTGCGGGGATGCACATGGATGCATTTTCCCGCCTGGTTTTGAGAGTGTAAATAACATGTATCTTTGCCAGCACTCAGCTGTAGCGTGTAACTATCAAGCCAAAAGAAAGAAAGGCTAGAAGCGAAGAGTAGAAAGAAAAAGATGAGGGTGCCTAAGAGCGTTCCAGCGGGCGTTTTCTCGCCATTTGTTCGGAGCACACAGCCTTCTGGGCGGTCTCCATGTTTTTATGCCCAGTGTTTTTGCACTTCATTGTGAAGGTGGTGCGTTTGCTACGCATGTGAAAGAAAGCAGTATGAAGGAAAGATGCTGACTGAGAGTAAAATCTGCTCAAGGAGCTCTCCTCTGAAAGCTAGTGGTCAAAGCAGGCTCATTGTGCCTAAAAGAGCCTCGCACTTGATTGATGAACTAAAGACACCGCTACAAATATTGGAGCTTTGCTCTGACGGAGCTTCCAGAAGCATCGGCAACTCAGTAAAGCAGCTTCACTGCATTATCTGTGGTGGAAACACTCTTTAGATGTTTCCCACATTCCAATGAGTCAGGAAATCCTAAGGTCCGTGACCCTGAGAATTTTACTTTAGGCACTTCTTTGCAAAACCCATCGGCACGAGCATAACACATGTACAAGCATATATTTATTTGCTTTTCCACAAATAGCTGCTACCAACTGGGTCAATAAAAAAAATACTAGAGAGTTCAGGACAATCAGAAGTTTATTTGATCCGGTTCTGAGTGCAATGCCTAACTCCTAACTTTGGTGCACTCCAGGTTCCTGTCTAGGTAAAACCTTGATACAGTTCTGTTTGAGTTCGTTTGAGTTGCAACAGGTCATTTTCGTAGGTTGTTGACACTCTAAAAAACAGATGAAATAATGAGCATATGCGGCAGTCAAGCATGCATATTCAGATGCTAGCAGAACATAAACAAGCAAGACCGGCGCCAACTGTCAGCTAAATGTATTTCACCATACCCTGCATTTTATACGCAGAAAGCCGTATCACCAAACCCAAACAGATGAAATATGTGTCGTAGCCCAAGAGGCAGTTACCTCGTGGGTTACGTTGCCAAGAAACCTGACTGGCGTGTTTGTTGTCAGTAAAATAGCAATATCCGTCACAGAACTTCAAAACACGTCTTGTTTCATCTTTGTGCATTCGTGGTTATAATGTTTATAATAACTGAATAATGAGTAACGATTAGGAGTCCCTGTCACACATTTTTAAGGAATTAACAAGACAGCATGGGAGAATAATTTACTAACTGGCATCCGGCTTACAGTGCTTACAAAAAGCGAGAGTGGTACATCTACCGCTGACATTTTGTAAGATTGCGCACGCGGTTGGGAGGGCCAGTTCTTTCCGGAGGAAGATTTTGGGAACTAGGAATTAGAAAGGAGTGAGGGGAACCTCTCTCCGGTAGTCATCTTGGAAAAGAGCATGAAGGCAAGTCCTCGCAAATTCCTTTAGTAGACTGAGGACTGCTTGCATGCCTTTATTTATTCATTCTGTTGGCGAGATTCATAGTTCCGGTACATAATTTTCGCGATTAATGTGTTTACATGCCAGTAGAGACCACAGTCAGGTGCTTTCGAGTTTCGTCAAGCAGCAGCTGGTGTCAAGAATCGCATTTTCACGATTGGAGTGATAATGGTGTTTTTTGGTTTAGAGGCTCATTTTGAGGACTCCACTGAAGCATCTGGCCGTTACATAACCTCAACTGTAAAAATCTACCGAAAAGCCGTTGTCGTAACGCTGACGCAGTCGTATACGTCGTGGCATTCACTGTGGTGTCATATCATTTTGATTTGAATTTAGCATCCATCTTCTAGTCATGTTAGGGGCTAGTTTGCGAGAGGGGTTTGAACCACCGAGATATTGGCCAGCGACAGGAGTTTCTGCCAACTGAGAAGTGAGATATGACGCCTTCCTCCCCCAAAAACAATCTACACAAAAATATCCGAGTATATTTAGAGTCCCCATTTTGTTTGCTTGATTTTGTTCTTCCTCCCCCAAAAACAATCTACACAAAAATATCCGAGTATATTTAGAGTCCCCATTTTGTTTGCTTGATTTTGTTCTAAATCATAAAGGTGCTTCTTCGCCTTTGGCAGTAGATGGCCGGAACTATCTTCACACCATGGTTTATGTACGCATACCTGACTCCACTTCCGCCATCTTCCATACCAAACTTCCACTTCTGCCCTTTTGCCCAACAATAAGCACAGTGTGATGGGGATGTTTGCTGTGTAGTGAACTCTGCGAAAATATTATGAAGACTAAGATGAACCAGGCGAGGATATCACGATGACAAGGAGAAGAACGACGAAGTGCCGCTGCGCTGCTCGAGCTCGCTTGTGGAGGCCTATACTGGCTGTGCTCTTGTGTGGTTCTCTGTGAAACTTGGAGAGGGCTATTACCCCTTTTAAAGGACAGTAAACACCCCCTTTCACTTGGTGGAGGTCACGATTTCCTGCCGCCCTGGAGCTTCGCAGCCGCACACTACCGACAACAGCCATGACCGATGCTACCACTCCTAGTCCAACCGCCTCCTCGTCCCCCGTCTTCTGCGCTGGAGCTTTGCGCCAACGGGACCCTCCAATCTTCAGCGGAACCGGCGACCACGACGTGGAAGATTGGCTATCATCATATGAGCGGGTCAGTACGCACAACAAATGGGACGACGGTCTCAAATTAAATAACGTGATATTCTACCTAACGGACGTTGCTAACCTGTGGTTCCGCAACCACGAGGCCGATATCTCCTCGTGGTCTGCTTTCAAGACCACTTTTTCCGATATCTTCGGCAGACCTGCAGTGCGCAAGCTGCGCGCTGAGCAACGCTTGCGCCGCCGTGCACAGCTACCCGGCGAAAATTTTACGAGTTATATTGAAGATGTTGTAGACCTGTGCAAGCGCGTGGACCCTTCAATGACAGAACATGCCAAGATTGGTCATATTTTACAAGGAATCGACGATGACGCGTGCCAGATGCTTCTGGCCAGAAACCCAGCAACCGTGGTCGACGTCATCAGTGCATGCCAAAACTTTGAGGAATTACGCAAGCGCCGTCAAATCACTCGTTCTTCGCTTTCACACCAGGAGCCTCTTGCAGCTTTAACAGCTGACGCAGAACAGTCCCCCTTGATGCAGCAAATCAAGCAGTTCGTTCGAGAAGAAGTTGCCCGTCAACTGTCCCTCGTTCCCCATCGTACTGACGCTTCCTCTCCTTTGGCGCCAAAGTTGCAGCAAGTCATCCGCGACCAAGTCGCAGAAGCACTTCCCACGCTCCCGGAAGCTCCTGCCGTTGCTCCCTTGACATACGTCGGAGCACCACTACAATATAGCCAACCATCTGTCCCAGCCCCTTTGACCTACGCGGCAGTGGCTGCGCGGCCTCCGCCTGAGCCGTTACCACCCGTGCAGCCTGTCCTACGCCATGCACCGCTTCCTCAAACGGCTCCGCTTCATCCTGCGACTCCGCGCTATTACAACCCGTGGCGCACTTCTGACAATCGCCCAATTTGTTACTACTGTGGTTGCCCTGGACACGTGGCTCGTCGGTGCCGTCGCCGCATGGCTGCGCGTCCCGAGCCTGCGTCTTCGGAGTACTCCCCACAGCTGCTTCGTTCTGCACCGTCTTCGCCTGCATACGCCGCCGAACAGCGTTCGTACACGACCCAACGTTCTCCTTCTCCACGTCGCAGGTCACTGTCACCAATGCGCCGGCGACCACCCCCTGCTGATGAGGGAAACTAAGTTCCGCGGTTCATGAGGCGAGAACTGCGTGCTCTGCGAAAAGCTCAAGGCCTCATATTTTGCCCAAAAACGTTATAGCAATCTCTATCGATGGTCTGTCTGTACATGCGCTGGTCGATACAGGTGCTGCAGTGTCTGTGATTCATGAGCGACTTTGCCGACGATTACGAAAAGTTACAACGCCATTTAACGGTTTGTCGCTCCGCACTGCCAGTGAAGAGAAGATTGCACCTTTAGCAGCATGTACAGCGCGTGTCGTCATTGAAGGTCTTTTGTACAGTGTAGAGTTTGTAGTTTTGTCGTCTTGTTCTCACGATGTGATCCTTGGATGGGACTTCTTGTCCAAAAATAACGCCGTGATCGATTGCGCCCGAGCTGAAGTGGAATTTTCTGCACTGTGCGACGTACTGCACGACGACAACCGTTCAGTGTGTCCTCAAAAGCTCGCCATCGCTGAAGATGTCGACGTAGCTCCAGAAGCTTGTGCCCTTGTGCCTCTTTCGTGTCCTGCCGTGTCAGCCGTTAGTGTTCTATTTACGCCGTCTGCATCCTTCATCTACCGCAAGCACTTGCCGCTGCCGTCTGCTGTTCTCGATGTTCACGGTGGCTTCACGAAGCTACTCATCTACAATCCGTTTCCGCGCCCGATTACTTTACTACGTGGGGAATCTCCCGGTTCTATTGAACCAGCCCACCTTCTCTCTGACCTGGAGGCCTCCGAGACCAACTGTGGTAACTACATCGATGCTCTGCAGTCCGCTCCGACGCCTGATTCGTTGCCAGAAGACTTCTTCCGAACCGCCATCGATGACGCCCTTCCTTCCACTTACCGGACGCAGCTTGTGGCCCTTTTACAGACGTTTCGCTCCGCGTTCGGCGCCGCCCACACTCCTCTCGGCCGCACTTCCACAGTCGCGCATAACATTCAGACCGGCTCTAACACGCCTTTTCGACAGCGCCCCTATCGTGTGTCAGCGGCAGAGCGTCGCGTGATCAATGAGCAAGTTGAGGACATGCTAAAACGTGGTGTAATCCGTCCATCTCAAAGCCCCTGGTCTTCACCAGTGGTGCTAGTAAAGAAGAAAGATGGCTCAGTTCGCTTTTGTGTTGACTACCGGCGCCTGAACAAAATTACCCACAAGGACAATTACCCCCTGCCGCGTATAGACGACGCTCTTGATTGCCTCCAAGGTGCCGAGTACTTTTCCTCTCTTGATTTACGTTCCGGTTACTGGCAAGTACCAATGGCCGCCTGTGACAGAGAGAAGACCGCATTTGTGACCCCGGATGGCCTCTATGAATTTAATGTAATGCCCTTCGGTTTGTGCAACGCGCCCGCCACATTCGAGAGGATGATGGATAACATCTTGCGGAAGTTCAAGTGGCACATCTGCCTCTGCTACCTGGACGACATTGTTGTCTTTTCCACCGACTTCGCCACGCACCTAGAGCGCTTGCGGCAAGTTTTGGTTTGTCTTACTGACGCCGGCCTACAACTAAATCTTAAGAAGTGTCACTTCGGTGCCCGGGAGTTGACCATTTTGGGGCACATCGTCTCTAAGGAAGGTGTTCGCCCTGATCCGGCCAAGCTGCGCGCAGTGGCGGAGTTTCCTAAGCCGGTCTCGCTCAAGCAACTTCGAAGCTTCATTGGTCTATGCTCCTATTTTCGGCGCTTCGTGCGGAATTTCGCTTCTATAATTGCACCCCTTACGAAGCTACTCGGGGGAAACAGTGACTTAACTGCGTGGTCGGTCGAGTGCGACGAAGCGTTCACCGCATTGCGCCGTCTTTTGACTTCGCCACCAATCCTTCGCCACTACGACCCCGCAGCACCTACCGAGGTCCATACTGATGCGAGTGGCGTTGGCCTCGGAGCGGTATTGGCTCAACGGAAAAATGGCTTTCAAGAATACGTCGTCGCGTACGCGAGTCGCGTCCTCTCCAAAGCTGAATGCAACTACTCAGTTACGGAGAAGGAGTGTTTGGCCATTGTGTGGGCACTAACCAAATTCCGACCCTACCTGTATGGTCGCCAGTTTGACGTCGTCACGGACCACCACGCGTTATGTTGGCTGTCCTCTCTTAAAGACCCGTCCGGCCGCCTCGCACGATGGGCTCTCCGCCTTCAGGAATTTGACATCCGCGTTATATATCGATCTGGCCGTAAACACATGGACGCCGACGCTCTGTCTCGTTCTCCCCTAACCATCGCACCTGTTTGCTCCTCGGCGGCTGATCCCGTCCTCTCGTCTCTAACAATCGCTGATATGCCTGCGGAGCAGCGAAAAGACCCGTGGCTCGCATCTCTTATCGACACCGTGTCCGCTTCTCCAAACGCTGCGCCTTCTCGGACTTTACGCCGTCAAGCACCACACTTTGCCCTACGAGACGGTCTTCTCTACCGCCGCAATTATATGCCTGATGGTCGACGGTGGCTTCTCGTCATTCCCCGCCATTTACGACAAGAAATTTGCGCCTCTTTCCATGCCGACCCTCAGTGTGCCCATCCTGGTGTAGTGAAGACGTTTCAGAGAATTTCTCAACGCTACTATTGGCGCGGCATGTTCGGTTATATTCGCAAATACGTCCGCTCCTGCATCGCCTGTCAGCGCCGCAAGTCACCAACACCTCGTGCTTCTGGCCCCTTACAACCACTTCCATGCCCGGCCCGCCCTTTTGACCGCGTTGGCGTTGACCTTTACGGGCCACTTCCCTGCACGGTCTCTGGGAACCGGTGGATAATCGTCGGCATCGACCACCTCACCCGGTATGCCGAGACCGCCGCTTTACCCGCCGCTACTGCCCGTGAAGTTGCCCTATTCTTACTACATCATTTTGTTCTTCGCCACGGCGCGCCGCGAGAGCTGCTGAGTGACCGAGGACGCGTCTTCCTTTCCAACGTCGTTGAAGCTCTACTGGCCGAATGTCGCATCATACATCGGACCACAACAGCCTACCACCCTCAAACTAACGGGCTGACTGAGCGCTTCAATCGTACTCTTGGAGATATGCTCACAATGTACGTTGCCGCTGATCAGACCAACTGGGACGCTGTTCTTCCTTTCGTGACGTACGCATACAATACCGCCACGCAGTCAACCACTGGATTTAGCCCTTTCTTCCTGCTTTATGGGCATGAGGCATCGTCCACGATGGACACTATTTTACCATATCGTCCTGACTCCTCCGAGTGGACACTCCTTTCAGACGTTGCCAAACATGCGGAAGAATGCCGCCAGTTAGCCCGCAGTTTAACATCGGAATCGCAAGGCCGCCAAAAGTATCGTCACGACAAAGATCAGACGCCACACGTTTTCCCTACAGGATCCCTTGTTTGGCTCTGGGTTCCTGCCACCCCTCCGGGATTGTCATCAAAATTTCGAACCGAGTACCACGGCCCCTACCGCATTGTTCGCCAAACCTCCCCTGTGAATTACATCGTGGAGCCACTCACTCCCTCTTCAGACATGCGTCATCGCGGCCGCGAAACTGTGCACGTGAGCCGCCTCAAAACATACTACGATCCGCTCCTCTTGCCCTCACCCTAAATCGCCAGGATGGCTCCTCTTCGCTCCGGGGGAAATTGTAGCGAACTCTGCGAAAATATTATGAAGACTAAGATGAACCAGGCGAGGATATCACGATGACAAGGAGAAGAACGACGAAGTGCCGCTGCGCTGCTCGAGCTCGCTTGTGGAGGCCTAGACTGGCTGTGCTCTTGTGTGGTTCTCTGTGAAACTTGGAGAGGGCTATTACCCCTTTTAAAGGACAGTAAACACCCCCTTTCAGCTGTAATTTTTGTTCGTGTCTGCTTAACCAGACGTCCACTCTTTCCAGGTGGGCTTCCTTCCTCGTGGAGAGGCTTGCATTTCCTGCGAAGAGATTAGCAACTCCCCGTTCGAGTCACGGCTACATCCGAGCCCCTGAGGCCGCAACGTGAAAGCAGGTGGCGTTTTATGAAGCGCAGATTCATCCAGGTAACCTATCAGATCACCACTGTCGCCACATTTTTTTGTGCTAATGGTCAGTGTTACATATTAACATAATCACGTAATCATGAATAAGTCCTAATATAAACAAGAAGGAAATAGTTCATATGCTACTAGCAGAATCCGAACCAACGACTCGCGACCTACGAAAGTTGAGGCCTTGTATCCCGTCAGCGGCATGTGCCCAGCACCAACACCAGGGGCATAAGAGACCGCAGTCAGCACAGCCAGGCGAAGGCCCTGACGGAGCCACCCACAGTCGCTCAGTAGTTAGCGTAACTACTGAGACCAGCGATGAGGGTTTTACCCAGACCGCTGTGGCTGAGTTTCGCCTCCAGTGAAGCGCTAGGACCGCCTATCTACTGTGCAATGCGAGCCCACATAAAAAAAACTCCACGGGATCGAAATTATCCACAGCCTTGAAAAATGGCGTCGTTCACAGTCTGAATAACTTGGGAATATTAAATTCCATATATCTATATCTAGCCTTCGCATCTGCTTGATCTTTTCTTTCACTTCATTGACATTGATGCATTGAATGATTAAACCACGTTGAAACTCTATATTCCTAGGTGTAATTTCAATCACGATGAAACAATAAATATCCTACTATTCGGATCTTTAAGAATGTGCCACGAACGAAGCACTTGGAAACTTGTTCAAATGGGGTTTTGCGCGCTCAGTAGAAATTCGGACACATATTTCTGTGTGTACTCCTTTCTGCATTTGTATTTTCTTTAATTTGTGATTCCTAACGGGCGTTCAATTTTTTACGGTTTCATTTGTCAGGTTATTGCATTGCATGCATGCGCGAGGCACAACCATGGTTCTATCTAGTGACCGTGTTCTATAGATGGTAACAAGTGACCGCAGAAAGGATTAAGATTCGTGCTTCAAAACAATCTCGCTAAATGCTTTTTTCGTTCAAAATAAGGAGATACTTATCAATTCATCCTTTAGCTCTAATGATTACAGTGCAAGTTAACGAACCCCAGGTGGTCGAAATTTACTTACTGCTCCACTACGGCATCTCTCATAGCCTGAATCGCTTTGGGACGTTAAACCCTACTAACCGAAACACACCAATCATCGTAAGTAGCTGTAAAGGAACTTGAACGAGGATATAGGAAAATTAGAGGTGCATTTATGTCTCCGCATGGTGCGAAAATACGAAACTATTGCGAGTTCCGTGCTTAGTTCCGTTGTGAGATCTTTTTGTATTTTGGTGCTTGCCCTATGCATACATGTGTACTTTTACATTACATTACTTGCCTCATTTCTTATCCCTTGTTACCTTTTTTACTGATCTAACTTTTGTTTCCTTCTAACTTTACTCTTTCGTGTTTGTTCTTATTTTTAAATTTTATACTTTAGTTTTTGCAATTATTTTTTTCCTTTTTCGCATTTTTTACTTAAAATAAAATCTCAGTGCTATGTTTTCTTTCAAAGCCCTCCTGTGCCCATGCGCATGTATGGGTAATTATGGACACGTCCGCATGAAGTCGACGAAGAGCACCACCAGGTGTGCCATGTCCCGTCCTGTTCGCCGGTGATTCAAGTATCCAGTCTGACTGAACCAGTGAGTAGAGATTGGCCACTATTTATTTAGTGTAGCTCATTAGGCTAGGTCGTTTCCTTCCGCCTATGACGGTTTCTTCGCCCGCCCAGGGTTCTTCGCCCTGGTCGGCTAATCGTCCGGCGCAGTCGGGACCTTTGGATTGGTTCCTCAGAAGTGGGATTACTACTGTCCTGGCTGCACTTGTTCCGATTGATGGTAGCGCCATTCAATTAAACGAGTCTGAAGTTATCCAGGAGGGGCTTCGCTCTGTTACTTCACATTTCTTAGACATATCGAAGGTGAAGCAATTTGGCAAAACAGGCATCCTATGTAGATCATCAAACGTTGAGTGCCTGAGTGATCTTCTGGCGTAGGTCAGGTTTGGCAACTCAGCTGTAAGGACGTTTGTCCCCCCGTACCTCGCTTGCGTGAAAGGCATTGACCGTGGTGTTCCTGCAAACCTCTCTCGGAAGCACTTTTGAAAATGCTTGTCCCTGCTAGTGTGATGTCCGTTTACCGGTGCACTAGGCTTAGAGGTGACTCTCGCATACCCACAGAGAGTGTCATCTTAACTTTCGCCGACCTCAACTGCCCATCTGAAGTGTGGTCATACCTGCTTCGAGTTGAGCTCTTGGCTCCATGTCCGCTGCAGTGTCGCAATTGCTGGCTTTTGGTCACAGTGCAAATGCCTGAAGGTCCGCAATTCGCTGTGGCTCGTGGTATGGTCCCCATTCCCCAACAGAATGTACATCTGATGTGTTGAGTTGCAGCCTGTGCTCTGCCTCACACGCTGCTACTGATTCTAGTTGCCCTGCTCGCAACCATGAGATTGCGCTCCTTGTAATCAAAAAACGTCGTTGTTCCCGTGGGGAGGCTGCGGCATTATTGAAGGATCGCAACTCTGGTTTTGCTGCTGTGACTGCACGTCAGTCAGCTTCCTTAGAATCCATTATTTCTTCTGCTGTGACCTCTGCCATTGAAATGTCTATACCGGTTAGGATGGAGCGCGTCTTGCGGAGACCTTTTCTCAGATGCTTGTGAAAAGGATGGAAAAGTTTTCCAAACTCTGACAACCGGTGCTTCTGCAGTCCCTGGCCCGTGGTTTCCAACACGAATGCGCCTTCCAACAAACAAACCTCTGCTCCTACCCATGAAATCAGTTCTAAGGCATCTGGCTCCCTAAATTCCGGTGCTTCTACTTCAAGAATCGCTGAAGCATGCAGCAAGCGAAGTGGCTCCCCACTTCAAAATCTCTCGAATCAACCCTCTAAATCTCGACCAAAGATAAATCCTGAGAGTGAGCCCCAGCAGACACAGGATGTGCTGATATCTGCTGTAGAGTGCCTTTTTGATTCAACATAGGTTTTTTAAAAGTCTTGCAATGGAACTGCCACTCAATTAATTCTAGTCTCTGCTTAGTTATTAAAATTCACCCTGATATTTTCGGGCGTTTCGAACTTTCGGGCGTTTAGATTAGATCGCCCAGGCAGGGGCGGTGGGTTATTGGTTTTAGTTTCGTGAAACTTGTGTCATAAGATTTCAGTTTTATATAAATTCGTTTGTCAAGATTGTGAAATACTTGATTTGGAGTTTATGCTGCCCGGTATTACCCCTTTAAAATTGGCCAATGCGTACTTACCAAATGGCGTTCGTTGTGCTTCGCAGCTGGATGCTTTATTAACTCGTTGTTCTCAAAACCTTATATTAGCTGGGATTTCAATTCGCATCACATTTCTTGGGGTCTGAAAACTGATTCTTGTTGGTGTAAGTTGATCGACTGGATTAAGGACAATGGCCTCCAGTGCCACAATTCTGGGGATATCACCTTCATAAGGGGACAGTGCTCCTCATCTCTGGATCTTACTTTTTCAACTGCGGGCCTTCTTATATCATCGTGGGCGACCGTAGGCAGTGGAGCCAGCAGCGATCATCTTCCTATTGCCTACAATTTTTTCAAAATCTGTCTACAGGGATCACCAGAGGCACTTTGTAAATTACGTTAAATACGAAACCGGTTTTTGAACTTCCCTTTCGTCTATTTCCCCTTCTGACGCTCATTCACGGGCGGCGTCTGGGGTGTCATGGTTGCACGATGCGATTGAACCGGCTGAATTTTCGGTTGCCTCATCTAGGCAGCCCTCAAAATCATCTTGATGGAATCCTGACTGCACTCGTGCTTATCGGTGCCGAAAAGCTGCATGGAAGAGTCTGCGTCATAATAAGCCCCCCTCTATGGTTACAATACAAATTTCATGCCGCCCTTTTTAAACGTTAAGAACGTCTAAACGTTAAACGTTTAAGAATGATTTACATTCCAAAAACCTAAGACTGATTTACATTCTTTTTTATCTGATAATAAGCACCGAAGTGCGCTATTTCGCTTCCTGCGCCGTGCTAAATCTCCGTAGCAAGTACTCTCGTCTTTATCTGTGGTGCTGAGCCCTTGCGAAGTGGCTGATTTATTGGATAGTGTTGGTCGCGTTCTAAAAATTCGCTTTTCGTCGAAATGCCCAAGGCCATTCGCATTCCCGGTCGCTGGGACAGATTTTCACTGCCAAGTGTTATGCAGTCCCTTATGGCCCTATAAAAAATTAAAACTGAGAACATAGAGATTAGTGTCATTTACATTGATTCTTTGAGCATACTAACAGCATATATTCATAAACATTCAGGCAAATTGCTTATTGGTGACATTATACATAGCATAAAAAAGCCACAACCCAAGGACACACTGTAAAGCTTTGCAGGGTTCCAGGTTCCCTACAAAGAAGCAGTCAAATTAATGCAGCCTAAGCTAAGAGATAGATGGCAGTCTAAATAGAATAATGAAGAAAATAATAAGCTACACCTAGTAAAACCTGTCATATCTGAATGGAAGTCATGCACACACCAAGAACGATTCACTGAAGTCATTTTATGTCGCCTCCGTATTGGACATACACACCTTACACATGGTTATATTCTTAGAAAAGAGGAAATACCAACATGCGACCTTTGCGGAGAAACTATCACAATTAATCACATCTTATATTCCTGTACAAAGCTAGAAGAACTAAGAAAGAAGCATTTTCATATATTTTATTCGGAATATATTTCTCTTCCCCCTAGCTTACTCATCGGAGAAAATGGTCTTATTAATAATCACGCGTTTTTATATTCTTAAAAGATTCCAACCTTCATAACAAATTATGAGATTTGTAACTAGATTTAATAAATCTGCTGCATGGACAGCAGATCTCACCATGTGTTTGGCGCATGATAGCCTCAAATGCTTATGCGCCATAAAACACAACGCAGATTTTTCCGAGGTGACTATGTCGGAATTGGCAACTGTAATTTCAAAAACAGCTTCAGCTCCAGGCCCTGATGGTATTACTGCTGGTATGATAAAGATCCTATTCCAAATTTCTTCACAGGAATTAGTAAATAGTAACTGTTCATTAAAGTACTCCTGGATACCTAGCTCCTGGAAGATGGCCAAAGTGGTTCTACTACTAAAGAATCAAAGCCTTGGCTATGTCCTTGACAATATCAGACCGATTTCTTTAACATCTATTCTGGTGAAAACAATAGAGCGCATAATTCATTCGCGTTTGTCTCAGCTCATTTCAAAATATAAAATTCTTTCTCCCAGACAGATTAGCTTCCGTCCAGAATGTTCAATATAGTCTGCTCACATTGACCTGGAGAGCACAATTCGTTTGGCTAGTTGGTCTCGTGAAATTTCTGCTCTAGTAACTTTGGATATTTCAAAAGCTTATGAGAGTGTTGATCACAAACTACTAATTCCTCATCCTGATAAATTGTCATGTTCCGAACTGCATAGTCGCCTGGATTCAAGAATTTTTATCAGGAATATTTTTTTACTGCTACCAGGATGGTATTTCATCTTGCACATTTTCTCAATCGAAAGGCGTTCCACAAGGTTCGGTCCTGTTCCCTCTTATATTCAATATTTTCCTTTCTTCAATACCTTCGCGGGACGATGTTCACCTGTATGTCCACGCAGACGATATTGCCTTCTTTTCTTCATCCACAGATATATACATACGTTATATCGTACCTTACAGAATTGCCGAAATTACTGCTCTTGAATCCTGCCTAGATAATCTTTCCTTTACTCTAAATGTCAATAAATGCTTCATTCTAGTCTTTCCGGTCAATCAACCTGTTTCTATTTCCCTTTCGTACCATCTAGGTGACAACTCATGTACTTGGGCGTTTGCTATGACTCCTCAATAAGCTGGAGATCTCACATTGAACATGTTAAGCGCAAAAGGGAGCTTGCCTTGGGTCTACTACGTCGCATCAGCCACAGGAGATGGGGAATGAGAAGATCTGCCCTTGTTATGATCTACAAACTTTATGTGGGCATTAGGTTGCTCGAAGACATGATTTAGCTAGATATTACGCAGGTCAATCTTGTGCAGTATGACGTCTGTGCGGTTCAGTTCAGTATATTCTGCAACCTAACTGAACGAACAATTATGGCCTAACTGCAGGCTGGGTTTCCAACTTCTGGCGGGCAAACTTTTGAGGGACAAAAAAGCATCATGCTTTCTAGTTGTTGCCTTTCATTTCACAAATAGGTCCATGACCTTAAGGATATAATATTAATCTACGCTGTGCGTTCTGATACGTAAAAAAGTAATTCTGTAAATCAGACCTATGTATTCAAAATGAGTAAAACGTCATCAATGTCTAATTCGCTATGATTTCATGTAAATAAATTATTTTTGCACGAGCGACTTTTTTCGCTCACACTGTCAAATTAGATTATTAATGCACGTTCCTCCTCCCCCTTTGCTTGCCATGTGACAATTATGAATAGCGCTACCAGCAGTCAGCGGTGTCGGTGAAAATCGTTTTCAAAATTGGCACCTGGATGACTTGGCTACACCCTTTCTGCGAGATGGCTCAGTAGTTAGGCCGCTTCACTGCTGAACCCAAGATCACGGGATCAAAACCCGTCCGTGGCAGCCGATTTGCGATAGAGTGGAAAAGCAAGGCGCCCACTCACGTTGCGCTCTCAGCACACGTTAAAGAAGGGCAGGTAGTCAAAATTTCCGGAGGTCTCCACTACGGCACCCACCCTAGCCTTATTCACTCTGCGAATCAAATCATGTGAACCAAACCTTTCTTCACCACCTAGTCATAAGTGCATTGGTAATTGACTTTAGGCTTTTGTCTTTGTTTTCCAGATAGATCGAAGGCTGTGGTGACCGGCCTTAGCACAGAGGCAGATGGCTCTCTTGTAGCTTCGCTTCTGTGTGTCACCGTCTCTCCTTGGTCTGGTAAGAATGTCGGTGATTTTATTTGGTGAGAAGAAAGAAGTGTTTTGGTTGGCTCCTCGTATATTGAACTGCCTGTTGCAGTGTGCTGCGAAACCGTAAGAACGAATCTGCGGCAGTCACAGGGATCTAGTTTGTTCCTGGCAGCGAATCTAACAGCGCCGCGTTTTAGTATGTTTTCTGTGGTGTTTAAGCCTCTGCGCAACACAATGGCTGCGCTTCAAGTTGCCTCAAAGCCTTCAGTAACTCCCTGTTCGTGTTTAATGTCGAAAGCGCACAATTTTATTAACTTAAATTTATGCGACAAAATATTGAGTGTCCGTAGAGGCATTTTCCAGGAGATCCCTCGCTATCATGCAAGATGAATTGTCTGTTTCTAGGGTAAAGATTGCGGGCCCCTAATTTGTCGTATAAATTGGAAAGTGATGACCTTTGCATTTACATGTGAATATATATAATATATATAGCCGACGACGAAGCGGAGACAGTGGCTAGATGGCGTAGACGACGAATTCCCCGACGTAGACGAAACCGCGGATGCCGATTCGGGCTCTGCACCTTTCGGCCGGGCTAATGAGGTGACCTCGAGCCGTGCGAATGTTAGGGCCCAACAATTGCATCAAAACTTTGCTCAATTCCTGGGCGAGGGCGTGGCTCATCACTGAATAGTCTGCACCAGTATCAAGTAAAGCGATCGTGTCAGTTCCGTGAAGTGTCACGCACAAATCAGAAGTAGCGCATCGGATGCTCTCGCTACCCTACCCGTGTGAGAAATCAGCGTATCGGTGTATCGGCGGCGGAGGATCTTCAGTTTTTTGGGCAGCAGCGGCCTTGCCTCCTGAGTCCGCTGGAATTAGTTTTTCCGGCGTGGACTGGGAGAACGCCGCTCAGTATAGCTGGCGTCTCGGCGAGGGCTTGGGGAACGGTACCGCAGCGGAGATGACGATCCTGAGTCATAGCGGCTGTATCATCCTTGTAGGAGTGGAAAGGGGCCCAAACTCGGGCGACTGTCCGCGGAGGCGGCGACTGGGTCGCTGGTGGACCGGAGTCAGATCCGTCGTGAAGCGTGTAAACGTGGGAAAGCGTACCCAGAGCACTCCACCAGACTGTAACAGGTATTGCGCCAAAAGTCCAGGAAATGTTCTGAGCCTAGAATACTGCAGAAATCCGAGAGCAGTCCGAAGAGCGGTCCGAGCGCGATTCCAGGCAACAAACTTCGTCGTCTACGCCAACCAGCAACCACTTTGTCGTCTACGCCAACTAGCCACCGACTGTCTCCGCTTCGTCGTATATAATATGTATGTGTGTTGAGAAGACTTAAGTAGGCTCGGTTACAAATATAGGCAAAAAGAAAATATATGAAGACGTTTGTGGCAATTAATTGATACTTCGGCCCCTACTCAAATTGCACCTGCGCCTAGCTTTGACTCTGCCCGATTGACTGGGTGAACTTGCCCTACCCTTCTTAGCGCCGCCAGCATCAATCGCACTGTTTGCCTTAGGCGTATCTCCTCGTAAAGCTATTACGGCTTTCGCACAAACATTTCGGTAATGGTACCTGCAGCATACCAGGACATAAGAAGCAAATTGTTTCCGGCGTAAGCGGTCGACAGGAATAGTGTTAAATGTCCCGCTACGAATGGCGCATAGGTTTTTTCTCAGGTAAGTGAGGAACGAATGAAGGATTTGATGTTTCCCGAAACCATCTTCCACTTTGGTGACTCCACAACTCTTTCTACGCCCTTATACTTCTGCTATAACTTCATTTCTGCTGGTAAGAACTTGCCGGGTAACGTATTCTTCCCTTGTCATCATAGGCACTTTCACTACTCCTCCTGTGAATAAACTGGACGCAACCTTGAAGACATGATGCTGCAATTCAGGAGTGCGCGGCGTGAAAGCAGGTGGCGCTGCAGTCAGTCACTGGTGCAGTCTCAGCCACCGGTGCTATCGCAGCCACCCCGACAATGATGGGTAGGCATGTGTTTAATATTCGGCATGTGGATAGATTTGCCTCGAAGTCAATAAACCGGAGCACCACCCATAAAGCGGAAGCTATTGCATTACTCTTGCTTCCGTAAGGGCTACCACAAATACTACGGTATGAAATGCTTATTCTACGTCGATACTGCAGGCCCCAAGAGAGTACTAGGCACTGTGGTGCTTACCTGTGCCAGTAGAGGGTGTGCCATTCTCTCACCATGCTCCCTAAAAGCGCGCGCGTAACCTTACGTCATAATTACGCGCGAGCATTACAATGGGACAGGGAGTTCGTCTTCATCACCGCATGGTATATGAGGAAATATTCCATATATTGCATAAAAAATAAAAATAATTTGCAAGGCAAAAGCGAAAATCCCCACTCGGTAAATATCAGGATAGGTGGTATCAGTATGGACTTGCAAATTAACCAAAGAGTAACACTAAGGAAGCATATCAGCAAACAACTAAAATCAATAATATAGGAAATGTTAAAAGGATAAGGTAGGCTATCATCACAGTTTGGCAGATGTTTCTTTATGATGTGATTACCACCGAGATATGCACTGTTCGCAGGATCGCAGGCATTAAACGAGGCGTACGAAGCAATCGGCGTACGAGCGCACCGGTCAAGTAGGGCAGCAAAGTAGAGAGAGCGAAACGAAGGGAGGCATGGCCTGCCAAGCGATGAAGGAAAGAGCACACAGCGCTTCAACTGGCAGCAATTTCTAAGTTCTTTCATTTCTTCAACAATAGCATATGAGTAAGCCGAATCCTCCATCATCCAATGCTTTCTGTATACATGCAATAGTTAGATCGAAATAGCCATTTCATTGCTCCCTGAACGTGTTTGAAGCTTCACTCGTCACGCGTTCCATCTTCATAACTGGAGGCGGCCATCATGGGAGCCCGTTAAAATTAGCCATGCGAGACCTTTAGTCTTGAAATCAGTGTCTAACGTCATGTCATAAAATATATACAAAGAAATTTGAAAGAGAAACGGCAGGATTCATGGGACCAAGAAATCAATGTTACACGTACTGAAGCCTGTGGTAGAGGACTGGAAAACATGTAGCCACCAAGAGCGTTTCATTGAAGTTGTTCTATGTTCTCTTCGTATCGGTCACACACACCTTACAAATAACGTTTTACTAACGAAACACAGACTATATACTTGTGAAGAATCGGGCGCATAATTTTTGCTAACTACACGTGTAAAAACTAAGCAAAATATTTTGCTTCTTATTCAGCAAAATGTGCTAACTACATAAACAAGAATATGAAAGGCAAATTTCGTATCAGCAAATTACTTCGACGGGCGCACGTCTGAGAGTGCAGAAGGATGTGAAGGAGTCAGCACATGCTCGCAATCAACCATATCTTAATCAGTCGCACTTCACACGATCTTACAATGAGCATATGCCATTCCACCCAAGCTTACTTTTAGGAGAAATGTCACTCATTGACATTTCCTGCATATTCTCGTTCCTAAAAGAAGCAAAGTATCTAAATAAGTTATAGAACCTATAACTTTTTAAAGCCCTTTAACATAGTCCAGATTTTTAACCTTGCCTTTAGCGCCTGATGGCCTTAGTTGCCTATGTGCCATAAAACACAACACAACCTCATAGCATTAAATGGGCATTGGCCAGAGCCTAGCCAGCAATTCCGATTGTCAGTATTTTCGAAATAATGGAGGTGAAATTAACAAGCTTTTATTTGAATTATTTATTGGGGAAAGTCGGATTTTTTTATGCACTAACCTGAAGCGCTGCTAGAAAACATCTGAAATTTTGAAAGTTTTTCCCGCACTGGGGTTTAATTTGCAGCTGCTGCTTCTGAATTACCTAAAGACAGTAATGCACTGGTATGCACTCGTCTCAATTCTCTCCTCTCCTTCTCGTCCTTTTTTCTTTTTGCAGAAGTGCTTGCGCCGTAACCCGCGCCACCTTCCAACAATACCGGAGCTACTTCAACATCGTTACCTTGCTTCAGGTAGGCATTCAGTTATTGCATGAAAATTTGTGCCCTTGGTGAAAAAACTCATCCACACACCTAATTCGCCTTTGATTTCATGTCATTAATGTAAATGAATTGACGCAGTTTTTGCTAAATCTAACCAAGCAATAGGGCTTTATTCTCAACACTATACTGGAGCCCTTCCAACACCTAGAAGGACCAAGGCTCTTGTAAGTGGAGGAAAAGTGCTGGCCTTACCTTACACGTTCTTGTATATATTGGGTGCCATAAATACTCCACTAAATGGTTAGGTAACCTGGTTACTTTTGGCAAAGATGGAACTGGTTTTGCACGGGAGCACGGCAAGCGAAAAGTTCGTACGCAGTAAAACATTTTGAATAAACCCCAACGCTATACAATTATCTCGATAAGATGATTCCGTTCATAGTACTGGGTGCCTAGCACGGGCGCCGAGCATTCTTTCATGGCACTTAGAGATCCAGAAAATTGGTATATCTTGAGTGCCAGCAAGCAGCTTCAGTGTTCCAGCAGTCACAACTTCAATACATGGGCAGCCGCAACATCTTCACATCTATATTTAATACCCAAAAGCTGAAATTCGCTGCCAGACTTAATGTAGAGAAAAATGACGCTGTCCGTCAAGTTTCTCATGGGGTTAACACCCCAGTCTCTCAAGGCGGTATCAGACGGCGGACTCGAATTCTGGATTAGCTTGCCCTGTTTCTTCGCATTTTTTGGTTTACTTTTGATGTCTTATGTTTTCTGATTTTTGTCAAGACCTATTTTTTCCTTGCACCCACTGCAGGCTAAGGCCGCGTCCCACTATCAGTGGGCGTGTCTTGGAGATTTGGCCATTGCCTATGCACTCTGGATTTCAAACTGCAGTAACCACTCTGTGGCCTCGGGCAGCTGTCTGTATTGTGTGAAGTCTTTGCGCATCTACCACATGGTGTGGCCCTGTCCATCCAATCCTGCTATCTCCCTAACCACCCAGGAGCGCTTGGGAGCGACCCTGCTCGGCTGCTCTGAACTAGAGGCCCAAAAAGGCCTTGGTTGAGCCCACCCGGCCAGTGGCCCACGCCACTGGGGGCCCGTACTAGGATCCCACTTATTGCCTGTGAGAACTAGCCCCTAAAAGGTCGGTCTAAACATTTACATACGCACACTCCTTTCGAGGGATTAATACTTTCACAACCACTATAATCATTCATAACGACGGCTGCGTCTCATCTTAGCGCCTCGTGGAAGTACCAAAAGAAATATCGAGCGACAATGCTCGCAGTACTGAACAAGACCAGAAGAAAGAAAAAAACAAGGTACTATCTGTTCTATTAGCACTGGAAGCTAAAGAATACAGCTACATCACCGAAATGAAGCCACAGCAGAATTCACACCAACTTCTTTTTAGCTCGGTATTCGCGATTCGAGCAATACATGCGGTACCTGGCAGAGAAGCCAATAAAGAAACCAAATGCATCCAGGAAGCAGACACCCCTCGCTCGCGTTATGGACACCCGCTACCACAGCGCTCATAGCGCCGAGTAAAAAGGAAAACGAAACGGGAAACCGATTCTGCACCATCCAGCACCGCGTGTCAGCACAGTGTCAAAAAGTTTCATTTATTTTATTCGTTCTCTTGCGATCGGCGCTTGAGAATCAATGCATCTCTAATCATTCTTTCCGGAATGCGATGAAAGTGACAGACTTGTGTTTCCACTTCAAGTACCTAAAGCGTCTGTCATAGGCTGGGTCGCTTTGAGATGTTAAACCCCACAAACCAAATCATCAATTTGAAAATTCCTGTGAGACACCGAGCTAACTTCCGCCTGCAGGTTAAGTAATATGGAAGCAGGTGGTTAGTGTTGGGATTGGTTTTAGTTGTGTGTTCAGTACTTATACTACAAATATTGTTCTGTAGTTAAGAAACCTAATTATTGGGACATCTTCACGACTGCATGTGTTCGAGCTCTACACGCCTGAGATACATTATCTATGATCTCCGAATACTAAAGATTGACAGTCCAGATTGTTATCGAGGTGAAAATCCGGAGGTCCGGCTGCTGCACCTTGAATGCACCTACATAAGCCGACATGATCGTATCTCATATCTCACTTCTATATTTAGCTTGTATTTTGGCTGTAATATTCCCGCGTAATATTTTTTTCAGTTTGGGTAGCCTGGTGTCAGGATCAGTGTGTCATCCTTAGCTTTACCAAAATCGATATGCAGCTTTGCTCAGCCGTTCCGTCCGTGTTTGCGTTCCTCCGTTTGTTAAAGAAGCCTGATTCTGTTGTGCGCCTGGGCTTTGTGGAAGGGTACCTGTGGGAGACCTTCTTCACGGCGCACTTGAAAATTGCAGGCATTCTAAATTAAACATTTCCAACATCTCCGCTCTGTGAACCACGCGCCTCTCTTTACTGCAAGAACTTTTCAGCTTTCGAAATGCCACAGGAGTGTTCGGCATTTATTACTGGGCAATGCGAGTTTTCCACACTGTTCTTAATCAGGGCAATATAAATCCTGATTGATACCCATCGAAGTGCTCTCTCTGGAACCTTAGTGGCCCATACTGCGACATGGAACATCGCGCAACGTGAAACCGTCTCGCAGAATAAGCACCTCGCGGTTAGCTGTTCAGGAGTGGTATGATGCCTGGAATGCAGCACCGTTTTCTCCCCGCTATTTCCTGCAGCCGATTCTGCCATCTCGATTCTTGCGGCAGTGACTCTGCATGTTTGGCCGCACTGCCACGGTCGTTTCTCACGCGATGTCGAAACTTTGCTTTTCAGTAGGTAATCCGCTAATTCCACGGATGATGCTGATGCATCCAATGCTAGCGTTCAAACCGACTCAAGGTTTTTTTTTCATTACGAATCTGATGCGTTTCACTGTTTCCCTAATCCCGCTTGTAATTATCTACTGTGATACACTGCAGTAAAATTTAATACATTTTGTCTGAAATCCAGTAGACCCTACCGGAATCGCTGTGTGTCGTGGCGGTTGTGTTTATGTGTAAGCGAAAGCTAAGTTCCCGTGTACAGCGCGATGTTAAGGCTCGATAAGGACTCCAAGGTAGAAGACAGTAAGCGACACCTTGCATTATAAGGCATGCATCATGGCTCTCAAGGGCGAGTTGTTTTTAAGCTTTATGCCCTTTTAACCGCAGGTATCTCTTAAATTTCCCTAACTCTTTTCAGCAGGCGTAGCGCCCGACAATCTGTAGGGAATTGCATTTATCAGTGGTCTTTTGTTTGCTTTCATTCGCTGTCGTTGTGGCGAGAATATTGGGCAAGGGCAACAGTGTTTTTACTTTCTCCCGCATAGACAATTTCTGCGTCACACCTCAAGAGGAAGACATGCCCGGAAGGCGCATTCCCCAAGTTCCTCAGCGGAATTCCCAAGGAACGCGCTGGCGATTTGAAAACAGGTTCGTTGTTTTTCTTCTATTTCAAGTCTTCCTTACCTCTTCAAGGTGCTCGCCGATTACCATTATCCGATTGTTTAAGCACATTAATGCAACTAAAGGGGGAAAAGGGGGGCGGGGGGAGGGGGCTGCACGCTTATCACACTACCATCAACCACTTGCCGAATTACGAAATGTATTGCGCACAGTAAAATTTTTAAGCCAAATTCATGGCTCGCTTTTTCCGGTCCTTATACTGCTTGGTTTCAGTTGCGTTATGATCCATGACCAGAGTTGTCGTTGGGCGGACATCCCAATAAGCCAGAATTCAAGTTAAAAATAGTTTAAAGCTCCCTCATGACCAAATTTTAACCGTATAAAAAGGAAGTTACTACGAGCCGAGCTTGCGCCTTAGCATCGAAACGGTTCAATCAAATATCAAATACATATGTGCTATTCAAGTATTATCTGCCGGAGAAAATGCTGCAATATTGTGAATTGCTTGAAAAAAATATTTCGCTCTGTGGCATGGCACTCGCTAACGTTTCCTAAAGGGCATTCGTGCAGAAACAGGCAGAAGCCATGGCAGTTTCTTGCCGAGTTAGCAATGTCTGAAGTATTCATTTAGTCTGACGGCTCTGATCATGCTCACACTTCGCCATTTGGCAAATTTATTTTCTGCACCAGTTTATGATTGTGATGTCCTTCATTTTAGCCGGGCTCGAACGGAGGCTTCCGTTTCCACTGTCTTCTGGGGGAAAGTCTCGACAACCTGACCTGGAGGACAAGATACCGCAACTTCAGCATCGGCGCCGAAAAAAAAAGGTGGCTCTACGAACGAGACCCGCTTTCTAGAGACGGCATTGATGACACCGACGTGTAGTAATGAGTACAGTATCTTGCGCGTGGCCGCGTATTTGCTCTAAGTCACTAAGCCACAGACAATCCCGGCCTCGGCGGCCGCTTTTCGATGGAGGCGAAAAGCAAGGCGCCTGTGTGCTGTGCGATGTCAGTGCACGTTAAAGAACCCCAGGTGGTCGAAATTTCCGGAGTCCTTCACTACGGCGTCTCATAGCCTGAGTCGTTTTGGGACGTTAAACCCCACAAACCAAACCAAACCAAACCAAACTAAGCAAATCTCGGACTCAGCTTAATTCGAGATGTCATATTGCAGATGCATAATAACCTTCTTGCTAACTTCCGTGCACACTCGTACACACAATGCATACCAGCCATACCACACTCGATTCCTGATGACAAAATCTTTTAATTCAATTCATGATGGCGGCGGCGGCGACCACTTTCATATAAAGCGAAGTGCAAGGGGCCCATGTTCTTGTGCAGTATTGATCACCTATTATGAACCCCAGGTTCTCAAAATTTCCGGAGACCTCCACAACGGAGTCTCTCATAGAGTCGCATTGGAACATGAACCTTGTAAAACCAAACAAACCAAGCCAGGATCGTTTTTCCGTTATTGTCACCTTCCCGTATTTCTCTAATGGAGTGACCTCTCTTCGCATTGGGCTCTGTGGTCCTCGAACGTGCAGTGAGGAAGTTCGCAGATGGCAACTCCGCTTACAGACTGTTAACTCTTCCGTGCTGTTGCCTATGTATAGCTTCAGTTACAGCTGATAAGTGACAAACACGAGTGTGTTCATGTGACGCAATTATGTGACTCTACCTGTTACTCTACCCTCCCTAATTATGTAGTTGACAACTCCTGCTCTGACACGTGATCTCATAACATCACACAAGTCGCCAGCATGTCTGCGTTTAGCCATGTCACATAATTACTATAACTGCGGGCCATCTGGTTACACATGATTTTAATTAAGAGGTGGTTTTCAACCTAAATTTGGAGATAGCTTGCTGAAAAATCTCGTGATTGCGATAATAAAAAAAATTATAGAAAGTGTTTTTTTTTAACGATTTTCATTCACAAAGGATCGGGTCCTAAGTTGACTTGTTTTGTTCGACCATGAGGGGGTGGATAAAATACATTTTCGAAAGAGTTCTCACGATTAGCCCCCAACCTATGAGAAAAGGAAAAATAAAAGAGGAGAGAGCCGGCAAAAATTTGGATATAGCAAACGTAAGTTTGAATTAATATTTGAATTAATAATAAGTTTGAATTAACCCTCCGCATCACAATCGTGCATCACAAGATTAACGTTGAATGTGAGCAGAGAGACAAGTGAAAATAATAGAGGGTCTCTTAGGAGTCTCTAAGAGATGCGAAAGCCTGCCCCTATCTTTAGCCTCTCATCGTTTGCCTCTTATCGGCGTTCGTTGCAGTACTACATATAATTACACTTGATTTGCAGGAAGGAAAGGCACGGTATCTGTCGCACTTTCTGCGGAGAGTGAAAGTTTCAACGCTAACCATCGCTCCTGTCGAGTGGCGTTCCTTGGCGCGCGTTCAAGTGTGGGATTTGAGATGGCAGGAACGCTGGACAAAAACACATCTCGCGGATTATGAAAAATATCTCGCACAGATTTCGCGCACAACTTTCGCGCACAGGATTTCGTTCCAAGAGCCTAGGAAGGCTTTCACCTCAAAATACGTAACTCGACCACGCAATATTGACAGGATTGTGTTTACTGTGTGTAAATTATAAATGAGCAAATATCGAATAGAGCTTCAAGGAAAGGCGTGCAAGTGAAAAATTGGTTGATGTGGCATAATTAGTTTATTATTTAGAGCCAAATAAATCAATAAGTCGTCTAAATTGCCGAGAGAGATGTCGACGTCCAAATCGGGTCACGTGGTACTCGACTTCAAGTGAGGTAGGCTTAACTTCCGGTGACAAGAAATTTTTTGATGCTTGAACGTGGACAAGGGGCAAAAGGCGTTATTTGTGTGCACAAATGGATGGGAATGATTAGAAAGTGTGTAGAGCGAGGTAAACAACCAAAGGCTGTCTGAAAAATTTCCAAGAGCACTGCAGAATCTCCAGTGCAAAGTTACGAAAGCCCGAGCGTTGCTGCAGCACACGGTACATCGCGCACCCCTTGTCGAGCACAACCAGCGTTCCATGCATCAAAGTTAACCGGCGTTCCGTAACTGGTTTACGGGAAAGGAAAGACACAGTCTCTGTCACTCGCGGAGTCCCGCTGACACATCTCGCGGACATTACGACGCTCGACTACTGTTCCCAAGGACGCGGGATCGAATCCCGGCCTCGGCGGCAGCTTTTCGGTGGAGGCGAAAAGCAAGGCGTCCGTGTGCTGTGCGATGTCGGTGCACGTTAAAGAACCCCAGGTGGTCGAAATTTCCGGAGTCCTCCACTACGGCGTCTCTCATAGCCTGAGTTGCTTTGGGACGTTAAACCCCACAAACCAACCAAACCAACCAACATCTCGCGGACAACACAGCAACGCTCAGGCTTACGTATTTCAGGCTTACGTAATTTGGTGCGTTAATCGGGTGGCCATGTTCCAGACCACGCATTGCATGAACTTCAAAGAGACGTTCTTCTTAAAGTAATGCTTTTATTGACGATGGCGTTGGATACCAATCACAGTTTATGACATAGTTTGACAAACACAATTTCGTGGTCAGTGAAGCAGGCTAACGAGATGTGGATGTGTTTGACCTAATAATTGATTGCCTGGAAAGGAAAGGCGCTGGTTCTGTCATCCATTGGGAGGGAACCTGAAATCGGCTTCAGACATCGGGATTGTGGGAGAATGCAAGGAGTAGTGCTCCAGAACTAAAAGGTGCGGACACCTTCAAAGGAAAGAAATCTCCCCTGAACAACTCGGGTTTCAGTATACAACATAGAATTACACCCAAGAGAATCTGAACCTGCGTCAGTGAGCATGAAACTCGACGCCGTCCACATGAGAAGGAATTGCTTAAATAACTGGGCCTAAACGGCATCTTCCTTTCTGTCCTCTTCCTTTCTCTCCCCATCTGGAGTGTTGGTAACCATTGTCGGTTCATTTATAGAAAAACGTAGAGCATGTGCAGCTGTAAAAGGAGCTTGAAATGCTTGCGTGTAATAGCGTGAACATTCATCGTGTCCTTTAGGGCGCGCGATATTCTAATTGTGATAGTTAGGTACCACAAACAGGAAGCGTAACACGTTGGACACGGAACAGTTTAGTAACGCAGGCGAGTTTGCTAAATCGGCTGTTGGGGCCGTTGAAGCCTGTATTAACGACTCTTTGCCTCTGGAGTGGTTGCTAACCTATTTTACAGCGACAGTTATATCTTACACAGCTTAAACGAGGGCCCATCGCCAGCCATCTTTAGGAATGTGTAGAGATTGCTTTAGAAAATGATTAAAATGAAATAAAAGAACGCAGAACGCTGCTAACGGAACATTTTACAGGCATTTTTTTTTTTATCTAAAAGGGTTGTGATAAATGCTTGCATTCACCGAATTATTAGGACAGTGTCTTCTTAGCGTATACGTTCTCTTCACTATTACATCAAAATCACCTAAGGGCGGCAAAGGGGGAGTCTTTGGTAGCGATATAACTACATTTCAGTGGAATTGCTCTATTAGCTTGGCCCACAGTGTAGAAAGGAAGTTCGAACTGATCATGACGCTCGAGCTTAACGCGAAAGCTCTGGTTTTATGTTTCACCCATCGTGTCATCTCAAAGTGCATGTTGCATTTCAGGCGGGAACATTCAGTTTTGTGCAACTGCAGTAGCCGATGTGTTCCTCCTTTCCAGCTGGCCTACCGCATTCAAGGAGGGACTGGCGTTTCCATTTGAACACGCGGTGAAAATGTCCCAGCGCCTGGAGGACGAGTGGCTGTTCCGCCAATAGGAACTAAGCTGGCACTGGCGCATGACCCGGACGACGAGTGGCTATTCCTTGAACATGATCAAAGCTGATACTGGATCGGGCGGACCCCTCTCTGTGGTTCGTAGGCCTGCCTTCGAACTGATCCCCTTGGTCCCATGAAAATCGCCCGTATTCAATATTCACGTAATAGGCACTTGTTTCAGATTTTTGATCTACTTCCATTGTCTACAATGTGATGCTGTTGAAAACTGCATTCAGGACGATGTCGAAGTTCTCAATGGAAACAACTACAGAACATTTTCTGATGTTACGACAGAATTTCTGTGCGGTTTTTGACGGGAAACCTGTTGCGACAACAGAACATTCTGTATTAACATCAGAAATTTGTGAAGTTACGACAGAAAAGTGGTACAGAACTACAGACAACAGAAATATACTACAGAAAAACTACAGAACTACAGAAAATTCTGATGGTTATGACAGAACTATAGGATATTTTGTCGTATTTTTGACACAGTTCTGTAGTTTTTTCGACTGGGATTTGGCTGAAATTTCGGCTGCATACTCCAAGCGTGAAATTTATTGCACCCTCAAAGACCTAGAATGGCGGCGCGTGGCTGTCGGCATTCTAAGAATGTGGTATTTACGATTTTCTTCAAGGTCGCTTAGGGTAAGACCTGCTCAGTGAATTTGAATACGGCCCTGAAGGCGATTTCGTGACAGGTGCTGTTACCAAGGAAAACATCTATTTGGCGAAATAACCGGAAATACCAAATACCAGTACTGTAAGAACAAAAAAAATCAATAGTATAAAAAAGAATTCATATTATAAATGCACAAATGAAGGCCTAATCTGCCTTCTATTCAAACCAACAAATGTGTATTGTGAGACAGGTTGGTGTTTGTACTATGTATGAGGGATAGGGCAATGTACGGGGCATTAAGATTTCTTGTGCTTATATAATTTTTTTGGCGTTCCAGACATCCCAATATGGCTATTTTGTCATTAACGACAGCAATGCAGAAAGAGAAGCTTTTAGTTATTTCGGAATTAGTAAATATATGCGCTACAGAAATTATTTCAAAGAATCTGAAACACACGGTTGCATCATTCAAAAAGGTGAAACAAAATCGACCTCCCCCCGCATGTGTTCGCTGCCGTCGGCTGTCACTCTGCAACGGAGCGACTTCCATTGACAATCCCCATTATCGTTCGGTCTCCTCTCAGTGGTCTGTCATGTCCGTAGGCATCTTGTTGCGCTCAAATAGCGTTCTCTAGAATATGCCAATTGTGTTTATGCTCGGCATTCGCTTCCCTTTAGAGAGCGGCGGGATTGATCCGGGACAAAGTTGCAGCGCGTCAAAAAATTGGGAATCAGGGTGCCGGCGATTTTACTAACGCTTCTGAATTAGCTTAAACAGAACGACCTACTGGATCAGCGGGATCAGGCTTGGAAGAATAATAGAACCCGAACGATGCTGACGTCACGCCGTAAGTCTCACCCTTGCAAACGTACTATGATTTGCAGTGACGTTTTTGAGCGTGTGACCTACGCATTCATAGGTGCCATAGAATATACACGGATAACATCCAATGTCATACTGAAGCCAGCTGTGATGTCTTCTTTGTAGGGAGCCTCTTGCTTCAGGAAATACTTGCGCTTCCTACACCGGCACGTTATCAGAGACGGCCATCGGAGTGCACGTGCCATCAGCTCTAGCATTGAAGCAGGTGACTCTGTCAGTGACCTCGTGGCCAGATGGATGCCCCGGGGTCACGGCTGCTCTCTCATCATGCATTGCCCGGTAAGCCTGCATTATTTGGTCAAGACACGAGTAATGTTTTCAGTACAGCTGGTAATTTATCCCGCCGCTCTCAGGGGCGCTCCAAGACATCCGAGGAAAACAAAATGGCATCCCGTCGATCACTGTGTTCACGCTGCCCTGCTGTTTCATTAAAACTCTCGAGGCTGCTGTTCATACTTTCCTTATGTCGTGGAAGAATATTAAACCGCCTCAACCTTTTATAGGATGTTATACTACAGATTGGCCTGATACTAAAATATCTCCTCGGTATTGATATTATAGTGCGTGCAGCCTGCGCGTTAGCTTCCACCTGTCAAGATTTACTCCGATGGCGAAAGCAACGAAGCTATTTTGAACGTCCAGCGTATATGCGCTGCAAAGCGCTAAGTTCTTTTGTACATTACGTCACTTTTTAATTATAGATCACGGTCTTCACTTTATCCAAGCTTTTAGCATTTTATATCACCGAAGCATTTCACTGCTGCTCCCCCTAATACCATTGCACAGGCCCAAGCAATTTGGCTCGTATGATGAGCAGTGACGACAAAACAAGCGATGGCAAAGTCCTCAGAGCTTGTCGTTGAAAACCTAATGGCGTCTTATATTGCCACACGCGGACTTACCAGTAGTGAGGGTGTCTGTTGGATTAACATTTTTGATGATCAAACACTGGAAGAGGTCCTTCGGTGCTAAATTTGGTGATACGAGAGCTAATTACAGAACTGGATGCGAGGTCAACACTGATCATAACCACACTAACATGCGTGTGTCCATCGCTGATTTTTGTTGCCCCACTATAAACCCATTAGACAACTGGAGAAGTAAGCTTCGCTGAAAAACTAAGATCCTACACGAAAGTAATCCGAACAGTTACAAAGGAACGAATTTGGTGCAGTCTGGAGGCATAATTTGTGACAATTGGCAACGCACATTGTCCGCTAGCTTTTATATGCGTCGTTGTGGCAGATAAGAGATCAAGCATGCCTCTTTCAATGCATTCATTATTTCATAGAATTGCGGACCGCAGCTGCGCCTACTATTTGCTTCCAGGTTCCGAGAGACGTTTTCATCCCAGTGTTTTCTAAGTATGCTGTTTTTCTTGACAACCTGTCATTCCAGCCAAACCAGGAAGCCAACCAAGTCGCCAAACCCTGGTGCAACTAAACCGCCTCCCGCCTCCTGAGACCTCAACGTGAAAGCAGGTGGCTGTGCCCGATTACATCGCGTCGTCCACCTGTCAGGTGGTCCAGTGAGTGTTGGAAGGCTGCGGCCGTTGCTCGGTGAATGGAGTTAATTATCCCGCGAAACAGCCACCGATTCAGATAATGCAGTACATCCTTCCTGGTACGAACTGCCTGAATTCGAACTGGCTTCGTCGTAACCGTGCGTAATCGATAACGCATTTCTAGATTATGCATATGCACTTTAGATAAGTGAGGTGCCCTTCAGAATTAGCTCTCATATCAGCCTTGTCCCTGCAGGTGAACTCAAGAAGAAAGTTGCGTTCCCACTTCAGCGCGTGGGGCATGGTGCCAACCAGGCATTTTATTCAGAAAGTCTCAGGATGAAAGCAGGGCACGTCCAGCCTGCTCACCTTCCGGAAGCTGGAGGACCTCTACGCCGCAATTCAGAGACCTCAGCTTGGATGCAGGTGTTTTTGCTGAAATCTCCTGCAATACAAAGGGAGCCTTGGAGCCTCGCCCGCAAGTGTGTTCATTTAAGTACGCATTTCATACTCTTCGCTTCAGTAATTTTGTAGAGATGTAAGCACTTTGTCTTTCACGATATCCACAGTAGCAGCAATCATTTGAAAGAGGCACGAATCCTTCGTTATACGTAGGCATAATTCCAGTCCTAGCAAAAGTCCAGTGATTGTCATTTTTAATATGCTAGCAGCTGTACCTATACAGCCTGCTTATTTAGAGAGAGCTTGTTGGATATTGTAGTTTAACTTCCCAAAGCAACTCAGGCTGCCAGAGACGCCGTAGTGGAGGGCTCCGCAAACTACGACTACATAGGGTTTTTAAATATGCACTGGCATCCCACAGGACGCGGGTGGCCAGTGTGTCGCCTCCATCGAAAATCGGCCGCAGCGGCCGGGATCTGATCCCGCATCCCACATCCGCATCCCGCACAGTAGTCGAGTGCTCTAACCTCTGCGCGGTCGAAGTGGGTACATTAAAAATATCGTCATTTGTTTCTTGATTTGTAGCGCTGAACTGGTGTGTCCCAAGAAGTGAGAGTGGGGTCGCTTAAATCGCATTTTTTACTTGATGAGAATTGTCGCTGAAAGCCGAAGCACTTCTACAGCTTTAAACTGAGCACACCGGGTAACCTGTCGGGATAGATGGTAACGAAATAGCCGACTCATGTGCTGCACAAGCTCGAAATAAGGAAATAAAGAAAATACCAATCCCTTACAAGGATTGTATCAGGTTAGTACAAAGAAGCCTGATAAATGGCAGAAAAAATGGAATAATGAAGAGCTAAATAAGCTACACACAGTAAAACCCATAGTAGAATGGAAATCATGTACACAGAAGGAACGCTTCAGTGAGGTGATTTTGTGCCGTCTTCGAATTGGACATACACACGTGACACAATTTCTTACTGAGAAAAGAGCAAAAACCATTATGCGAAAAATGTGGAGGTGAGTTCACCGTGAACCACATTTTTATCTCTTGCACGGAACAACAGTTCAGAAAAAAATATTTTACTCCATTCTATAATGAACGCATCCCATTCCACCCCTGTTTACTATAAGGAGACAACCCACTTGTTGAAATCTCATCTGTTTTTAGTTTTCTTAAAGAGTTAGGGATTCTAAATCAGCTGTAATTTTCTAGACACTTTTCATTTTCACTCATAAGGAAGCTCAGCAATCTAGGGTTTGGCGCATGATGGCCTTAGTTGCCCATGTGACAAAAAAAAAAACAACACAACACACACGATGTTTCAGCCGGTTTGTGTTTCAGCCGCGTGATGCAAAAATGCACGCAGAGCCTGTAGGACGAGAGGCCGCGACCATGAGGTGGAAGGCGTTGGTACCGCGAACATTTCTTCTAGCTTGGGAGCTTCGGTATGTTCCCTTGATCTGTTTTGTTCGTTTGTTGCTTTGCGCTCATTGCTTCATTAGCTGCTGCGCGCTAGTACTAATGGTACAGTTCAAAGCTGAAGAGAAAAAAGTGAGCATCTTCTACAGGGCTTCGTGAAGGTAGGAAAAACAAATAACCGTCTAAATCAAATACTGATGTAAATAGGTTCGATGTTGTAAAGACGACGGTAAATATGTGGAATTCAGCAGGCACTGAGAAAATTTTATTGAAGTGCTTTTCTGGCGCAATTCTCGGGTGCAGAAATTCGCGATCTGTGTTCAATTTATCCCTGTCAGCAGGAGGAGAATTGCCAGCAGTAGTCTGTGGTACGTCCATCGACCAATTTCCAATAATTAGCAATCTTGGCGAGTCCAACGCGAGATAAGTTTTCCCCAGAACCTGGTACATAATGCCACATATATGTGGCATATGCAACATCGGTGCGCTCTTTCCTCCCATTCAATTTTTGTTCAGGTAGTACCGACACAGCCCAGCAGGTGTTTTCCTCAATTGTGAATGCTGAGGATTCTTAGCTCAGTGTACGGTCTGCATTAATCAATAAATCGCCATCCCCATGGTGAAACGATGCGTGCGTGACAGCCTTCCGCCGCAGGAGGGCAGCATATGGAGGCGCCTTTCTTATAACCAGAGTCTAGTAAATCTCATAGACTACAAATTTTATTCGGCGCCATTTAAAAGATCTGCAGCTCAGCTAAGAAAGGTTACAACCAAAATTTCAATACTTAATCGCCAAACCTAAAACACAGGAAGACTTTGCATAGTTTTCTGGAACGAAATAGAATCTACAAGTTTCTCGTGTATTACTTTCGGCAACGTTGTCTCCACAGGAGGCAAAAGATGACTTGGAACGTTTCAAAGAACAATGCAGTGTTCCTTTGCACGCCCCAATTCCCGGCTCCGTCTATGTTGAGATTGAAAGCTACGAACTCCTGACTGTAATTTCTATCATCCAGTCCTGTGCTCCGGGTTGGGACGAGGTTATCATAGGTATGTTCATAATTTTAGCACAAGATTGCGCTCAAGACCTCCTCGATCTGGTCACTGAATAATTACAAAATGCATGACTGCCGCACGACTGGAAGGTAGATTATTTTAATCTTGACAGACCCTGGGAATTTCATGTTGAAAACATTGGGCGATGATCCAGCCGGTAAAGAGGCATACAGGTTTAGGTGCCCATTTCCAGAATTCCGGAGTTTCGGCGGCACTTACGCTTCTCTGTTGTGGCTCATCCCTACCGTCGACAACGAGCCAATAGTGGCGGCACGTTACGCCTCTTGCATGACAGTTCCTGTAGCGATTCACCGGGTCCGTCGCGCTATAGTCCAAGCGCAGCACAATTGCACTTAGTCGAAACTCTTACCGTAAAAGTCCAAACTCGATTGGTAAATAGCATTTAAATCACCTGTTTATTACCAGATAATTGAATTAGCGGGAGGGAAAAGAGGAAATATGGCCGCGCCGTCACTTCTGCGCCTCCGAGGGCGCGCCCGGCTCGATGGGACCGAGTTGGCATTTTTTAATCAGGAACCAATGTATCGAGAATGAAATCCTTTTAGCTCCCACTGTCGGTAACCTTCTGGAGAGGTCGAGCTGAAACTGAGTAATTCGGGTGCCGAAATTGAGAACAGTCGGATCGGACACAAAACGAGTTCAAATCTGCTGAAATTTATTTTTTTATAACACCGTAAAACTGCCGATAGATCGTACCATACTGTACATTGCCTGTTGGCTGTCAGGGATTTCAAAGAAGGCCGCTCCGTGGTAAGAAGGGCTCTCCAGTGTTAGGGTGGCAGGGGGCTGCGAGGTAAGGCTTGCGTGCCGTCCTCGAGGATGGCGCAACCATTGTGGTCTCCAAACTATAGTTGAGGCTTACTTTTACTCTCTTTTATTGAAGGGATAACAATATCTTTTTTTCTAGAAGCGAATATAATTTAGAGTATCATTTGTTGAAAACGTACCGGTACGTCTACGATAGCAAACAAAACTTGAGAAGGCATATCTATAACACCTGGAGCTGCCCTCCACAGAATAACGAAATGAAATTTTCCAGCATGCGCTAGGTTTCAGTGTAAACATAGTGGTAAGACGCCCGACTACTGTGCCTGTTACCCGGGTTCGAATGAAATTTTCCAGCATGCGCTAGGTTTCAGTGTAAACATAGTGGTAAGACGCCCGACTACTGTGTCTGTTACCCGGGTTCGAACCCGACCTCGGCAGCTGCGTTTGATGGAGGCGAAGCGGAGTGGCATCCGCGTGCTGTGCGATGTCAGTGCACGTCAAAGAACCCCAGGTGGTCGAAATTTCTCACTACAGCGTCTCTTATAGCCTTAGTCGCTTTGGGACGTTAAACCCCACAAACCAAACCAAACCAAACCAAAAGAACATTTACTCATTACACATCAGCTGTTATCACTCAAAGGCAGCATTAATTGAAGGCTGTATAATACTTGCTCCATGGTATGCGAGTATGTGAATTGCCTGTTGTGATGCATTGTTAACTGAAGTGTTGGGTTCCGTTAGGGCGCCACATTCGCAACTTGCAGACCTGCCTCTCAATGAGAGATTGCTGTGCTTTTTAGCACAACAATATGGTTAAATGTTTACATACTGCTGGTATTACTTCAATTTGGACTTATATTGGAAGAATGTTAGCAACAAAGGTAATTGAGAACATTCAGTTTGGTCGAAACAAAACTTAGCTTTATGGTAATGGTATGGTGTTAGCTGGGACTGTTGATTTAAACACAGCGCTTGCATGTTTTTGTTCCGCAGCGTACCGACCAGCGCTGTAATCAACACGGACGTTGCTTGCTCGACTGACGAGATGACCACACGCAAAAGCTAAGGGGGATCAATGAATCCATCGTGAACTATGTCAGCTTCCAGCGTCGTGCAATCACCCCGCACAGACTTCCTTACTTATGAGAAGACAGCATTAAAACCTAAGCATCTGCTCTCACTTCTTCAGCAATCGCAACATTTCTGAACACTCAGGCTTGGTAGGCTTAGCATCAGCAGATATTTGCGAACACATACTGACAGGGCTCAGTTTTTCGTGCCTGTTTTGCACTGACCGACTAATGTAAAATGTTTAACTGGAACTGGAGGCTCACTTCAGTTCTTGGTCAGGCACTTTTTCAGTCAAGTAAACTTGTTATTGCATCCATGGCTGATCGCCGACGTCTTCCTTGTGGTTCGCATGTCGGCTGGAAACAGGTACCGCTTGAAATTCATGAAATGCGCCCAGTTTCGCAGAAGCCGTATCCCTAGTAGTCTTCTTAAATGTTAGAAAAAATGCATGCATTGCTGAGGATTCTCGGAAAGAGCTGTGCCTTTTGGTAGCTTTCCTTAGCCTGATGCTGTAAACATCTTATATGCATACTAGTAGGATGAGATTGTATTACGTTATTTTGCATTATATGCCACTTGTTAAAGTAGCCAGTCATACTGTGTTGCTTCATAGTTCATAGGTCAAATGACCTCTATGACTTGTTATTGTATCCTGCAGACTACACTTTCGCAATACATTTCGTGATGTGCTGATGAATTGTGCTATATTAATGACATGAGGCATGACTTGTATTCATTAGATGCTTTCTTTCATCATTCATGGCAGTACATATCCTCCCATATAGCGAGATCATATACCGATGTAGTGACGCCATCCGAATTTCATGGATGACGGTGGGCGTGTTTTCTGCTAACGGCACGCGTGGGCTGTAATGCATTCACATTAAAAGCGGTCGTTGTGGCATAATTTTAGCTGAAAAAGTTTCAGCACTTCCGTTTCAGGCAGCTCCTACTTGCCTATGGTCTGGGAGGTTGTTTATAAGCTGGCAGGAGGGGACCGCAAGTCATCGTACTACTGGTCATGTTTACCAGCCCGACATCACACCGCTTACCAGCACTCGAGATCTGTTCGGGCCAGGTTAGCCTACGCTAGGGATCAGGAATCCTTCCAGGGCCGTTTCTACGCGTTGGTTACCAGTAGGAACCTTCTGCGAGCGTACAAATCGATTCTAATTCATAGTATTTGGTGGATAAGGCACAAATCGGCGGTTACAAAGACTGAAGTGGGAAACTTATAATATGCAGGCTACGTATAGGAACAAAGTCGATACAATATCGACAATAGAAGCAAAATATGCCTGTTAGTTTGGCTCAGTTCCGAAGGAGCTTAGCAGCTTGACTCGGGAAACAGGTAAAGTCATGGCTTCGGTAGTTGCTATCGGTCGGATTTAAAGAAGCAAAACATAAAACTCCACTATAATTTGGAGTTCATGCAATTACGTTCGTTTTTTAACTCGTTCTTTTTCAACGTCTTCTCACTGCAGGACACTCTTGCTGCAGGATGGACCTTCGTTTCCACTTCCTGAAGCAACCAAGCAACCAATAATTCTATCAACGTAATTCCCATCTCAAAAGCATTTGCCTGAACCTGGTTTGTATTATTGATTTAATTAAAGCCCTTCTTTTGGGGAAGGCACCGGGCAGATGTGGGAAGAAGGGGTTATGAACGTATCTCGAAGTCGGAGTCATTGTACTATCACTATTTCTACACCTGGACCCGATCAGAAAGGCCTTAGTCGTAAGCCTTATACATCTACCTGATCAGGACGCCTTGGCTTCCATATGCAGGGAAGAGGAGCTGTGTGTATACCCGAGAGCAGCGTGGTACGGTAACCGTTTTTCTGGAGGGACTGCGTTGCCATTCTTCCGATTTTAAAGGAAGCCCATTGCCGGCGTGAGTGGTTGAGGCCCGCGCGGCAGCGACTTCGGCAATCCGAAGAGTCTTTTGTCACCAGTATGCCGAGTCGTCATAACTCGTACTTAGCAAAGTATCGACCGTCCGATTTCACAGCGGAAGCGGCTTCGGCAATGCGATCCCGCAAGCGCTGTGAAATCGTGCGGTCATTGTTTCCGGAACATGTAAGGCAGGTCTCACCCAAAAAGGTGACGGGGAGTAAGTTCTGTGATGCGAGAACAACTTAAATTACTGAGAGAATTCTGGGCGGAGTGTGTTGTAGGTACACTGAGGAGGTTTGTAATTGCTGTTGTTGCTTAGGAGCTCAAACGGATTTGTCATCAGGAGGAGGAGGTAGAAACAATTGATCGTCCCAGCTGCGATGACACATGACGCCATATTTCCCCCGGGTACACTCGTATGCCATGGTGTCCAAATAGGTTATGATTACCTGCCTGCACATGCATGCGTAGGATTCACGCGATAGCCGTGGCCATGCTTCTTAGGCAGAGTGAAGAATTTCAGAGCGAACTGGATGGGTTTGATACCAGCGCATGTGTACGTGTGTGTGTGTGTGGGGGGGGGGGGGGCGGAATAGCTTACCAGATTGCTTGAGGCTCAGTGCGCACGGGTGTACTGAAAGGAATATGGAAGGTATAGGCTCCCGGCCAGACGGAGGTCTGCAAACAAATCTACGCCATTCAAGCTTGATTGTTAGAAGGAGCGGCATCTGTGTATATGTCTACAGTATCTGAGTGCCTATTCACAAGCTGACGCACTGCTATGATCGTGTCGTTTTTGACGCATTGCACAGAGGAGGACAGTCTTACGCTATGGGGCGACGAATTCGCCGAGAAGCGTTCGGAGTGCCCTGTGAGGTACAGATTGAGTAACTGGGGGAGCTGCTTCATTTCGCTGGAAATCGCATGGCTGAAGGCGACGGCCTTATAGGGTACGTATTTGGCAAGGGAATGTGATGTCGAATGTTGCATCGCGGATGATGTCTTGAAGTGGTGGTAAGACAGCAGTGCGTTCAAGTGCAGGTACCTTGATCTGTTCCCAGTAAGGATCCGTTGTTTAGAGCTATGAGCACGTTTGAGATAATTGCGAGACTGGGTACGAGTGTTGTGCACGTCTATTAAATGTGTTATGAAATAGCTAGAAAGGTCACTGATAAACCTTTTGAATGCGTAGAACGAATACTACCGAGCGTTCCCTCCCAAAGTACAACTCTTTGGAACAAAGACAGCGATTTATTATTCATTTTTAAAGCTGCGTTTTTTGAAATTCGCGGGCTGCTCGGTTCTCGCGTGGCGGTGAGATTCGGAACTATTCTGGCGTGAGTACCTACGTCACAACTACCGAGAGTGACAGGCCGCGACAGGCTGCCATTGGCTGCAGTCGCGACGGCCACTACGTCACGGACACACTTCCGGTAGCTGCGAAAGTCTTCTGCTCGAGTGCTGCATACACTTCATGCGTGAACCCTTGAGCTTGGCACTTCGGTTCGCGATGTTAACCGAGAAAGTGGTGGCGTCTGACTGAAATTGCGCGTCGGCGCCGGACTGCGAAAAAAGCACCGGCTGGTCCGATTCAACACCGTACCGATTGTACACTTCTGCTTCAGATCATATTTCAGGAGCAGCACATAAATAAAACATGTGCCACAAAAATGTGTCCTCTCAGCTTCATCGTGAAAGTACACAAATTTGCACCGGTTAAGTGCAGCAACGGATGGCGCCAGGTTACCGCAGAGATGCCGTTCGTGAGCGCTGCTACCGACGGCACTCCGATCGTGCGCGGTCGTGGCATCGAAGCCACGATGGACGGCGTTTTGGAATCGGCCGTTTCGCTGTCTCTCTAGTCTAGCCGCTCGCGTGTTTCTTTCTGTTTGCAATTCTTGCGTGTAGCTGCGGAAATCAGTGACAACCTGCACTGCTGAACTGCATGTGCCGAGCTGCTTTGCTCAAGTTTTGCGCCGTCGATTCTGGCTCGGACGATGCGTACACGAGATAAAACACGCATGCACGTTACGCATTGACACTTCATAAACGATGTGCGAAAGGACTATACACTGTCTTTTTTGTTATTCTCAATTCTTAAGATTCGCGGACGAATAATTCGTGTTCACCTGTAATCCATCCAAACTTGTAGCGATCATCAGTCCGTGCTCAAGCTGATGATATACGTGTACATTTCTTTTGTTATACACCACAAGAGATGGCTCTCGCTGACCATCATGAAAACGCTCCTGGCTAAAAACGACGGCATGTTGCGTGCGTGCAACTCGCAAACTCTTCTGCCAGCATCCATACAGGGTCGATGGTATCGTGTCAAATCCGCGAGGAGACCGGCCGCCGTTGGTCAAACCGCAGAAGACTGTACCAAAGCTAAGCACTGTGGACATCCTGTGCATCATGATCGAGCGAAAACGTGGTAACCAGAAAATTGGTTAACAATATTACATGGTTAGCATTCCAGCTTTTACTGTTAGGCTGCTTATCTATTGCGTGATATCGCGCATGTCGTAGAACATTCATATGAGGTTTTTAAAGAAGTGCCATTCTCATCTCCACTGCAGCGTGAGGTAATACAAGGGTACTCCGGCGAAAACGAAATAAGGCGAATTGAATCGACGTTAGCCTCACCTGCGAGCGCACATTGCAAGGCGAAGGCGCAATAATAAGCAAGAGTAATAATAATAGTTAAGCAGTAATGTATTATTGTCAATAAGCCTGCGAGTTAACATTTGTAGTTGTATTCTGATGAACATTCATTGCCAACAGTAACCTAACTCGAGAATCTTATTTGTAAAAAAAAATGCTGGCAGGCATATAGCGGAAGCACTCTTCATCATCGCATGCCCAACAATGGCGCCTGGTTTCTATGCCCATTATTTACCAGTCATGCAGCCTTTATACCGTGCTGTACGTCTTTTATTTTGCAGGTGTCCACTGGATTCGATAAGGGATTTTCATATCCACAAAGCTAGCTGCAGGAGAGCCTATACGCAACCCAGTCGCCACTGCGGAAGCGTGGCGTCTCGACGGCGACGCGTCCGCATTCATTGTGTACCCAACGAATCACTGCAAGGCCAGTAGAGGCTATCCGCTTGGAGGGCCGAACGTCTGTGCCACTTCGGCATGTGACAGCTTTCCGGAATGTGGCACCCGCCCGCGGCTGTTGCTCTCTCTACCTTATCTGTTGGACGTTAACGTTTAGTCCATCCATCTACCAAGCGAAATAGATAAAAGCGCCTTCTTTTGTGATGCTCATCTTAAACATTTCCATTGGCCTCCTTCATGAATGAAATTTCGCGGTGAAGAAGCTTCGCGCCACGGCAATGACTTCAAAAGCACTGCCTGATGTTGAACTGCTCAACGAGCAGTTGAGCAAAATTGACTGAGCAAAATTGTCTACTCCCTCCCGTACCTGCAAATGCAATTCGCGGGGAGAATGAAGGTCGAGAGCCTAATCCGACAGGCCTACAGGGCTGCTCTTGGGCTCCTGCACAGCATGTCTGCGGAAAGGTTAGTGGCCCTTGGGGTTCACAACACCCTATCGGAGCTGTGCGAGGCACACCGTTTCCCAGCTCGGACTACTCACTCGCACGAACGCGGGAAGGTCCATCCTGTACAGACTACACATGTGCGAACAACTTACAGAGAAGGACGCGAAAACAGTTACCTACACACATTAGGACAGCTCTATTCATTAAACCCTTGCCCAGGAATATGCACCCCGGGCACCACGAAGGCCGACGCATGGCGAGGGCTCGCGCCCTACATGCCAAGTACGGCCGACACGTCAGTGCAGCATACGTGGACGCGGCGAAATATCGGCACACCCAGAGACAAGCGTTCGCACTGGCCGCTGTGAATGGGAACGGTTCCCCGTTGGTGGCCGCATCAATCTCAACAACCTCCTCCGAGACGGCGGAGGAAGCGGCCATAGCCTTAGCTATTGCAAACACGTCCGCCGATATTATATTCAGTGATTCTAAAACAGCCATTCGCAATTTCGCGAGGGGCCGCATCACGTCTACCTCCCTCCGCATCCTCCAAAGCACCCCTGCTCCGGTTAGGGAAATTGAACTAATCTGGGTCCCGACCCACTCGTCTAATCTGGGGAACGAGGCGGCTCACGCACAAGCCCTAGGTTTTGTCGACCGGGCAGGGAGCGCGCCATCCGACCTGAATTTTTCGAAGGACGGGTGAATGTCACTTCATGACATTACCCATCACTTCAGGCTGGAAGGCGCACATATCCCCCCCCCCCCCCAAAAAAAAAAAATCTTTAACAAAGGCGCAGGAAGTTACCTGGCACCAACTACAAACACGCTCTCTCCTAAATCCGGCGGTGCTTGCCCTGATGTACCCAGGCCAGTACAACCCAAACTGCAGTAAATGCGGCGAAAGAGCGACATCCGATCACATTCTCTGGAACTGCGCAAATGATCCACCTGCGGTGGAATTATTACAGCTTCCTTCTCCCGAGCAGTGGGAAGCCGTGCTGGTCAGCTCGGACCCGAAAATTGAACTACGGGCCATCGAGCGGGCTAATAAGGTCGCCGCCAGCCATGGGCTAGCGACCATCTAGTACGTCTCTCCTTATACCTGCTTGAGCTACGAAATAAATGTTTTCCAATCCAATCCAATTTGTTTCTAAAACTGGTTGCCTTGGGAAGCGAAAAGTGATGTAATATCTCAAACACAAAATGTCATCCCGTACGTCAGGCCATGCCTGCCGGCAATTGGTTTCCGGCCACTTTCAACTCTGAAACGATCGAGAAACGCATAAACTTATTGTACGCAATATGAAAACAATGAGTGCAGCCCTATGCAATTCAGGGTTTCGTCATTGTAATAAAACGTGCAAGAGTACTGACCATATGTGGGGCTGCAAATATATCTGCGCATGATTGAGTTATTTGCACACACGCCAGCCCACACACGTGCAGCTCTGTAGTGGTGGGAAAATAACTGTCAAGACTGAGCATGTTCTAAAGGACGTGTAGATGTTGGCGTTTGGAATTAAGCTGTGAAATTATACAAGGTGCTGTTTCACATAAGGGGCTCAACGGTACAAAAGCGACCGACTGATCCCAGTGCGCGCACACATAAGCAATCAAATCTTCAGCGCTTCCTCCCTTACTACTAAGAAATAAAAAAAAAAAGGGATCCAGGCTTGCGTACTGCTTGTGCTGTGTTTTGCCAAGGGCAACTGTCACTCGTTTGAAACCGCGCTGTCTGCGTTGGCGAAAAAAAAGACATCGTGTGTGCTGCTCTGTGCTGTGCGTCGTTTGAGCGCGTTTCAACGGCCAGTCTGCCAAACCCTACTTTCATCCTTCCCGCGCACCTCCCTCTCACTCACTCAAATGACGTAGACACAACGTCACTTTTGTGTCACGTGATTGCGCGCCCACGATCTGCAAAAGATATCCTCCCCGTCGGACGCAACACACTTCGTAATTGTCTTATTCAGTCTACATGTGTGTCGTCCGTGTCTATATAGTTGCACTGTGTATCCAAGAAATTGTTATTAACTAGCCCGAACCAAACATCTGTTGCATCATGTTTTTCCCACGGTTTTTCCTTAGTATTTGTAAAGTTTGACAGCTAGCACGGCAGGCAAATGGGGTCTCCGGAACGAAACATTTGTGCGCACAGCCGTTTGTGGGCTGTGTTTGTGTGTGTGTGTAGTACTTTAGGTGCTGGCCTACCTGGCAACACCTAGCAGAAAAAGTTAAATAATCTCTCCTGCTGATGTCGCACATTAATCAGTTCTGCATGCGAAAAAAAGGAATGCATGCGATTTGTGCATTATGGTGGGTGTTGGTTTTGCTGTCACGATGCGAGTTGGCAAGGATTTGTGCCAGTCAACTTCATTTCGATTCTACCTTATTCGGACGGCGAGCGTAGCACCAGTTGTAGCGAACACAGTGCCAACGGAAGTTGACTATAATACCAATTACACAACACCAGTGTCATGGTAACTTGTGTCAAGTCTGCTTTTGTATTCCATTCTCACGAAAGATGCAGCAAGACTTCTGGTTACTAAATCCTGGCGGTAGCAGCGCTCTCTGTGATATGGATCATCACTACCGACCTTACATGGAATAGGCCTCACTTGTATGTTTCGAATGCCACACAATTTAAGCAGATGCCACCGTAATTGCATCAAATTCGCTCGAATGTGTCGTACACAAACTGCTGCCTATACAAAATTTGTATATCCAGCAACCCATATGTGCTCTACATGTGATGTGTGTGACGATTTTTGAACATTTCATATGCTCCTACCAAAGATTTATCGCACTTCGTAAGACATTGCATAGTAATTTGTTCAGGGCGAAACCCTGAATCTTGACAAGTCCTTGGTCCTTGGTATGATGGGTCTTCGGCTGCATGAGCTACAAAGGCTTTAACTTTCCTGAAGAAAACAGGGTTTATGTGCATTATTTTATTTAACCTTCTAGACTATCAATTTGAAGTTTCATACCTTTTTTAATACGTAAAATTCAATGATTCTGTTTTTGAGTATTGCGAGAGAGAGAGAAATAACATTTATTGCACCCGTCAAAAGGCTGGTGAGGATCCGAGGCGAAGCTCTGTCCCAACCATGTCCTCCCCCTCAGCCGTTGACCTGGATCCCTTGGATCTTAGCAGCGGCCAGGGCAAGACGGATGACTTCTCGTTGCCCTTTTTCATCCTGCTTGAGAAGTAGTGCCTCCCAGGACTCATCTGTTCGGTCAGGTTCTAAAAATCTAGGACACGTCCATATCATATGGATCATGTCCGCTATGCCATTGCAACGTTTGCACCTGGGGCTAAAAATTTCCGGGTGCCACTTGCTGTAAAGCTGGGGGTTCGGGAATACTCCAGTCTGTAGCTTACGCCACATAACCTCCTCGCTTTTGGTGAGTTGCTTACACGCTTTTGGTAGAACTAATCTGCCTAATTTGTAATGATTTAGGATATCTTGGTAGGTGTTAAGGTCATCGTCGAACTGCAGGGGCTCCTCATCGCGCAAGGGGTACGGGGTTGCGCATAAGTCGTCACTGGGATCGCGGAATGTAGCTAATCCTCGGGCCAGTACGTGCGCTTTCTCGTTCCCCCTCAACCCCTGGTGCACCGGTGTCCAAATGAGCGCGACCTGCTCTGCCGGTGGTGAACCACTGGCCAACACTCTTGCTGCTATGGCCGAAATGCGGCCCGCGTCAAAGTTTCTAATCGCTGATTTCGAGTCTGCAACTATAATTTTGACCTGTTGTTGTGTTAGAGCTAGCGCGATGGCCACCTCTTCCGCCTCCGTTGTGGTCGAATTTCGGGTGCTGCAGCAAACTACCGAGCCCCCGTCTTCTCTAGTTGCTACTGAAACACGTCCCCTACCGTTCGTGCATTGTGCGGCATCTGTATATAAGACGTCCTGTCTTCCCTGAAAACGGGCTTGCAGCGCTGTTGCTCTATCACTCCTCCGGCTCTCATGGTAAACGGGGTGCATGTTTTTGGGGAGCGGAGGTATTTTTAATTTGTCCCTTACCAGTCTAGGTACTTTTTCTGTACGTCTGGAGCATGCTTGCGGCTCATACCCCAGTTTTTCCAAAATGCTCCGACCAGTACGACTGCGCAACAGTCTCTGGTATTGTGAAGAGAAATTTAGAAATTTGCGCAGTCAGTAGCACCCAACTTAAGGTTGCATTCCTCCAAGTTCCTTTTTAGCGCCATCAGCATAACTTAAGTGTTCATTAAAAAAATAAGGCCCCGCCTGTTTCAGAACTGCCAGTTTGTTAGGATATAAGTTTCTTTCAAGTTGTGTTATTAAAGTGACATACTTTTGTACCAGTTTTCATTTGGGGATCTATTTAGCTAGCATATTTTCTGTAATATTTGCTTCAATTTTGGTAGGCCTCTACCTGAAGAAGCTGATTTGAATCTCTAGACGGCAGCATGGAGAATTTTATACAACATGCAGTGAGAGGCTTCTGTATCTGCAGTCTTCTCTGGAATGTTGTGCATACCATAGATTTTGAAGATTTCGAGGAGAGGCACAAGAAAGGTAAGGTTCTCTTATTGTCGTTACAACTTCAACCCTTGGAGTCTGTACAGTTGTAGTGACCATGCATGATCGCAGTGCAAACACTCTCAAGTTATGTTTGCGCAGCTAATTTTCGTAGGACATTGCACTCCTTCCTTTCTTTTTTTCTAGCATGGTACTTTGATTCATATCCCCTGAAGCTCCGTGGTGATATTTGTTATCTATATTTTTAATTTTTGAAGCCGTTAGCATTTCCTGCATTTCTTTCCCTCAGTCTTTTTCTCTCCAAATTCCTTACTTACTCAAAGCAGTAAGTCAGCGGATTTAATCGCCGGCCTAATTCTCTGTTTTTCCATTGAACAGCTTTTATCCCTCTCTCTTTGCACATCTTTTTTTGGGCATAGCTGAGTTTTATGCTTGCATTATTTTTTTTTTCCTGTATGCCGTATGGTTATCCCAGTTCAACTTTTAGGGAGCCCAATTAGAACAGCTTTTTATTTTTGTGCCGAAAAGCTTGTGGACAAGATCACAAAGCACATTGCAGAAGTACATATACAGGATCCTTGAAGGGACTCTGAGGAAAAATAAAAGTTGGCCTGTATCAATAGGGCACCACATCCTAATGGTGTAGAAACCACTGTCAACAAAAATTGTGGAGACGTTCCATCATGATGCAACAGTGTTAAATAATAACTCTCATCTGCGGCTGCCCTCGCAGGTCCTTCTTAGAGTACATGCACTTTGATACTCTCCTAGTGTCTAATTCCATAATTTGTGCTGCTCTTGCACATATTCATTAGCACACAGTCCGAAACTGGCATGTGAAAGACCCAGCAACATAGATGTAAACCCTCACTTCAACCAAACTGTTCAAACAAGCCAGCATGGCTTAGGAGTAGCGTGTTCGGAATCCAAGGGTCCTGGTGGGCCTGATTCCCAACTCAAAAGTGCTGCCCAGTTTGGCAGCTCCTGCAAACCCTGTTCATGTCATGTGGTCTCGTGACGTTGCACAACCTGCTGCCGACTACCACCTGCCAGGGCCATGCCCATGATTTATCGCTCACGACGACGGCAATGTGAGAATCTGTGATGAAACGGGTAAGGCTTTCGCTTAAGAGCAGAGGATATATAAGCTAGAAAATAAAAAAATAAACAAGACAAAGTACAGGTGTCACCTCTACCAACAAAGTTCACAACTAACATGCGTGTGTGGACGCTGAATATTGGATGCGGACCCTTGAGCCTACACTGCACTTCCATTCAGTTTGAAATGCTGGAAACCTTTCCTATTTGGTAATACAGGCGTCCTGAGTTTAATTGGCTGGTGGAATGTTTACTTTCAATTTCCTTTGTTTCAAATGCATCAGTCGCTGCTGCACAAAAACGTCAACTGACCCACAAAAAGTCCATCAAATGTCGCAAAAAAAAATTGGACAGATTCGGCCTCAGTGTCCCTTACACAGAGTATGGCTCCGTCCATTCTTTGTTTTCTTTGGAGGGGGGGGGGGGCGAATTCAGTTCTTTGACTTTTTGTGGCTGTCTTAAAGTTGTTCAGCATTCAAGAAAATTTACTGCTTGAAAAGGTTTTTTTTTTTCATGGATTTAATGCAAAAAAAATTATAAAAACGACACCTGATGACACCTTAGATTTCATTGCGAAAACTGCTTTATTGGTGGCACCTGTTTTCAGTTTCTTAGTTTTTCCAAGCTCACGAAACCTTTGGTTTCAGTGCAACTAGCTTCTTTGTTATTAAAATGCAGGAATTAATTATACAGGCAGTGTTGTTCGGTTTATTTTGTGTCTTTTTTGAGAACAGTTATTGTAATGATTCAGGAGGTGACTTTTGTGATCTGGATTCAAAATCTGCAACTTTAGCCTTGTAAAATTGCCTCATATCATTTTTCTTTAAATTTTCATTCCAGCAAAGGAAGATTTTGGCACATTCGACACGAGCTTTGACTTGCTCATCATGCCACTTGTCATAGGACTTCTGTTTGTTGTTGTAGTCAGCGTCATCTTTTGCTGCAGTCGATACTGCAGGTGGCGGCACTTCTCGGTGAGTGGACATGACATGACTGCTTATATCTTGTGGATGTGAAGAAGACTGAAAAATTCCATGAAGTTAATTTTTTTTCATGGCTTTTTTATTTTAACTTTTTCGTAAGCGCATGTTGGTTAGGCCCACAGCAGTAAAGTACAAGGGTTAAATCATTTTAAATATGTACAGGATCTGGTGGATCATGACGGTAAAATGAGTGCTGAGTGTAGAACAAATATTGGGGGTCCCCTAGGTGCATGGATTGAAATCACAAGTAATGGCATAGTGTTATCCATTTAGGTTTGGTTTGTTTGGTTCTGTCATAATACTTGTATAACATAATGGCAGATATTCCAGATGTCAGATTTCGAGTATGCTTGCCTCTCCATCTAATACTTTTGCGATGAGTACCTTTGGGGGCACACTGGTGAGTGAGTAAATTTGTTGGCGCATCTCTTCAAATATTAGCTTTTCATCAATACAAAAATTATATGTATCGTCTAAGTATTTATTACATAAATGAGCACAATTGTTTCAAATACTGCCTAAATATATGTTTCTAGCTGCAGGTGTTTTCTTTTTTTACTCAGCTAGGAATGCTATTTCATGTATTCTTATGGCCATAAACCTTGTCAGTGTGAACCATTGCTTTGTTTTTGTTTCAAATGTCATAATGACCTCTATTTGAACTCGGTACTTTTTTTACTTGTGGATTTCTAAAAGTATACCTCACCACTATCCATACAGAGTTCATGAACATAAGGTTTAAATCTGGATGGAAAAAAAAATTCCATTTTTAACTCAAAATTTCTCAGTATTACAGGGGTTGAAGTGCTGCTCCAATTGCTCCATTCTGCTCCAAACTGCTTTTCCTGCTCCATCCTGCTCCAAAGCACAATATTTTCCAAAATTGCTCCAAACCGGCTGCCTCGATATTTTGTCATCAAATTTAGTGCAACACGGTTTGCCACATAGTGGGCCTACAAAAAATGCAATCTGATGCAGTTTGATTAAACGATGCTGAGAAGCGCAGCAGGGTGATGTGATGTTATGAGTTGCGGGCACACAGTATGGGAGCCGCCACAGTCAAAACGATGGCAGCACACTGGTAGCAGAGGTATATATCTCGTCTCGTGCCGAGCCTAATAGTACATAGAAAATTTTCATAGACTAGAAAATTGTGGAGCATAATCAATGTTTCTTCACATGTAAATATAAAATGAGCCACAAGCAACTAGAGGAAACAAACTGCAAATAAATTCTCTATGTTTGTGACATAGCGCTTTCTCCCAACCTTTCGAATCATTGGTGGTGAGGAACCATAGAGCAGCGAGCAAAGTAGACGCCGCAAGCTACCACGAGCCGTTGAAAGCTTGTCCAACCGTAAGGAACGACACGAGTTGTTCTAATGATTCTACTGCAAAACCAAGCAGGTACACCACCAAGGCTGTCGTGCCTATGGAATGCAAAAGCATACTTGAACTGTTATGGAGGTGATATGCCACTTAGGTATCGATCACTAGAGGTGTTTTCAAAAGTGCTGGAAAGCCATACAGGGCATATAACCAGTCTGCTGAAAGGAAGCCCCCTATCATAGCTCAAGTGATAATGTGAGCAGCCACTGGCAGAAGACTGGGAAGTAAACAATATGAAGGAGGAAAAGGCTACCCTTTAGCGGCGTCTATCCTCTCCGAATTGGCACTACTGACCATTGCCCGGAAATTCTTCAGCACAGGCATAGGATCAAAAGGATATGCACAAGGTAGTACAAATGTGCTGCTCATCGATCTAGTGGCTCCACCTTTGAATCTGTCGAGTCAAAATAATGAAAAGCTGTCAGTTAATGTTGGATGTTCAGTTATGAAGTGTAGTCTGTTCCAAATTATTGCTCAGATCAATCATGTTATTTTGAGGATTTGTACATATCTTGGCTGTTTGTTATGTCTTGTCAGAAGCGTGTATGTATTCAGCAAAGCATTGAACATGAAATAAAAAGTACTCAAATTGGGGATTTTTGTATGTCGGGAAGCGAAAATTTTAGCCTAAGGCGTTTGAGCCTAGAAACATGCTCCAAGACATAGTTCGAGTACTCCAAAGCTCTGGTTTTATTGCTCCAAAGCTGCTCCAAAATGGCTTTATTACTTCTCCCCGAGCTGCTCCAAAATGCTCGAGCCTGCTTCCACCCCTGTAGGTATGTCCCTTGAATTGTACCATTGTACTGACGAGCTCGGCATTCTGTGTTAAAGTTCAATTTATTCAATACAGTGTGGTGACCAGCTCGAGTTTCTGCCTCTGAAGAGTATAATTATGATGCCCTGCGGAGAGAGTACAACTTGCAATAGTATCAGCATATGCAGAAATTTTTTTTTTCTGAGCATAAATTTGAATTTCAGCTAATTCCCCTTTGGATGTGTCAATTCTAAATATGCATTTTGTTTCTTGTTCCCTGTCTGCCACTATTTAGTCAAGGTTACTACTATTTTAATAAGCAGTTTTGTAAATCGGAAAAAAAAAGAAAGAAAATTGATAATCACAGCTATGCTGACGCGCTTCTCATCCTGCTTGCTGTAGTTCTTACACAGAATGAAGTACATTAGCACTTGCCACAGTGGCTCATAAGTTATTGTGCTCGACAGCTGATCCCGAGAATGCGTCTCTGACCCAGCGCGCTGTGACTGCTTTTGATAGAGACGAAATCCCGTGTACTGTGCTGAATTAGTGCATGTTAAAGAACCACAGCTGGTTGGAACTTCCAAAGTCCTCTGCTACAGCATCCTTTTTTTGGCCAACATCGCTTTCTCAGTCATTTCACATTTGATGTCGCCATCATAGATTATATGCTTACATTCATTCACTCAGGCATCACATTATCTGTTTGTTGAATTAAGTGCCGATAAAAGAAGCTAAAGAGCAAGTAACGATTACATACCATTCTAACTATCATCCCTCACCTATCAACACTGTCAGTGGATGGCTTTGAAGAAAACGTTTTAGTCTGAATCGCTCACCATGTGCCATTTTGCAGGAAATGCAGCAGCAGCAGCACCACCACCACGTGCCAGGTCCTCTGGCACCAGTTCTTGGTCCAAGCCCGGTGATGTCTGGTGCAGTTGGCAACTATGGAACTTTAGCTAGCAGGATTGTGCCTTCTGCACCTGCACCTTATCAGCCACAGCCGGTCGGAGGGGCATACCCTCGGAGTAGGCCCTACACCAGTGTCAACGATGCACCCTCAGAGCAGCCACTCGCTGCTGCGGCAACTCCATGGCCTTGCGCGCCTCCTCCACCCCCTTACAGCAGTGATGACACAAAGCAACTCATCTGAGATGTGGAGACACAACTGATGGCAAAGATAGGCCACGCATGGAATGATCTGCATTGAGCGAGTCTTAGCATCACACCTGCAGGCATGAAAGGTTCAACATGTATGGCCTGCATACATCCATTTGCATAAGCTAAGCCGGTACTCGTCAGCCTTCTACAGCCTAAGAACCCTCCAGCCTCTTTCTCAAGGTGGTGATGCACCACACGTGCCTTAGTGTCCTTCCTTTTCTGCCTAACATATCATGCTTGGGTGTCCGTTTTGGGTGCAAGAGATGGTTGGTTTGGAACCCATCGTCGGACATACGCCAGTACAAATGGGCAGAGTATCTTAGACAAAACTGATTATGTATTTATACTCAACATTCTAGGCAGGTGCTGTTGTTGCTTTTCTTGGGATAAATGTCATGCCATGGTTCAGCTTAGCCTTCACATTCTTTCGTTTTTTTTTTCCCCTGAGTTCAGAGGTATACCAGCACCGTATGTATGCTGGGGAAAAATTAGTCGTTCCTGTTCTTGGCCAGTTCTTCTAGCCGGTTCTGCATTTTTTGATGTCTTGTTCTCTGTACATACCAGGGCATTAGGCTATCGCATTAAGAACACAAGAGGTTCATGATTTCCCATATTGCCACCAGTATTGTTAATGAGTAGGGTCATGGCGCTTGTCTTGTCATGAGGTAAGACTGAAGCAGTTTCATGGAACTAGTGACAGTGGGCTTTGAGTTTTGAAAAACCAGGTTACTCTTATGGCTCTTCATTAGTTTTCTGAGAACTTGCTTAGTCCTGTATCCACTGGTTTATGGACTTGTTTTGGAGGAACAAGCTTCAATGCTGTTGTCTGAGCCTCTGCATGTTCTGTAACCGCCAGTGTTGAGGTAACCGTTGCACGTCGAATTTCACGCTTTTAATTTTTGTTGCATATCATTCAATGATTTTCGGCCATAGTGGTTGCATTGAGCTGCTAGTTTTTGATATCCATTGTTGTCCAGAAAAGCATTCATTGCATTGAAAATGCAAAGAAAACTGCAAAAATGCAAACAATATGTAAGTATGGTCTGGCTGAGACTATTTGAAGAGTCACGTCATTCAATAATTCATTTATTGTGATCGTTTTATTGTGATCACACTGCATGAGCACTTTTCTCATCTGTGAACACACTTCACCTTGTGACTCTCAACTTTGGTCACTTTTGTGGAGGATTTCTCATCATGCATCCCATGTATTTGTGGATGCTTGTTAATTTACATAATTACAGGGTATTCAGTGCAACACAGGCTCACACAAGAAAGAAGACACCAGAAGACAATTTACAAAGGAGATCTGACAGGAAATAACTATATTACTGAGGTAAGCTTACAGCTTTCATTAATTCAAATTTAATCGAACAATTGAATTTAATTGAAGACGAGTAATTTAGCTGATGACTCCCAAAGGCTGATATTCACTTTAACTTTAGGATCCAAAGAAAGATGTTGGAGAATTAAAGTTGTTTGGTAGTTTTGGAAAGGGGTTATTTGACATGCAGTCTGTAGATGCATGCAAAAGCATTTAAGAGTTTGTTGCTAAAGTGAGAAAGAGTGACTTAGTTGGGCAGTTCGCATTATGCGTCACAGGACTGTGATATATTGAGAAATGAGAAATGATTTTTAATGAATGAAGGTTGTGCATGTACTGATGTGGTGGCATTTGGATGTAACAGACTGTAGCCATTCATTTCACTCGTAACTACAGAAATATTTTGAAAGGCCTAAATAAATGTAAACTGTCAAGAGTGATTTTTTTTCTTTTTTTGCAGTACTGTGAGTACATATTACTGAGCACATTTTCTTAATTAGCACTGGTTATCACTGAGAACATTGTGAGGACTATCATGCTAACTAGCCTGTCACCTGGATCATGTTTTATCCACCCAAGTTGAGACGATGGCAAAATTTTAAACAATAGTAGAGCTCGTACAATACGTGCGTGAGGCAGTCATTTCGACTCACTGATTCAGTAATGACACGGCTTAGCCATGCAATTGGATCTTTTTTATCAATGCGCATATGTGTTAGAGATTTTCTGTGAAAAGGCCGGTGAGTCGACCCACCGTGCATTATGTCCACGACCTCCATCTCGGCAGCATTTTGACTAGCATTCACAGGCTATATGTACAGTTGTTTTTAGTTCATGCTTCAGGGTTCATATTCATTTTTATTTCTTTACGTTTAAAGGCACTACACTGCACTCATTGCCAGTGTTTATTATCATTAGGTTAGGATATATGTAGGCCTGTTTTCTTGTTCGGTGCCGTACGAAGTAACTTAAATTTTTTGTCCACTCAACTTAGATATTTTTGAAAAAAAAAAAAAAGTACTTCTTTGAAAGTTGCTTTCTCAAAATGTTAGAAGGTGGACAAGAAGTTGTGACATCATAATCTTTGCTCGGGCTTATCGGTTAGTGTAAAGCATTTGATCGAAGCAGTCTCATAAATAGCCCGCATTTTACTTGCTCAGCCTTTCATACAATCCGTTATTCCTTTTACAATCCGTTACAATCTGTTTGCTACAATCCGATCATTCATAGGAAAAAGTTCTCAGAGTTTCGTGCTATTGAAGTGATGTTGGTGTCTGTTCCGAATTGCTGCAGTCCTGGAGCTATTTGCTGTGCTAATGTCTTTCTGGTTATATCCCTCGCTTTTTTACATAATGGCATTAGCCTTTTCAATCGAGTGACAAAAGGGCCTTCCTTTTTCATAATTTATATCTTTGCCACAGTTTAGAGATAACAGGAGACTGAGGACCTAGTTAAACTGGCCTTTATACATAGATTATAAAGTCTTAATGGCAAAGACAGTACTTTTAACAGAAACTGAGCTTTTGCAGGCAAGAAAAGGTTAGAAAATGGTATATACTGGTATCAGCATATCACCATCAGATTTAGAAGTTGAGCTGTGGTGCTGTGGTATGGTCTTTTTCTATGCAGTTAGCATAAATTTTTTGGCGGTGGTGCTGACCGTGACATTGTTCACTTAGGAAAAAGTAGTATGTCTTACAGCTCACAGTGGAAAAAGTTATTCAGTGCATCACTTACTAAGAATGCTACCCTTTGTTGGTGCTTTATTCCTGCCATTTCTCATGTTTTAATTTAAAGCACATTAAAGGGGGAGGTTGAGTGCATTCGACTCCCTCTTGGGGTCCAAGCACAGTCTACTTGTCCCGAGACCCTGAGTGCATATCTAACTTATGCTACCAGCTTATGCACCAAATTTTGAGGGGGGGGGGGGGGGGGGGGGGGTCAAGCAGGTTTCTTTTTTGTCTGTATCTGACATGTCTTTTTGCATGAAAACACGTTTTATTTGTTTGTAAATCACTGATAATCATTTGTGTGGAATATACTGTTTATTTTAAGCTTAGATTTCTTTCACTTCCATTTCAGCTACTGCTCTTGCGTGTGCCTTTTTCACTGTGATACACAATGTGATCTTCTGCATTGAGCCCTAGCTGGCAGTCTCATATTTCAAAGTCTACAACATATGTTTCTTCCATTTCTTTTTACTTTTTTTTTTGTACACTGTTCCAACATATTGTATAGTGTGCCTGAGCAAATTATGCTGACTGTTCATGCCAAATGAATAAGGTCATTATTGATTTAAGTATGCATTCTCCTTGCTGTTTCTATCTTATTTAGTGTTAGCAGATAACACCAGAGTTTTTCAGCTTGCATGGCCATCATGATGCCTTAGTAAAATTCTGTTTGGAATAGATAACGGACCATATTACTATACTAAACCAGTGCTCACACTTTGTTAAGTGCACTTTTTTTTTTGTCCTTCAATGATTTCATTGTTCTCATTGTTGATATGCCACACGGGAATAAATGCAAATTGGCGCTGAAGGGAGCCCATACTTGTACAGAAGGGTCTTTATGACACAATTTGTCGCCTGTTAAAATTACCTCTGAAGTGCTTCGAAATAATTACCCATGAATGTGATTCCGCAGTGCTTCAGATGAGGGGCAGTTTCACTACACTTGAAGAAATGATTTGACTTGCAGTAATGGCACACATATGCACATATGATACACGAGTGAGTGATCATCTTTTTAGATTATGAAAGAGTCGAAAACGAAACATGCATTTTCGCTATTGCCACCTAGTTTGTCAGTGGCCGACTTTGAACACATGGCTACAAGTGGTACATTGCCAGGAATACCCTAGTATTCCCGGAAATTCCTAGTAGGGAATGCACCTAGTCAATAATTGAATTTATCCTTCTGTGTAATTTTGGTCTCAGCAATCAAACAGCAGCATGGTAAGTGAGGCATGCAAATTTAAGCTTCTTATATAACTGCTGTTTGACCATTTGCTGTCATTCTGCCTTCTGGACGAGAGTAGTATAACATTTGGAGTGTATTCGAATGTCAAAGTAGTAATTATCCCAACACATATTTCAAAAAGTACTCCTGATAAGGTTTAATCCAGAGCCCGGCCTTCACTGCAACACTTTTTTATTGCTTCCTTGCTTTCCCAATTCATACCATAGTCCTTCAATATTCATACATTCTGTCATGACAGGATCTCGTGAAATATTTTCATAGTTTTTTTCATTAGGCTAACAGCTCTGTCTTACTTTTCTTTCTCTTTCTGAGGGGCATATTTCATTACAATTTCTTTTTCTTGATTGACTGGTCCTCAGTGCATGGTCACTCTGGAATGGGGCTGGCCGGATTAATCATATTTGTTTACCTGGTATAGGCACAATTACAATGAACAAGGAGGCAGGATGGGCAAAACAGGTGTGCACAGTTAACAGGACCTGTTAGTGGAGTGAATGAAGAAAGAAATGGAAAATCCAAAACAAAGGAGCAGAGATTGAACCCTGTAAGGTTGAGGTTGCAATCATTATTCTAGTGTTGTCTTTCACTTGGGCTGCTGCAGGTGCATAGTGATGCTTCTTTCCCGACTCCTTTGCTCAAGGCATTGACAGTGAGCTGAAACAATCGTCATGAAATATGCTTCCATGTGCAATATTTGTTCTGCTTTTATTATTGATGCCATACTGAAGGTCTTACTGATAAAAGAAAGGTCAAAGTCTTCGTAAAACGTCTCCAACGATCTGACCAATCCATATCAATATTTTTTGCTTGCTCAGTCTGTGATGACTGCTGCATCTTGTCAATTCTCTGCACCCTTGGCTACACCTTCGTGCACTCTACATGCCAGACCTAATATGTCAGTTGCTCTAAAATGCAGTAACTGTCATATGCTGGTAAAAGACATTTCTGTTGTCCATGTGTAAGCGTGAAACTCATGTTCACACACTAGATAGTAAAACTTCTGCACCGCTTGATTTTTCTGCTCAAGCTGAATGTCACTGATGTTCACAAAGACAGCAGTTCTGACAGGTCAGAACCATGAAGGAAAACATCGAGAAATTATCATAGTCATCATAATTTCTACATTTGCTCATTTTCTGAAGCAGATAGAGGTGCACTGGTAAAAGGTGGACAGATTAATACGGAATTTAAGTCCAAAGGCTCTTCACGAAGCATGGAAACGCATGTCAAAATAGGTAGCATAATTCAGTTGGAGCTAGTGTTGCTATATATATATATATATATACGCACGCACGCACGCACGCACGCACGCACGCACGCACGCACGCACGCACGCACGCACACACACACACACACACACACACACACACACACACACACACACACACACACACACACACACACACACACACACACACACACACACACACACACACACACACACACACACACACACACACACACACACACACACACACACACACACACACACACACACACACACACACACACACACACACACACACACACACACGCACGCACGCACGCGCGTAAAAGAAATAATGAACAATGTGTGGTGCTAACGATTCTGGTTTATGGTTTAGTTTAACGTTCCAAAGTAGCTCAGGCTATGAGAGACGCCGTAGTGGAGTGACCCGGAAAGTTTGACCAGCACTGGCATCCCATAGCACACAGACGCTTTGCTTTTCACCTCCATCTCGGCTCTGGCAATTTTTCCGCAATCACCACTTTCCGAAGATATGACAGCAGTTAAACGATGACACATAAGCTATTTCGCCTAATCTTTTTGGTAAGTCTGCTCGACAATCCGATGACTCACTAAAAATCAGTAACAAAAAATGTAAAAAAAAAAACTGTTAGAAGGGCTGCATAACTCGGTGCCAGTCGTTGCACCGCGCATGTACTGTAATGTGACGAAATCGGCCGAAACAGGCCCAGAGCCAATACGCCACTGCTGGTGATGAAAACACAGGTGAACTGGCTCCTAACCACTCGGTACACGGAGTGGAGTTGAATATCCTGTAATATTCCTTGTCTTGGTTTTTAAATGAAAGCGCGCGCTTCCCTTGAGATCGTCCGTGTGGTGTTTGTGCAGCTGGCACAAGAGGGCAGCAGCGGTATCGGCGGCTACAATTTACAAAGTAACTTTGCTGGCTGGACGTTGACGCGGTCGCAGTTTTGCTGGTTTGCTCTCTTTACGATTACGAAACGTGCGGCATAAATAACTGCGGCGCCGGCAGTTCTCGTGCAAGTATGACACGCTTCAGGCATAGTCCTTCCGTGCTTACTACCATGGCTCTCAGTGCGTAGCCAGTGTAGCCTTGCGTGTAGTGCGATTTTCGTGGCCGTCGAGCGAGCCTCTGCGTTTTCCTTCTCCCAACTGCGGAATAAAGAGGTAACCAACAACTTTACAATTCAGTTGTTTACTAGCAATATGTACGCGCTGCTGGTCAGGATGCGAACACATGTATGTTGCTGTCTTAAGATAGATTCATGTTTGGTACTAAAATTAGTAACGTTTGCTCTTGTCCTTGAGGCATTACGTACAGTGCATGCAAAACAACACTCGTTCGTGGCTTGAAGTTTTTCTGCAAAAGCAGCTGTGTGTGGGGCGTGTCACTGGGCTGATCGCTGTTTTCGACAGTGAACGCAGCAACGCGTGAAGGTACGCCACGGGTGCTCTGTTTTTGCGCGAACATGCGGCCCGTCGGTGAAACCAGCCGGCCTTGGGTGAAACTAGAGGAGGAGAGAAGCGGCAATAGACACAACATGATGATGTGTCTGTCTGGAGGTATCAAATCAAGGAAAACATGACTACCTTCCCACATCCTTATTTTCTTGTGCGATCTGCGCATCGTCCTATTTATCCCTGGCTTCTGCGTCTTGCGGACGGCGGGTGCAGCGAACTGTGTGCCTGTTGGCGTCCTTGATTGCAGCCCGTGTAAACACGTTCTAATGTCATGCATAATTTCACGCATGCATCAAGACAGCGAAAATTAAGCGGTAGGAATTCGACATAATATCACTATTTTTTGTCGCTCTCGATAACCTACATGAACCTTCGAGGTTGAAGATTGCATCGAATTTTCTGCGTCAACTGCATCTCTCATGCCGTCGATGGCGACAGAACGCTGACATCGGCGACGTAGAGAGAGGGAAACAGATCGTCGTGCCCGATGTGATAAGCGGCTTGTCTGGAAAAAAAGGGCCGCTTCAGATTACGTAATGATTTGATGCGCGGGGCAACACTAACGCTTACCAAACATTGCGTACGTTATAAACATTTCATGGAGCTGCCGTGGTAACACATTCGGTTTGGCATTAGGTTGCATATAACAAGGTTGCAGGCTCGATCCCTACCGCGCGGCGGCAGCATTTCGATGGAGGCAATGCCAGCGCAGATAAATACAGGTGGTCTGAATTAAACTGGATTCCTCCACTACAGCGTTCTTCATAGCCATGCGTCTCCTCTGTACGATTCAGTTTCACACACCCAGTTAATACATTTTAGAAATAATTTTGTAAGCTCCAGAATTGACGAATTCGTTCACTATCGAAGCAGTCATGCATGCATCCACTGGACAGCAAATGGACCTCCATTTGGAAGAATCGTAATTGGTCGTGGGATATTTTCAGACGTTTATTAATGACCCACTAATATATACGTAGTAAATCCATGAGTATTTCTGATTGTTCATTAGATATTGAAAGTGGACATTATTCCCTGTAGTGAAAATGAAGTTGAATGGATGTCCAGAGTGCGACATATGTCTATGTAATTGATGCAATCTTTCTACAGGAGCATTCACATATCCTGGCAGAAGTTTCTAAACAAGACAAGTTATCAGACAGATACCAGCACACATTCAGCTCTTCCTTTAAAGCCATTTACTGGTACACATTGATGGAAGTTTTGTAAAAATTTGTAAATGTACCGCAACGTATTATGTAGGAAAAGTATCATTTAAGATGAAAAATCTTTTCTGTACTTGTGGTAATTGCTCGAATGTAGTCAATTATGTTAGCACTTGTATTCACATTTTCGAGTTTCTGCACAAAATTAGTTTGATATCTTTGGGATGTATGTAGTATAGTGCCTACATAGTTTTGTCATGGTCGTCCGCACATTTTCATAATTAATGTTAGCTCTCATGAGCATCTTAAAGGAATCTGTAAATTAAAATATTTCAGATGTACACAAATAGATTCGGGGTACTAATTTACAAGTATTCATTATACATTCATGAATAGATGTCGTACAGACATCTAGTAAAGATATTGGCACATATGAGTGCTTTTTTTGTGCTGTGTCTTGTGGACACCGGTGGTTATTAGGGGAGGTGACTCCGTAATGTGACTTAAATTCTAACGAAAACAAAACAAGTATGTAAGCAAAAATAGGTCTGACATTGTCATCCATAGCATTAAATATTTTATACTACTGAGTGCAAAGACATATTTTTAATACTTAAGCAATTTTTAATGTGCTAAATATTTGTCTTCGGCATTACATTTGGCAGGTAACTTACTGGTTATTACCTTTGCCTGGTACCTAGCTTTTCTTAATACTTATTCTGTTATTCTTAACCACTGCAGCTCCAGTCTACTTAGGACTGATACTACCACAGATATGGACCATGAAAGGGGAGTAACTAGGAGAACAAAATTGGGATAGAGTCCATTTGGAAAGTGCTCACAGATTATGACTAGCAGCTTACTGGTATCGGCCAAGAGGAAAGTATAACAGTTGCATGTTACCTATACTCACCTATGGGGCTGAAACTTGGAGGTTATCGAAAAGGATTCTACTTAAGCTGAGACCCCGCCGGGGTGGCGCAGTGGTTACGGCGTTCGACTACTGTTCCCAAGAACGCGGGATCGAATCCCGATCTCGGCGGCCGCTTTTCGATCGAGGTGAAAAGCAAGGCGCCCGTGTGCTGTGCGATGTCAGTGCACGTTAAAGAACACCAGGTGGTCGAAATTTCCGGAGTCCTCCACTACGACGTCTCTCATAGCCTGAGTAGCTTTGGGACGTTAAACCCCACAAACCAACCAACTTAAGCTGAGGACAATGCAGAGAGCTATGGAATGGAAAATAGTAGGAGTAACGAGGTAGAAAGCATGCAAAGTAGGTCAGAGAAATAACTCAGGTTACTGACATTCTAGTGGAAATCAAGAAGAAATGGACATGGGCAGGGCATGTAGTGCAAAGAGATAGTCGCTAAGGGCAACAAATTAGGTACCAAGGGAAGAAAAGCGTATCAAGGGGTGGCAGAAAGTTAGGTGGGAGGATGAGGTTAAGAAGTTTGCTGGGGTCAAGTGGATGCAGCTATCACAGGACCGGGTTGATTGGAGGAATAGGGGAAAGGCCTTCGCCCTGCAGTGGGTGTGGTCCAGCTGATGATGGTCATAGCTCTCACGATCATCCTGTGCTGTTCAGTTTTGATTTCAGCAGAATAAAAGCTTTGCCTGCTTTTCATGCGACAGCTTTCTTCCTGTCTAATGCAAAGGGTCTTGTCAATGGTCACTCTAAAACATTCGGGCCGGAAAAATTTTTCAGAAGTCCTTTTCTTTGAACCCTCCTGAATTCCTGCTTAGAAAAATGTTCGCAGCTGTTCACCATGCTTTTAAAAACACTGAAGACATTTTCTTGGCAAACATTGCGTTCTTCTCTGCAAGTTTTATATGGAGCATTTAGCATTGTTTATTAATCTGTTTTGTCACGTCATCACAATGAGGAGTGAGAAACTGGTCTAGTTCATTATCAAGCTGCTTCCCAAATATTTTTTAACCATATTAAGATGGAAATGGGAAAGCTTTTTTGTTGTCATTATTGTCATCATCAATCGAAGTACTGAAGTTATTTGGGACCAATCAGAAACACACAACTCTAGTTCCTACACCTCCTAAAATTGTAAGAGTGCCATCAGCATTAGGAAGCAAGAAAGTAAAGCCCATTTCCTCTTTTGAGTGGGAGAAGAAAATTATTAGTTTGTTGTAATTGCAATTTATTTATAAATTAAGGGTTTACTGCAGGAATTTAATTATGCTCACAGTCTTCTATAAGTCAAGCGCTGTACTGCAGGTATATAATTGTACTGGATAGCTTGTGGAAGCAGCTATTATTTTAAACCAGCCATGCCCTGCCATGGTGGTGCAGTGGTTAGGGCGCTTGACTACTGTGCCCAAGGATGTGGGATCGAATACCAGCTGCGGTGGCTGCTTTTTAATGGTGGCGGAAAGCAAGGCACGTATATTCTGTGTGATGTCAGTGCATGTTTAAGAACCCCAGGCGATTGAAATTTCTGGAGGCCTCCACTATAGCATCTCTCATAGCCTGAATCACTTTGGGGCGTTAGACCCCATAAACTAAACTAAACTTAAATCCATCTGTAATACCATGCTTACTTTCTAGTGCAGCCCACCGAGGGAGCTTGTCTGAAGGCCACAAGTAGTGTGAAAACTGAAATTTCCTTTTGGTGGCGGAGTTTTGGAGACACCATGGATCGTTTCACAAGGCACGCAACTGGAGGCATCTGCATCTGCAGCTTTCTCTGGAACGTTGCACATTCGTTTGACTTCTTCGAAGAACGTCGCAGGAAAAGTAAGATTGTCTTTCATAGTCATCTTGAATTGAATATTATGGGCCTCACAGTTCTTGGCTCGCACTCTTGTAATGCGTAATTTTATTTGAACACTAAGGATACTTCACCAGGCAGAAGCAGTGTATGTATGTGCAGATATGACAAATTTGTTTGTGAAGTTGAAACCTTAACCATAGGGACAGACGTAAGATGGGATAGTGGTGGGACATTTCCAAAAAACAGCAATGCAATGGCTACAGGGCATGTGGCAATGAGCAAAGATGCTTAAAGACTGCATGGGCAAAGCCTAGTTCGAGTAATTGATATTGGCAAAACTTCATAATGGCTGCATTGACAAGCCGTTGATCAGTTTAAGCAATACATTCAGTAGAATACTAATCTTTTACTTTTTATTTGTGAACTGTTAACCAGAGAATGCAGGAGTATCAGTAGTCTGTCAATAGTTTTTTTAAATTTTCACCAGTCAGTGTGATTATCTGACCTTTTCATAAAAATGATAAGAAAAACTGCATTGTATGTTGGCAACAGTTACAGACCTATTACTAGAAAAATAACAATGTCTAAGTTACACACACAGTAACACTATTATAGTTTTTTATTCCAAGTAGCAGTGAGTTATAGCAGTCAAAGCACTGGAAATAACTTTGAACACATTTCCCGTGGTGCAAGAAATCAAGTTGCAGGCAGTAAACGACACTCGGGCATTACAGATCCTTTGTTGGTACCCAATTCCTTTTTTACAATTCCTTGTCTTGTTAGAGAACACAAGAGCATACAGTAAGGAACTTACCGTTATTTCATAGAAGGTTGATTATCATAGGAAAGCAGCTTTAGCAAAACTTTTTATAAGCTTGCTTACGAGTTCTGCAGCAAGCTTTTAGCTTCAGATTTTTTTTAAGAGAATTAAAATTTACTTTAGTATCATTTACTGTTCCTGGATATGGCTGTTACAATTACAAAGTATCTATCTTAGTAAAAGAATGTGGTAACAAGTTTCATAGCGTTATAAGTAGGTATTAGTGAAATGTCACTAAGAACTAGCCACTGCCTCGGTTTTTTGTCATGTGCTTTAATCAAATGACCTTGCCACAAAGTGTGTGTGTGTTAATTTGCAGTCTCATTTATTTATCTACTGTGTCAGTATAGAGAGCCATGTGAACAAGTTTGTCTTCATTTTTACTCATGCAGGGAGCAATATGTCGTTCTAATGACTTCATCTTGCATATGCTCTTCTCAGTGTACATATCAGCATGTCTGTATTATCTGCAATTGTCTGTTGTCCAAGTGCCTTGTACTGAACACATTACTAACGACAAGCCTTTTCATCTGAAGTGATGCAAGTAAAAAGCTGCAGATTGGAGCCACATTGCTGGGAAGGATTTTCAGTTGTGGAGACAAATATGCAGTCGCGATAGTGGCTGTAGTCAGCGATCTCAGAAGTCAGAACCACTGCTGTCTCAGCAATTTTCATGTAAAGATAGAAGCAAACTTACAAATTCAGCCACCCGAAAGACCAACAGCAGCCTCAAAGGATGCAGAAGCTGTTAGTCGTAATTATTAGTGGAACGATCATCGTTCTACAGACCTGATCGTTCCACAGAAACCAGTAAAGCTATGTGCATGTTGTGTTAAAAAGTAGAAAGAGGCCATACTAAATTTTGCACCAGTGCATGTGTATTTAATTATGGTAATTTAGGGTTGAAAGCTAGCACTAATTATCCGCTTACTAGCTGTGATTTTTTGAAATTTTTATGCAGTGAGAGAAGAACAAAAACGCTTTGAGAGGTCCTTCAGCATCAGCCGCATTGTGGTGCCAATCATCATGGTGCTGGTATTTTTTACAAGCTGCGTCATCTTTTGGTGCCTCTATTATCGCAGACGGCAGCGCTTCTGGGTGAGTTCTGGGTGGTCCACCTCAGTGCGGTGGCTGCGTGGCGTGGAGGTGAAACTCAAAGGCATCCGTGTGCTGTGCTATGTCAGTGTAGATTAATTAAAGATCCTCACATGGTTCCCTTCATCATGCTACCTTTTTTCTCTTCTTTCACTCCATCTGTCCTCCTTTCCCTTATGGCACAGCTCCGGTGTTCATTGAGAATTGTGACAGTTATTGCGCCTTTTCTTTCCTATAAGCCCATTTACATTTACGTTTCTGCATTTACGTTTTTGCGTTTACAGAACTATCGTCATTGAAAAGGCGTACTAAGTCCTTTTGTTTCACAAAGCTGCTGTTCTGTTGTTCACCACTCCCAGCTGTACACCATCATTCACTTCTAACCAGTTATCCGTCCATAACTACCTCATTCTTATCATCAGTGTAGCGAGTGTGAAATGAGTGGCAGAAAGAGATATTCTATTTTCAACTCATAATTTGTCACTAATAAATACATTTTGCTGGACAAATGTCAGTTGTGGTAAAAATAATTGTTAATGTCTTATTCAAGAACACAAATCCGGGCTTGCCAAAGCCTTGAAAAGCTTGAGTGGCAGCATCTCACAGCAAGAAACACGCCATGCATATGCTGGCTTTAAAAACAGAAAAGGAATTTTAGGAGAATTGGGGAAAGCAATTTAGGGGAGCAAAACGCATAGCATCTAGAAAAATAAAAGCACAAAACGATGCATGGCTACATCCAGATTCCAAATTATAACAATGTACTTCAAGAAGATGCTGCAGCTTAAAGGAGTATAGACACATAGATTTTCTGTTTCGGGATTTTTGCTTTAAACGATCCACGATGGTCCAAAACAGAGAGACTGCATCCCAAAAAGCCCCAACACGCCTCAATTAACTATCAGGGCATTTATCAGAACCAGTTTTGAGCTCTACGAGCACAACCGCGCGATGACTGATCAAAGATGCGAGCGCGCGCCACGCAAGCGCCTCCTGCTGGCAAGACTGGCGACATGTACACACACAATCTAATGACTTATACGGGTAGCGTTTTTCATCTGCTTTGCGATTGCACGTGCAAGAAAAGGTCATCGTCGAGCTGTGTATCAGCGTAGCATAATTAATTCTCTGATGTTGTTTCACTCGAAGATGCAGATGTTATTGACATTGCCGAGCACTTTGATTTCGACCTATTCGCCAGCGACTCAAGTGAAAAATTAGGAACCAACAGCAGCCACAAAAGCTGGGGGTTGGCGTCAAAGAAATATCCGTTGGTTAGACATGTTGAACAAATATACTGATTGCTATGAAGATGCTGCTCTCTCAGCCTGGTTTACCGGCGCTGTCAGCTCCAAGCTGGCGTCCGAACAAAAAAAGGTAGGTTGAGCAGTAAAAAAAAAGCATAGCCCGATCAGACAACGTCAGCCTCCGTGACCAGTGTGACTCCCATCCTGCTCTCACGCGCTGATTGGTCCCGACGCGGCAGGCTTGAATGGCGTCGACCAAGCATGTTGCGCCATCTGATGCTGTCAAAGCGATCTCCGTGGCCGCCGCGATCGGCTCCGATAGCGGAAGCTATCGGTAATCTCTTGCGGATCACTGTTTATTTGCTTGCATAACAACTCCATATAAAGGACCATGAATAACGAATAAATGGGGAGGATTGTTTGACCAATACTGAGGTGCTGGTAGAGTGATTACTTTTTCCACATCCATTTTGCTGCTGCTGTCCGGTGCAACTCGCCTGGCGTCTGCTAGCTCCGCTGCTGAAGGCGTCTTGCAAATCAAGGATGTATCTTTTATGTAATAAGCTTCCTAGTAAAGCAGCCCGAAAGTCTAACGTTTATTACAACGTTAACTCATTCCGAAGTGCTGTCCGATGCCGCTTCGATGTGAAACCAGCTAGGCCCCGTGACGTCTAGGGTAGGTGGGGAGCGGTAGCACAGTTTACGTCTCCTGGAGCGCCAGCAAGCGGCGCCATTGCCAATAGCTGTGCTCTTGTGCAGGAATGCTCTTGGGATCCGAGTACAGCAGGCAGCCTTAATTTACACTAGGTTCAGGTTGCAGGTTCAAATTGGTATCTTTACTTCTTTAACAAAAAGAGATGACTTTCTTCAATTCTAGGGGAAGCGAAAAATATTTCTCTAGGAGAATGATTAAGAAAAAACAGGGTGCAAGGCATGCAAGGTCGCTCTTCATGTCTTGTCGTAATTAAAATGAGCTCGCGCACAGGCATCTATTTATTGCATTGCAGGTTGGTGAGGTTGAAGAAAAAGTGAACTTAACTGGCCCTAAGTAAACGTAAACAGCCAGCACACTCCCTTTATACGTGTGGCTGTGTATTCAATGGTGTGATTGCAGTGTGCTATTCAGCATGAGTCAAGATCTTTTTTTCGTATCGCAGGCAATGCAGGCGCAGCAGCGTCATATTCCACCTCCACTAGCGCCAGCTCCCGGTCCAGGGCCGGTGACATCCGGTGCAACCACCTTCGGTTATTCGGAGGTGAACCCTCTCCTTCCTAGAGCAGTCACGCCCCCTCCACCCGCACATTATTCACTGCAGAGGCCCTACAGCGACTTCAGCAGTGCACCTCCAGCTCAGCCATTCAACGGAACAGCAATGCCATCTGCACCACCTGAACCACCACCGCCTTACAGCAGCGAGACAAAACCACCTTTTTGAAATCGTTTCAAGATGTCATCGATGGTGAGGGTAGTGAACAATAGGCAGTGTATGCAGTGATGTGTTCCAGCTCTGTGTCTGTGTGCTCTCTCGATGTTGTCACAATCCCATCATTGCTCTGGCCCCGGTGAAACATTTAGGATATGAGAACTACACGTGTTTATTGACGCGGGCTAAGCCAGGTGTCCTTAGTCACTTCAGCTTCGAAGATGCTGAAGAATCTACATTTCCTGCCCTCCTTTCCTTTTGGTTGCAAAAATAAGCAAAAGGGAATTTGCAGATGCATATTCTTTAAAGAGAAAGTGGGTCAATTCAACAGTATTTGTAAAGTCGAACAGTCTACTGCTGTAAGCATTGGGTTGGATTTTTAAGTTTAAAGCAAAGAAAAACATAAACGCTGAACTTAATTTTTGAATTTCGGTTCTAACTGGAAAAGGTCAGTATTCTTGACATGTGTGCCGGCAGCTTACTAAGCAAGCGTTGCACACGGTCAGACGAGAAAGTGAATAGTGAAGTATGACGCTATGGACAGCATGAGAGATGTGCTTTTGGATACGTACAGATGTGTGTTTTGAGGCATTGTTCTTCTATCTGACATGCTCTGCATTCTACGAGGCTCCACAAGTTTGCCGCTTGCTAGCAAATTGCAGAGTTCTCTCTGATCGACCTTCTAGATCAGTTAGTCAAGTAGGATGCTCAACCGCATTAAACAGACTGATGTGAAACCGTGCATAAGCGTCATGAAAAAGTGCTGTATTCTGGCTACACTATATGCATCGACACACACACACCACGTGATGCCCCTCTGTCTCAGTCAAACCAGCGCAAAAGCCTCATAACAACAAAACAACCTAGTTCTTAGATATAAACTCCCTCCTCTCTATTCGTCTGATGGCTCCATCCTTCACATTCGACATTTGTTTTAATGGTGGTTTCACTTTCTTCTTTAATGACTGATTCACATGACGGATGGAATCTCTGCCGTCCGCGAGCGGACGAGCATCACGTGTCACCCAATGTCACTGGCTCAACTGCATCCGCAGAAGGCATAGCCTTCGTAAGCCAAAAACAGGCGCGCATGTCAAAATGTGGAGGCCATCTCTGCTTTTATAGCAGGACTACATCTTCTAAGCGGGGTAACAGTGTTTTTTTTTTAATTTTAGACAAAGTAGAAGCACTTTAATAGTGTCAACAACGCGGCATGGTTGGTTTGATGTGCCATCGCCTGCCAGTTTCCTCTTCTGTACATGGCGCAGATGCCTTCACCATGGCGGCCAAACCTGTTTTGGGACAGAAATATTATGGAGTGCTGGATGCAGCTATTGCAACAGTAATACTGCACCCATCCCCAGCACTGTTCTGCCTTCGCGAGCTGACGTTTTTGCATGACCTCCATGATAAAAATAGAGAGGGAACTGGAAGGTGGGCACGGCTTCGAGAGCAGCATCTTCTGTCCACGTTGTCATTCTCCTGGCGCCTCATCTGGAGTCTCATCCACTGTCTGTGGATGAGGCGGAGCTAGTGACGTTGGGTGACATGGTGCTCCATGGACGGTTCGTTCGTCGTGTGAATCAGTCTCAAGTTGTCTAAGGATACCAGTAGCAAATTTCAGGAGATGGTGGTCCTGTTTTGTGAGAAACATTCCGTGAAAATAAAAGTAAATAAATAAACAGCACATAAAAATCTAATTTTTACTCTATCACGCCCAATATTGGCATTGTAGAAATAGGACTGTCGCCTTCTCTGGCTTGCGTTCCAATAATCGTTTGTTAATCCACCCCAGTTATGTGCATCATTTTGTGTGTTAATCACTGGTAAACTTACTGGTTGTGCTTACAAAAAGACGAAAATAATCGCTGAGCAACATTTGACTGCACAGAACTTACAGTGCTGCTTTTGTGACTGTATTTTAGTGCTTAGTGCAATATACAAGGAACTGCTTTTGTGCATTGCATTGTCATTAAGCTACAGGGTATTGAGCCATATAATGGCAAGTTGGGCTTGTAGTAGGGAGTTGAGTTCCTGACTGATTTTTTTCGATCGGCAGTCAGCAAATGAGACACGAATTTAGCACTGATGCTGCAAACATCAAGTTTCTCACTCAAAATTTGATGGCATGAATTTTCGCTGATGTCCGCTTAGTCAGCGGCTTCTCAAACAGTTAAACGACGTTTTTTAAGAATCACAGCACAAATTCTTTCGACATGATCATTATCTGCTGATGCTGAAGGTTATCCAGGCTCATCACTAACCAACATTCTGTCGTGTTCAAAATGCTTAAACCACTCGTAGCTCTGCGTGTGGCTCATAAGTCCTCCCTGTACTCAAAATGCTTAAACCACTTGTAGCTCTGCGTGTGGCTCATAAGTCCTCCCCGTACTCTTGGCTAAGCAGTTGAAATGTCTCTCTGAAAGTTTTGTCAAGTTTCTAGTAAAGTTTCACTCACGTGCCTGTTGTTATTCGAGCTCTTTCATCGTCACTTTGGCACTAATTCGATGAACAGCTTGTGCACGAGCTTCTTCCAGTGGTTGCAGCTTGCTAACTAACTTGTCAGTGTGAAATGCGGTAAGTGACATTTTCTTCTCTAAACCTGCCACTACAAGCGTTCAGTAGCTGCAACGCACTTTCTCTGCCGGCTGTCAGCACGTCATTTCAAAAGTTCAGTTTCTTTTTGAACGCATCTCTTATATGACACTGCTCTTGTCATCAGGTCAGATGTCAAGCAGTTTGTGATAGAACTAGTGATGGTGGGGTTTCAAGTTCAGAAAGCCGGATGGTTGGCGTACCTGTTTGATTGTTTTTTTGTGTTTTTTTTTTCATAAGTATACACAACACTTTTCTACGCTCTGGCTTGTGATGAACATCTTTCTTGAGGAGCGAGTCTATGCGTCCGCTTCTGCTTGCCACACAGCATTGAGTGCCGTTTCAGGATACAGGTGGTTACAAACTGCATCTCTTTGCTTTTCATGGCTGTTATTTGTATTGCATGAGCATCCATTTTCTTTTCAGGCTTGTCATTTGTTTATTCATTTGGGCTTTAACAAGCAGCATTTGTTGAACACAAGCTAGCAGGGAACCTTGCGACACATATTTATTACTCTTCCATAGCAAGCTTACCGGCTGGAGAGCTTTTGAGGCAAATGGAAAGTGCTATGTCGTCTTGCCAAAAGGCAGCCTGTTAGGCATTCGAACAGCTTGCAGTGCCTTCTTTTTGCAGATTGCACAAAGTCAGTTTGATATCTAGCTTGTATATATAACATTGTATGCAGTAGAAAATTTGTAATAAGCCACATAGGCGTGAGTAGTTCATTGATGTTTTTATTTCACAGTGTTTAGCTCCTGAAGCAAACAAAATTTATTTACACTTGGAAATGCTTCTAAGTTCTTTATGCCACTGAGAAAAGTTAATGCACGCATTGCTGTTTATGTCTGCTGAACCCAAGGACGCGGGATCGAGTCCCAGTCGTGGTGGCCGCTTTTCTACGGCGGCAAAAAGCAAGGATCCCATGTACTGTGCAATGTCCATGCACGTTAAACAACCCCAGGTGGTCTAAATTTCCAGAGTCGTTCGTCTCACATAGCCTAATTTGCTTTGGGATGTTAAACCCTACTAACCTTATCTAACCTTGATACTTATTTCTGCAATCTTGGTGTATTTTTTCTCACCGTCTGTTGTTCGGCATCATAAGTATTGCAGAAATTCAGTGTGCTGTGCTGTCTCGACTGGCACGTATGGATAAGGAATGACATCTTAGTAGTCAATATGTGTTTTCTTGTCATATTTATTTATGCCTTTATTCGTAATAGCTTACCTGGCCCAAAAGGGCGTTGAGTAAGGAGGATACGAAGAATATAATTGCAAGAGGACTAAAAACAAAAATGCATTGTGACATTCAAAGCAAAATGAAAAGAAGATCAGTTGTATATCTTGATAGTGATATGCTTATGCGGTATGATAAGAGCTTACCGCATTCACATTTTCCTCATATGTAGCACTCGGTTTCCCTTGTGAGTTGTTTACTTTGCTGCACATCTTGTGTGGTACATCTCTTACATTTGTTCTGGCGCTTGTTCATAAAGGAAAAAAAAAAAAGGAAGTTGACACTTTTGTAACCACTGCAGTGGAGAGTAAGCACGAAACGATCACCAATATAACAGCGTTGAGTTGCAAAAGGCTTTTATCCATTTGTACTTCAGGACCAAAGAAAAATACGTAGAGGTCTCTGCAGATAAAACTGGTTTATACTCAGTTTTTAATATTTTCTGGTAGGTTTTTTAAGTACCTGTCAGGCAACTTTAGGATGCATTCAAGTGCTTTTATGTGTCCGCAAAAAAGTGGCAGCAAAGAGTGACCTCATTGAATGACCTATGTGTGAAGTGACTCTGTGATGATTAGACAAATGAGAAGTTATTTTTGATTTTGATTAGTGAAGATACGGAGTGCTGTACTAGTAGCCCCTGGTTATTGCAGAATAGTAGGTCTTATTTTTACTCTTGAGACACAAAAAATGTCACTTTGAAGATAAAAATAGGTGTAAAATGACAGCAGCAAAGCTTTTATCCTGATAGTGCAGCAGGTTTTGGCTCAGAACATTTTTATCACCAGCAGCGGCTACCTCTGGAAAATTCGTGAGGGTTACCAAGATTTTAGTCTGCCACCGCAGTCGTGTTCAGCGAGAGTGTCCGATTTTTATGGTTTCATAGTTTCATAAAAAAAGTGAAGGTCGTAAACTCTACGAGTAATATGTATAAAGGTGATTACTTATGTAAGATTTCGTAAGGACTTTATCCTCACAGTTGGTGACTTTTTTTGTCAGCTTTTTCTTTTGTGTAAATTCTCAACAAGTCAATACACTTCACTGCATTCTCTTCCTCTATCTCTGTGTAGTGTATTTCCACACATTGCTTTTTTTTTTTCAAGAATTTCAGTCATTTTTTTTTTACATTCTTCTCTCTTTCCACTTCAGCCTTTCACATTCACTTTCAGTTTGTAGCATTTCTTAGTGTCTTGACTGTACTGCATTTATTGTCGGTGCTTTCTTGATCTGTACGTGTTTAAGGCTGTCATGTACTTATGGATAAGTGAAACAGGTTGTAGCATCATAAACTTTTCTCTGGCCCTTCTGTCAAGAGCGGGGGGCCGTCTGTGCAAGCAGTACCACAAATGATGTGCATTTTATTTGCTCCACTGCTGTTGTATAGAGTATGACAGCACATCTTGGTGTAGATGTTGCTGCAGCATCTTAGTCATTAGCTCTGGCGATATATGTAGTACTTTCGCTCGTGCTTTTTTGCACCAAGTCAAGTATTTTATTAAATAATGGAAGGACATCACTCAGTATTTTAGCATATGTTGCCTGTAGGTGAGCAAAACTTAAAATAAATAATGTTGCTTGAGAAAGTGCATTTAAAGAAAAGTAAGTTCTCTAGAACTTTTGTTTCTTCACCCACTCCCCCCTTCCCCTTCTAGAGCCAAATCTTTTCAGCGCTTCTTTCAAAATTGGAGTGGAGGAACCATAATTACCTTACCCTGTTAGAAGTCTCTCATGTGTGTCTCAAGGCAAAAAAAAAGAAAAATAGTTTTACCAAAACATTAGCCCTGAGTGCTAGCTTTAGTGATAAAGGCTAAACTGTGTCCTACTTTAGCAGTAAGCTTAGCCTGTAGTGAACTTGCTTATAGACACTGTACTCGTTATCAGTATTTTGTATCTTGTGTTCTTGTGTGTGCTTTCAGTAGCGTCCAGAGTTGAGCTGTCCTTTCAGTGATTAGGAGGTGCTTCAAAGATTTCCCTGGTATGTTTTTCAGGGTAACACTTCAAAATGACACACTGTTCAAAAAGCGCAACACAATTCAGTCAAGATTTACAATGCAGCGTCAAGTTGATTTTAGCCACAACGTCGGCTATTCTCTGAGGCGATCATTGATGCATCGCCCCATCTAACCTACATACGAGGCCATGATCAGTCACCAACTTGCCCAGCAACACACTTTGATGAAGTAGGGGTAGGCAAAAGTGGTCATATACATGCTTTAATGTATGCTACTCCATATGCCCATATGGAAATTTTATTTTGGCACAATGTTCCATTGCGTGGGAACGTTGCCACTGCAATCATTGCAGCTTTGCTAGGGCTACAAGGAACTACTGAGATAGAGTATAGGTGTGCAAATATCTATCATGCTTGGCTAGAATATGTAGCTGGCTTTTAGCATGTAAATGAGTAGCAAAGCCATTGCGAAAGGATCTTGTTTGAGTTTTGTGCACAGCTACCCCAGTACAAGATAGTGACAAGTTTGTGGCAGGATCAATCTTGACCCCATATTGCGGCAGCGCGACAAAAATATTTTTCCTCCAGTCTTGAGACCGTGTGCACTCTATCTACCTTTTTTACACTGCCTTTTCTACACTGCCAGCTCGTGCAGCGAATGTTGGACTTGGTAAGCGCTGTCACGCAGTTCTTTCCCATTTCTGACATCTTTATACTGTGTTTATTTATTAGACAGAGTGTTGACAAAAAGTTGTGTGCAGTATCCGTTTTATTTTACACCCACTTATTCTGCCACTGTTCTTTGTCAGCTATTGCTCATGCTTGTGCCTTTCGCACTGTGATATGGAACATGATGTTCTGCCCTGAGCAATCTCATGTTTCATTTTGCTGAGCCTTGCTTGTACATTGTGTCATCATAATGTGTAATGTGTCTTCATAAAACTGTATGGAATGATATTGCCAAATAAATAAATGTATAATATTACTACTACTATTCTTTTTATTATGTAATGCTAGTGCCAGTTGATAGACTACGCCATGCTTTGGATTGTACTTGCATGGCCATGGTGTCTTGCCCAAATGTCAACGAGAATTGCTTCCAGGTGCAACTTTTGCACAAGTTAATGTCACTAGAAAACAGTGCTCGCAACCTTCAATTCTTTTATTATCCTTAAAGTGCTTGCTGGCGTAATGTTGATTATTTATGATATTACAATAGGATATAGAACGTGGCTGAAGATAGGACTTTTAGGGGATAGAGAAAATGGACTTGTGAACTACTTAAAACATCTGCTACTATTGACACCCAGAGGAAATATTGCCGCGAAACATTCAATACTGTATTTGTTGTTTTTAGCAGTCGCCGGCATGCAGCCCTATCACTGTGATTCTGGCACGCATATCAATTCTGTATTCTTTGTTTCCTAATGCTTGGTGTCGAGAGACGCACCTTTATCAGTTTTTTTGTCGCGCAAGATGCGCCGAGATCTGTCTCTAAGATTATGGCCACTCGCGTATGTTTCTACAATGTTCCAGGTTGTGCTAGTAACAGTATGCAATGTTATCTAGATGGTTATGAGCCGCCTTTAAATTGAGTGTTGGCGTGTGCGACAGGCATTCTTTGTTCGACGATCGACGAGCACGTTTGTTGCTATCCCCGCCGCCGAGTTGCTTAGTTCTTTTACGGGCGCAAGTCAGCCCAATAAAGAGTTAACTTCAGTACTATCAAGCCTGTGTCCTCTTTTGATGTCTACGCCCTTGTCACCACTACGTGACAATATAAACCATGACTTGAATGGTTTCTCGCGTATAATCTTTGTTAACAACAAAGATCAGCAGTTATGACTATTCACGATGTCTTATTTGATAAAGTGCTGAAGGAAGCCCATGTTTGCATAAAGGCTTGTCTTTAATTAAGTGATGTTGTTACTCTCCGAGTGATTTATTTCTCAAGTGATTTGATATACTGGAAAAGATTCTGCTGTGCTTGAAGAGAGTTAGTTTCAGCATGCTATTAGGAACTTGTGTTTAGGCAGATACGGGATGTACATTATACTTAAATGAGTGCCTGTCTTTGGAAATGGGTTAAACTTGCATTTTCATTACAGTTGTTTTAATAATTAAACGAGTTTGGAAGTACATGTTTGTATAAAATGTGTGCATGGTATGCTTTTGAGCATTAATCCCTTGTACTACCGTCAGAAGGATGCTTGTTTTGGTGTGTCTCGCGACGACGCCTGGTGTCTGTTGCTCGCGCGAAACCTGCCATATGACATATTGAACCACTTGGCATGAGTAAAGCAACCCATCTTGTTCGCACTCCGTGACCTAGTTTTGAGGCAACATCATCCATGATATTGGCACGAGCTCTTCAGTGTCTCTAGTCGGCACACAACAACACAGAAGCAAACGACACTAAGCAGCGCCATCGAGTTATTTACAACACAGGCGCCCAGTCGCGACCCGCGAGTAATTGCGAACAACTGCACCTCCGTCGCCACTGCTGTCGCCACAATTGATAAGGTATAGAACATTCTATCATGCCGCTTGTGTAGCATCTTACGCACCCACTACACATTTTAATGAGTTAATGACGTAGTGTTACGTACGTGCCACATGACAGCCACCTCCATTCGAGATCCGCTGTCTCTTTGAACGCGTATGTTCGCCAGGTTTTCAATCTTCTCTAGCTCTGTTTTTCCATTCCCACGCGTGATGCTTCGCGCTGTGACATTGAAATCGCCGTCATACCCATATTCAGCTCTCTAATTACATTACTTTCACTTTAGGTCGATGCATTGTTAATATGCGTGCGCATGGGTCGTTGCCGTTCAGTACAAAGTGCCCCACATATCCTTTTTATTTCTTTACTCTTTGTTGCTGCTCACGCACGTGCCTTAGCTTGTGGCGATGCAGCTCCGCCCACGTCCTCCCCGGCGCAGCGTGCACCCATTTCCATGGCATCAAGTGTCTTTTCCATCTAAGGGTATTCCTTTCCCACTACAGTCTTTGACAAAAATATATAAAGGGTTTTGCTTCGAAGCCCTGCGACTGGATCGTTAAGCATCTCCAACGTTCGAAATCTCTCAGACAATTCTCGTCCTCGTCTCCCGAGTTCAGGCATTCCAAGAGTGTTTCCAGGAGCTCTGTTACAGGGACAAACCCCCTCAGGCTGTATATTTTAGTGCTCTTTAGAAGCCTACCAAAATCCTAGTCAGATTCAGAGCTTAACAAAATTTCGTCTAACGTTTGTATGTCATCGTGTAGTTGCCCACCGATCGAGGAGGGAGGTGGGTATACCGTGTTTTCTTATCCAAAAACAAGCCAACTATACAGTTTTTTAGTTGAGGTTCTGGAAACTTCGAGCACATGAGGTCGATCCTTTAATGTGCACTAACATCGCACAGCTAGCACACGGGTGCCTTGCAAACTGCTTTATTGCAAGTAGGTGTATAAAAAAGGAAAGTTGCCGAATATTTCAGACTTGCCGCTGAATACCTGAGCGGCGCCGTATGGGAAGGGAAGGTGGGAGTGAGAGAAAGGTACCGTAGTGGAGGGCTGCTGCCTGCGAAATAATTTCCGCCACCTAGGGACGTTTACGTACACTGGCATCACTGTGCTAGTTTATCTACTAAATAACCAAGCAAAAAATAAACATGCCAAACAGCGCTTTCGCAGGTCTTAATCGGTTTAAGTGGATTTCAGGCCAGGCTAATTATTATAATAATTGAAGAGAGCATAGCGCTTCACATATAATTAGTTGGCTCTGCGTTATTCCGATGTTAGCACTTGAGTATTCGAGCAGCGGGCAAAGCGGTGCAAAGAACACTCTTTTTACTCGGCCTCTGAAACTGAAATTTTCACTATGGTTATAACCATGAACCATGGTTCAGGTCGATGCCAGCCCACCACTTGTAGGGCCAGATTTAGGACCATGCACAAGTATCGAAAACCGAGAATTATAAGTGCTGACATTTGTGTCAAGGTGCGGACGCATAATCGTTGCCGTTTCCAGGGCGGCGACACCGAGACAGCAAAGGCTTTCAGTCCACTCGCGCACGTGTAGGCCGATTCACACGACGGACGAATTCGACGAACTGTTCCCGGACGAAGCATCACGTCATTCGACGTCACTGGGAACCACGTGATTCGACGTCACTGGCTTGGCTTGTCCGCGGACGGCGGAGCCTTCGCAAGTAAAAATCAGGCGCGCGTGTTTCTCTTGTCAAAATGTGGGGTAGTCAGCGCTATCTTTCTGGCAGAACTGCATCTTCTAAATGGGGCAACGATGGCATTTTCGTTTCTCTTTTAATGTAGTTGAGACGCTTTTTGTAGTATCAACAGTAGGATGCCTTGATGGCCAGCACCGGTTTCAGGGTGAAGGCACTGCAACTGCTCCCGCCGGTGGCATATGTTGGGTCCCACTCTTCTGTTCGGCTGTATTAAGCTCAATGCCGTGGCGGACGGTTTTGAGGTTTAAACTGCCGCTGTTGTGGATAATTCCGAAAAGTTTGTGTTTTACCAAGACTTGCTGCTACCAGATAATAGAGAGATTCAGCTTACCGTGATCCGCGATCCGCCACCGTGGCCTTCTACTGCACGTGGACGGGGCGCAGAAGCTGATTGGTCCCGACGCGGCAGGTCTATGTGCCGACATCAAGTATGTGGCGCCATCTATCGGCGTCAAGGGTATCTGGGCATGCGCAGTAGCGGATCACGGTAGCGGATCGCGGATCGCAGTAAGCTAAATCTTTCTAATATTACCGAAGTGAACCGGAGTTAGTTACGTTAATGTATATGATGTTTCCTAGCTAATCATCCTAGAAACTCGGTCCCCTGTGAGCAATCGTTCCAGCAAGATTCCATAGTAGTGTACGTAGATGGAAGCCTGCAAGGCTGTGAAGCCAAAACGGCAATCCACTGTCCACGGAGACCTATCCTGAATCAGACAACTACGTTTCAGCTTTCAGAACCACTTACATCTTTCTGCGTTGAGCTTGTGGCAGTTCAAGAGGCACTCTGCTCCTTGACTTCTATAACCATGCTCCCTACAGCCCACATTGTCATCCGCACTGACGCACTACATGCAGTACGTCAGCTCCGACGTGTCAGCCGCTGCCCTAAAATTTGCCAGGACATCCACCAGCTTGCGGCGCGCATCCCACAGTCAATACGCATTGAGTGGGTCCCACGGGATCTGCTGCCTTCCCAAAGTCAAGCTGATTTTGCAACCCGCCTCGTGAACCAAGACGCATCAATCCCACGGCGTCTCGAAGTCGACGACGCTACCCTCCTTTTGTCAAGAAAGGAGCACCTCCGGCGCCGCACACGTGCACTTATCCCTCCGTGTGCGATATCCCTTCCCCGCGGTCTCACCCGTGCAGAGGAGGTTGCGCTTAGGAGGATCCGGGTCGGTGTTGCCCTTACACCAGCTGTAACTAGGACGTGGTCATACTTCCAACACTTATATCCACGCCCAGGATGCCCGATCTGTAACAACGAAGATGTCGAGGCCGACATCCACCACTTGCTGTGGGACTGCCCAGCACTCAAGCCAACACGAATCCGGCACCTGAGAATAGCTGGCCTTTCAGCAACCAATCCTGCCTCATACGTCACTTGGACGCAGGGACCTCATCATCACTCACTTCTGGACTTCATAAAATCAGCCAACCTATTTCCATTCATTTAATCATTTATTCATCCTTCATCTCATAACCTACTGATGCCCTGAGGCAATAAATATCGACTTAAAAAAAAAAAAAAAAAAAAAATCGTTCCAGCAACGAAAGCAGCAAATCTCTTCACGATACCTAAAACTCTGCACTTGAAATTACGAATACTTTTTCGACACTCAGGATGACCTATTTTCAGCTGCAAGCCACCCCCCCCCCCCCCCCAGCCCCCAAGACTATTTTTTAGAAGGAAAGGCGAAGATAGCGAAGATAATTGAAAGTAGTCGCAGTATGGGTGTAATACTATTCTAACTGAAGCGTCATTATGGTGCTTGCGGGCAGCTGTGACACTAAAAACGTGACCGCAATCAAGCGTGAGGATCATAAACGTTTAGCCAAGCACAAGTACGTTGCAGCTGTCTGTGCTGCTATCGCGAGGTGCGGTTGCTCATGCATCTAAAACAGAACAAGATTCGGACACCTGAAGGCCCGCCTCAGCTCTCAGTTTATTGTGTTCACAGATGTTCATATCTTCCTACGCGAGGCTTTCTTTGCACTGCTGCAATGTGATGCACTTGTTATCGGAGCGCCGTCGGATCCAGCCTTTCTTGCAAAAACATTTGTACACTCCCGCAAGTTGGCAAATGTGCATCTCTCCTGGTGCTGGAGGTTTGTCGCCGCACATCGGCACGCACATGCCGCCAAATCCGTATTTTTCGCCCTCGGCGCAGGATTTCCGAGGGGCAGATCCTGGGCACAGGTGTGAGAATAGTGCGAATAAGGAAAAAAACTAAAAACAAACTATTTTATAGATAAGGAGGCTAGTGCAAACGAAAAAAAAAAATCAGGAGGACACTTAAGCTTTGCTTTCTAATGCTTTGAACACAATGGATGGATGGATGGATAGGACTTTGAATCGGACGGCGGCTCGCGCCACCTGTAGCAGCAGCGTCGTACGATTGAAGCAATTTGCCAGTGAGCGCAGCATCACAGGTAAGCAAAGCGGAAATGTTCCTTGCTGCTCTCTTAACCATTACTTCCGTAATTAATTTCTTTCTAATGACGCACCTAAACATTAGTTCACAGTTATAAGGCAATGCATACATTAGGTTAGGTCCACCTTCATTCGGAGAGAAGCAACGCGGTTCTGTGGCGGAGTGGTTGCGTGCTCACCTCGCACTGCGAAGGAATCATATTCAACCAAAGCCATCTAGGCTAGTCTAGGTGGTTTTGGTTTGACCCCGCAGGTTTAAAAAAAAAAATTAGCTGTGGTTTAACTATGGTTAGCCCTAGTTGAATTGCGATAGCAACGGCGGAAGCTCCTTTTGCCTGCTACATTATTCCCCTATCACTCCCTATCAGTGTAAGGTGCTACATTATTGGGGGCACTTAAGCTCATCCTTTAAGAGTATGACGCGAGAGCGTAAGCTACCAGCCCACATATAAATGAGAAGTGTTCAATGCTGCTGAACCGAATGTGGAGCGAAAGCATTAGCTGCCGGTGATGATGATGATGATGACCTGAGATAAAATGGCACATACCCACGGCGGGGGATTGGCCAGGGTGCATTGTAGTTTGTAAATAATTATGTTCGAGGACTGGAGTATTCAGATAAATATGGATCTTTAACTACAATTTGGAAAAAATAAAAAGGAAAAGAAAAGGTAATGAAATCGTACGTTGCATAGGAATCTACCTGTTGAAATTATGTAATCATGAATGAAATCGTAAACTGGTTTTAAGGCATATCCCTTGACGCTTGCTCCGAAGGAGAGGAGAACTGGAATGGTTAGTGGAAGGCCTAATCTCGAAGGGGGAGTTGCTAAGTAAATTTTGCGGAGAGATGCGAACCTCCGGCAGAAGAGAAAAAAATGATCTATGGATTTAATTTCTTTGCAAGACTCACAGAGGTTAGTAGCGGATAACCCCGAACAACATAAATACAGATCTGGTTTCGGTAATCTGCAGCGCAAGAGAGTCACAGACACTTCACATATCCTTGAAACAGACATGCGGCCACGCCAAGGACATCTGAGGTGTTGGTAATCTGGTGCAGAAAGGAGAGGCTCGTTACTGAGGTGATGGCGACGTTGGAAATTTTGAAATCGTGCTAAACGGTATTAGGTATGAATGGAACAAGAGGTCCACTAAGAGTGGATTTTGCTAAAAAATCTGCCCTTTCATTATGTGTAATAGCACAGCAGCCTGGGACCCATTGAAAATGCAAATATGAAATGTGAGGAGGAAGGAAAAAAATAAAGTGAACGGCAAAGCAGAGTGTCCTTCGAATTTTCGAGCGATGACAGCACGGATAGGCTGTCGGAAAGAAAAATAACCTTAGAAATATTACTAGGGATTTTAGTCAAGGCCAACTCAATGGCCAGAAACTCAGCAGCGAAAATTGGCGTATAGTTTGGGACCCGAAACGAATAACTCGAATCAAGAGCTTCAGAGTATATGCCAATAGCTGCTTTTTCATCCTGCTGAGACGCATCTGTAAAAATGGCAATATGGCTCAGAAAATTTTCCAGGTAATCCTCTATAAGGGCATTTAATACATTGGCAGGCAAATGCTTAGCATTCCCTGGGAGGGTGTCATCAAATGAAATTATAGTATCAGGCCGCCGGTGGTCAACTTGTACTAAAGAGGTTACTGATACTGAAAGTTTGGACAGCAGGGAATTAGTAAACACAACGTGAGGGAGCTTATGTATACCTAGGCCAGATATTATCAAAGAAGTATGATGGGATTGAAGTAAATATGGGGTTAGCCACTCCAGGGACTGGCTCCAAAGACCTTAAATATGTTCGCACAATTAGAAGCTGAAACCGTCAATTTAGATTAGGCATCCGAGCTTCCAAGTAGAGCAATGCATTGGCCACTGATTTGGGCAGACCTAAACAAAGACGCAGAGCTCGTCATTCTAAAACAAACAGGGGCTCAAGCTTGTACCTTGGGCACCAGGTAAAAAGAATGCAGCCGAATTCAAGAATATATCGTACGTAGGTCTTATAAAGCAAGAGCAGAGGGTCCCGACGCATACCATATTTCTTATTGCTGATTCTTATCAACCGGCCAAGGGCACGTTCATCTTTAAGCACAAGGCTTCTAATTTGAGGCCTCCAGTCTAACTGTGGGTCAAGGTCAAACGTGGCCCTACCCGGGACGACTCGGTGAGCCGAAACCTGGCGCAGTATTGCTATTGCAATAAAAGCTTAAATTTCTTTAGTTCTGATTTTAGCGTTACAACCACAACGCTGACATCGGCTTTTTGCGACATGGGGCTCTTACCGCTATCGTGTTAATATACCATGTCTTCCTTTCCCCTAAAAACAGAAAGCTGGGCGAGTTGGTTGTTATCCATTATTTGACAGCGCGAAAAAAGGAGGACGTTAACACACACAACACACAGCGCTCGTGTTGTGTGTGTTAACGTCCTCGTTTTTTCGCGCTGTTAAGTAATGGATTCCCCGAAACATCTGGCTGCTTGACCGACTACTGTGCCGGAGTACCCGGGTTCGATCCCAACCACCGGCGGCTGCGTTTCGATTGAGGCGAAACGACGAGGCGTACGTGTGCTGTGCGATGTCAGCGCACGTGAAAGATACCCAGGTTGTCGAAATTACTCCGTAGACTATGGCTCCTCTTTCTCTCGACCCAATTTCGTTTTCCCCTTCCTCCCTTCCCTTACGGAGCGGTTCAGGTGCCCGCAGAACAAGTATGACAGAGACAGCGCATTTCCTTTCCCGTGAACCATTTATTATTATTATAGAATTTGAAAAAGAAACCGCAGTTCGAAATGCGGTAATACTGGGAATATCGGGGCTACTCTAACATGTTTTCGCTCAAATCACTAGGTCCAAGGCGTGCTTAAACCCCAACATTTTTTTTTCGTACTTTTTACGCCGCAGACAGAAGCAACCACCGGCGCCGGAAATCAATCTGGAAGTTGTCTACAATCTTTTTGTGCTCAAGAAGATATTTCGCTACGAATAAAAGGCTAAAGGTACATCGAGGTTGCTAATGTACATCGGCTCGCAGCGAGATGTTGTTGTGGCTGTAGGAAGAAAAAAAGAAAATGCACAGGCCTGCTACTGGCTCTGCTACTAGCGTTAGAGGCAGGCTAGCCCCCGCCGCAAGTGGTGGTGACCTACCTGTCCCAGCACTATCAGAGACAGGATCAGCCACCCTGGAGCGAGATACGACGCATGAAGGAAGAAAATATTGGAGGACGCTTAACGCCCTTAAGAGTTCAACGCAGTAGCGTTACGGGCCCCTTTCGCATCGTTTTCTCACGCTCTTCAGCCTCGCAACAACGTATACTTCTCATGATACACCGCTCCTTTTTTGTTTCAGGGCAGGGTGAAAGTTCACTCCTGCCTTGATTCTAACCACCATTCAGATAACCTCCGTTTGGTTATTTCTTCCCGCTTAAAGTCTGTTGTCTGTTTTTTCTCGGCTGTCCTTAAACTTCAATGCTTTAAGACTGTGGATGCATGTGTAAAGCTTTGAATCGGGCGGCGGCTCGCGCCATCTGTTGCGGCAGCGCCCTACGATGGAAGGAATTTTCCAGTGATGACCATGTCGAAGTCTGGCGCCCTAAGCCTCACCTAACATACCCACTTCCCCTTTAGGCCCCAGGTCTCCCTTATGAATAGAGGTCTATGAATGAATGAGCGCCGCATTGTATGTAAGCAGAGCGGAAGTGTTGTTTGCTATTACTTCCGTAATTAGTTTCTTTCTAATAACGCATCTAAACGTTAGCTGACAGTCATAAGGCAATTGCATACATTAGGTCCACTTTTATTCGGACAAAAGCGATGCGATTCTGTGGCGGAGTGGATGCGTGCTCGCCTCGCTCTGCGAAGGGACCGTGTTCGACTCCGCAGGTTTCATGGTATGACAGAGTAAATGGTAGCGTAGCTCCCATAGAAGCCTGCGTGTCGACTCTGAGCGAGGCTTTAGTTTCCCGGCGGCCCCTGCGAACTGTGCGGCAAAGCAAACACGTGACGCTGTGACGTCAAAAAAAGCTTGTGACGTCACAGTGGCATACTATTGGCGGGGAATTTGTCTTTTTACTTTTGGATGAAAAAAATGGGACAACGACGACGGAATCAGAACGACGCTCGGATACGGCGGAAAAATGGACACCGTAACCGTTCAGCCAACTTTACTTGGCATGAATTACTACTGTCAAGTTTTACGTCAACTGAAATGTTACCTACGACATCATCAACTACCTTATCATAGCATCGTTCGGCTTCCGTCCTCGTTAGCCTAGTCTTTCGTCGTACGTCCTGTAAACGCATTATGTGGCCTATTTTTTCGGGAACGTTTCTGAACATAAAGAAGTGAATTCGGCAAGCTCATGGATAAGAATCACGTGGATTGAGGGATTTCACTAAGGGCATACATGAGTGAAGCTGTGCTGCATAGAAAGCCAAGCTTTATTAATTCACGATTACTTACGTAGACGCTTCACGACAACGAAATCTTGAAGTGTAGGAAAGCGACCACCGCTCATTCGTCACGGTCTTCATCAAATCCTCGTGATAACAAAATGACCTGAGCGTAGGTCTCCAAGCGAGACGCGGTGAGATTATAAAAGGGTAAAAGATTTTGCTAATAAGGAAAATACATATCAGTTTCAAAGAACAAAGGAAAACGAAAGGAATATTCAACGCTAGTGTTAGAGCACCCAACTTTAAGAGCTTAGGTAAAAATATCGAAATTGGAATTGCTAGTATTTAGATGTTAATGCGTCTGAGAAGTGAAAATATCTGCGATATAGCTTCGCCCTCTAAAAATTAAAAAAAAAAAATGAGAGGGTCTCTTAGATGTTTCTTAAGAGGAGAATGGCGAAAGCCTACCCTTCTTATCCTATATAATTTGACTCTCATCGTTAACCTCTTGTCGGCATTCGTTGCAGTGCTACATAGAATTATAATTGGCTCATAGGAAAGGAAAGGCGCAGTATCTGTCACACACTCTCCGACAAGTGTGCGTTTGGATGGTACACCATCGCTCCTGTCGCGTGGCGTTCCTTGGCACGTGTTCAAGTGTGGGATTGCAGATGGCAGGAATGCCTAGACAATATGAAACTTATTTTATCGGCGTTAGCTGCAGTGCTACATATAATTATAATTGGTTTACAGGGAAGGAAAGGCGCAGTGTGTCAAACGTTTTCCGACAAGTGTGCGTTTGGACGGTACACCATCCCTCCTGTCGCATGGTGTTTCTGGCACGCGTTCAAGTGTGGGATTGCAAATGGCAGGGACGCATCTCGCCTCGGCCAACCAGAACGCCGCAAAAGCGGGACACGCTTCGTCCACGACAGCATGAGCCATTAAAGTCTTTCGCCTTAAAATCTTTTTTATCTGTTGTAGGTCGTCATTGCACCCGCCACCGCTTCGGTGGTGGACGACGGCTGTTGCGGTCGCGTCTTTCTCTCCCTCTTCTTTTTCTTTTCTATTTTCTCTTCTGTCCGCACGAGGTAGCGGAGGTGGCTCAGCTACAGAGCCAGTAGCAGGCCCGTGAATTTTCCTTTCCTTCTTCCTACAGCCACAACAACAACACCCTGTTCACGATTCCATTTTACTCGCGTTTCATTTGTCACTGAGGGGAGTCAATGTGAGGCTACAAATTTGCAACTTTAGCATTTAACATTCATGAGAAAGATCCCATTGACGATAGGAACATCCCCATGATACCAGCTAAAGCACATTCAGCGAACGTTGGTGCGGTAATGCGACGCAGTAAGCAAAACGTGCAGCAAAGGGAGCAGGACGTAAGGCTTTGCGCAATGCGACACGCGTCTTGGGGGCAATAAAATCTCACTTTCACCGTTCAATTAAAATAGATGCAGCAATACGCCCCTCGTGCAGACGTGTATCCGTAAAACAAGCCGCCACTTTAGCGATGTGCCTGGGAGACCGAGCTGGCAGAGCCGAGCCGCCGAGCTGTGATGCAGCATTGTCCCTTCGTCCAGAAATGCGAACATGCAGCGGCAATCAGTTTCTCATCGAGCACACACTGTCTTCGCCTTGATGTAAAACTCTACCACGACCAGCAGAACGAAATACTGACTGTTTGACACTGATAACTAACTAACTAACTAACTAACTAACTAACTAACTAACTAACTAACTAACTAACTAACTAACTAACTAACTAACTAACTAACTAACTAACTAACTAACTAACTAACTAACTAACTAACTAACTAACTAACTAACTAACTAACTAACTAACTAACTAACTAACTAACTAACTAACTAACTAACTAACTAACTAACTAACTAACTAACTAACTAACTAGCTAACTAACTAACTAACTAACTAACTAACTAACTAACTAACTAACTAACTAACTAACTAACTAACTAACTAACTAACTAACTAACTAACTAAACAAGCTGACATTGCACAGCACGCGGGCGCCCTGCTTTTCGATGGAGGCGAAAAGCAAGGCGCCCGTGTGCTTTGCGATGTCAGTGCACGTTAAAGAACCCCAGGTGGTCGAAATTTCCGGAGTGTTCCACTACGGCGTCTCTCATAGCCTGAGGTTCTTTGGGACGTTAAACCCCACAAACCAAACCAAACACAAACCTAACTAACTAACTAACTAACTAACTAACTAACTAACTAACTAACTAACTAACTAACTAACTAACTAACTAACTAACTAACTAACTAACTAACTAACTAACTAACTAACTAACTAACTAACTAAACAAGCTGACATTGCACAGCACGCGGGCGCCCTGCTTTTCGATGGAGGCGAAAAGCAAGGCGCCCGTGTGCTTTGCGATGTCAGTGCACGTTAAAGAACCCCAGGTGGTCGAAATTTCCGGAGTGTTCCACTACGGCGTCTCTCATAGCCTGAGGTTCTTTGGGACGTTAAACCCCACAAACCAAACCAAACACAAACCTAACTAACTAACTAACTAACTAACTAACTAACTAACTAACTAACTAACTAACTAACTAACTAACTAACTAACTAACTAACTAACTAACTAACTAACTAACTAACTAACTAACTAACTAACTAACTAAAAGTTTAATTCATTCAATTATTTGAAAAATAGCTGCGCTCCACTTACTGGCAAAACAAGTTTTCAGAACAATCAGGGCGAAGAGGGCAATGAGAACGGGTTTCATCTTTCCTTCTGATACCGCTGACGCGGTACCTTCTAGGACGACGGGCCCTTATTCCGCAGTCGTATAGTCGCAGTGTGCGGTGCTGTTATAGCACCTGGCATCGTCGTTTCGTTGACAACCAATATTATAGCAGTGCGTAAACAATGGGGTAGTTAATGGCAAGTTTACGGTTTTCTTTTTTGCTGTTTGATATTTATAGCTCTCACTGCATGTCAGGCGACGCTTCATCTATTGCTATTGCCAAAAAGGTGGCGGCAGAGGAAGAAGGTAGATATAAGAGTACTTTGCTCTTCTCCATTTCTTTTTAAAGAAAACAACTCTTCTGTGTTATTTGATCGACAGGCAAAAGGAGCGTAAGCTGTAGGAGTGAAATTGGCGAATAAAGCGTCTCATGAGGCGTCAAACAGCTGAGAAAAAGAAAACGCCTTTTTTTTTTTGGCAATTTCTGAGGATATACATGAGGCATCTGTTGATCGAAGTGCTGAAATATCACGAGCATTCTCCTTTGAACGAAATCGAAAGCCCGCCACAGAAGACCTAACTAAAAATGGTAGAAACAGGTGGCGGGAGTGGTCACCTAAATTTTAATTTTGGCAGCGGATATATGAACAGAAGCTAATCGAATCTTTGTTGAAGTATTGAGGTGTTTAAAAGAGAAGGTAGCCGAAAGTAATATGTTTCCAAAGCATTGTGTTTGCTTGCGATGTATTACATGAAAAGAGCGCTAGGCAGATGCGAAGAGCGACGCATAGTTTTGACTGTTGCTTGAACTGCCGGCTTGGTGAAACTGTCCCCTTAAAACTGGGACACTGGCCGTGGTGACATGGGCATATGCACTTATTTGTAATCACAGTGACCGTATGTGTGTCTCGCTGTGTCCTTGTCTTTTTAACGCTATGCACCAATCGAACCATCACCAACTCGCCCACGCTTCCACTCTTGCGTCTATCGCTTCCGGCCACACTCCACATTAAGATGACCCCATTCACATACAACTTATGAAAAAGTGCCTTTTGCCACTTCAAAGCGTTCCTCTGCACTCAGAGACGACTACCGACTTTCGTGAATAATAGGCTTGCTAGCGGGACAACTCAGGGTGATCCAGATGAAAAGTGGCTCACCATACCTTTATCGGATTAACCGTGACGTCTTGAAAATTGGTAGACGTCATTTTCTGAAAGGCCTCCTGTGGGTATCATGCACCGCTCTTTTTTTTAATGCAGAAGCAATACTGCTCGCAGTTTGAGCCGTCAGCGTGGCCCGGCGGTGACCACCATTGACCTTTGACCTTTATACGACCCCTGTAGACGACCCCAAGCTGGCAGGAGTTGCCAACTTGGGTCTCTCCTTTCACATGGAACGGTTATGTCAGAATCCGCTTGCCAGGACCCTGGCATTCACGTTACTCCTAGAGCCCAATAAGGCACGTCCATACGGCTTGGTTAAAGAGAGGCTTTATATGTGGGCTGGCAGGAGCTGCCAACTTGGGTCTCTCCTTTCACATGGGACGGTTATGTCAGAATCAGCCTGCCAGGACCTTGGCATTTCGTTACCCTTCTAGGCCACTAAGGCACATTCATACGGCTTGGTAAAGCGGGGGTTTATGTGTGGGCTGGGGAAGAAGAAAAATGAGAATTAGAAGAATGCTCGGTCACTCGCAGCTATTGCTTTCGCTCAATATTCGGTTCAGCAACGTTGAACACTTCTAATTTTATTTTAGTTGTGTCCGCTCATAAAAAAAAAAATTCTGGTAGTGTGCACCACTCCACGATCAGTAGTGAACATTATAAAACTAGTTGCGCTCTTGTTTAGTCATGAGTTCAGAATAACCTGGTCACATCTGGCGAAGGAAGGAAGGAAAAACTTTATTTAGCCCTATATTATTTTGGCGGTTTTTGGGACGTCTTCAGAGATGTCTGCTTGTTGCATCCACAAGCCTTCTCCGTCGACCTCGTCCACTTCTACCCAGTGGTCGGTTGCCCTCAGTCCAGGGCTCCGCTGGCTACTGCCGTCCGTTGAGCTCGTTGTACCAGACCTTGCTGGTGTTCGCAGCGGTCGCTGTACAGCAGAGTCTCCCATTGCTCCGCACTCGAGTTTCGAATTTTGGGGACCACGTCTATGTTTTGACAGGCCCATGTGATGTGATATAGTGTGGGTTTTTCATCGCACCACGGACGTCTGTCCGCGTATATGGTAGGGTGCATTTTGTTTAGTATGCATGTGTAGGTTTGGGTACGAACCCGTCTGCAATTGTCTCCAAATGACAGCTTCCTCTCTGTTGAGAGAACTGTGTGGTGGGGGATATCGCATTCGTCAGCCTCTATAGTTTTCTAGTATGGCCGAGTATGCCTTGAGTGCTGGCAAAAGTTCCGCGGACTCGTAGGATGCTCGGAAAGTAGTGTATGCTCGAGCTATACTGTCGGCCTCTTGGTTCCCTGCCATCCACTTTTTCCGCGGTATACCCACATAATTTTGTGTCCGGTCTTGTTTTCTTCGTGTTTTTTTTTTAATTCTGTCGCTTGCTTCGAGGAGTATACGGAGCGCGTGACGACCTATCCTACTATTCATGTAATTTCGGCAGGCTGTTTGAGAGTCCGTGAGTATCGTTATCTACCGCCCGGTTCTATAGCCCCCCCCCCCCCCCCCCCCCGCCACTGCTAGAGCAACGGCTACTTCCTCGGCCTCTGCTACCGTGCAGTGTCGCATAGAGACGCTGGTCACTTCGCGTAGAGACGAATTGACCACCGTGAGCACTGCAATTTTGTTGTTGCAATTTTGCGCGATAACTTCAGTTGGGACAAGTGGCATATTTTCGTACATGTAATCTGTAGCCCCATTTAGATAATGGTCTCATATGTTTCATATATATGTTTACTATATATTATGTCTATTACTGTGCAGGAAAATAATATTCTTTCTATCATCCTCAACATATATGTACATTTAAAAACGGCACTGCAATGACGCACACTAGATGTGCCATGAGGCATTATCTTAAAGTGTCGTGACTGCCTTGATATTGAATGGCATCCTCATTTTGTTCGGCTGCCCGGTGCACTGGCTGCTCCGCAGATTGTTTTATCTTTGCTCTTTGCTCTTGATTTTTTGATGTCTGGATTTTTCGGGTCCCTTTAATGATCAGCGGCATAAACCCTTTCAGTGAAGTGATTGACACTCTCCAAAGGCGACCAAAGCGTCGCGTTGTGCGCTGTTGAAACTGTGCAAATAATGGTATTTCAGAAGTAGTATATTACATATATATATATATATATATATATATATATATGTCAAGTGTCACAAAGTGTCAAGAAGTTAAATTTCTGATTTCAATGATCTCGCGAAGAAGGCGATATTTTCTTAGAGTAAACTGAAACTGTGTTTGCAGTACCACATGCAATAATTTTTAAAGTGACCAAATGTAAGAGTGCCTGTATGCAGCTGTAACTCCAAGCTGGAGATTCGCTGTAGCTAAAGTTCCCTCTTGAAACATACGTCCTGTCGTCCTGTGCTTCCGACAATCTTAAGCGTCACGCAACACTTGAGATATTCTGCTCTCAACTCACCAGCAAAGCAAGTTTTCACAATTACAATCAGGGCAAAGATGGCAATGAGAACTGGCTTTTCCCTGATGTGGCGATGACTGTCGTGATCCCTTTGTCGTCCGTACAATCACAGGGTGTGGTGCTGTTTAAATCGCACCTTGCATCGTCTTTTCGTGAACAACCAATATTACGGCAGTGCGTTAACAATAGGGTAGTCAAAGGCAAGTTTACGGTTTTCTTTCTGATGTAGAATGGTTATTCTGGCTAGGTGGGTTCATAAGCAAATAGAACGAGAACAGCGTGAACAACCAGGACAGAATGGAGAACATATATGCTGTGTTGTTCTTTCTGTTCTCGCTTTTTGCGCTGGTTGCTGTTCCTATTATTCCTGCACAGTTCTCTCAGCCCATCAGGCGTCGGTTTATTCATTGCTACTACCAAAATTTGGCTTCAGAAGAAGCAGGTAAATATGAGAGCCTTGTTCTTTCCCGTCCCCTCCCCCTGTTTTTTTGTTGTTTAAGGGGCTGACTTGATGCTGGGACTTGAAGGAGAAGCAAACGAAATGGGGTGGCACCGAATAAGGCGTCATATTCTGCGTCACGCACCCATGAAAATAATCAAAAACCTGTTTCTACGACTCGTGAGGACATATATGAGTCATGTGTCAAAATAGTGAATATCCAGTGTACTAGTCGAAGCAAACCGGGACCCAGACGAAAAGAAATCCCCCCCCCCCCCCCCCCCCATTACATTGGAAAAAAAAATTAGGGATAAGAACATATGACGGGTGTGGTCGCTGAAATCTGCATTTTTGTTAATGGGACAACGAACGAAAAATTTCCATATCTTTTTTGGCTTCTTTAAAAAGGAAGCTTACCGAAAGTAATAGCACACGTTTTCAAGTCGCTATGCACGTGGGTTGTGCTTTAGATGAAAGTGAGGGTAGGCAGACCAGACGCGCGACAAGCAGCTTTGGCTCTGACGTTAGAACCAGGACAGCCGGTAGTCACCAGTCGGTGTATCACAATGACCGTTACTCTCGCCCACACTTCCCTCTAAATAAACTAGCAAAATTTTAGGTAGCGTTACCTCAATCCCACTGCCAGTGTCTAACATCGTAGAGACAGTTTTGCTCAGTCATTAATTTACGATGAACACATCTATAGAGCTGCTAGAGTCAAGGCAATCCTTTCAGTGGGCGAGGGCGCAGGTTCTTTATAAAATTTTGGACCAGGTCGTAGCAATCCGCTCGCACGTTCAGGCTGGTTGTATAGCATTAGCCATAGAAGCGACCTTTCTGCTGGTGCTGGAGGTCTCTTCTTTCGTCTTGGCAGCTGTGGAAGCACAGAGGCCCACAAAAATTGCGTAGCCTTGTCCGCTACTGCCTTCCATTGGAAGAAGTTCTTTTGCTGCTGACCAGCGTCTTCCCCGTTCTTCAATGCTTTAGGGTTCCTGCAGGAACACCTCTCTAAATTGGCACTTGAGAACCAGTTGATTGTAGCTAATGCTACCGTTTTAGTGTAATATTTACATATATACAGGACAGTAATCCGGGTCGATGCTGAAGACTTGTTTGCGTACCTACAGCACTATATTTTTGTTCCTGCAGTTTCAGGGTCCGGTACCTTCAAGCATTCCAACATGGAGGTTTTGTATATAAGCTTTCCTCACAATTGCACAACTCCGCAGAACACAAATGTACAAGGAAAGACAACTGTCCAGCACCGTTGCAGACTTTAACGACGCCAGCTGAGCGTCCTCGAAATACTCCGGACATATTCCGAGGGCATGCGCTGCAATGCCTTAACTCAGAGAATCGCTGACCACTGCACGCTGCCTAATCATATGCGATGGTAAGCTCGAGGTACGCCCTCAAAGAACACAGTTCAATTCCAGTTTCACCTGAAACCAGGCTTAGCAGAAGCAGACCTTGTGTAAATATCTATCTGCATGTTGGAAATCGCTAACGGTAGTGGGTATTTCGATATGGCGAAGGAGCACATACGTTGAGACGCATGCAAAATATAACTGACCGCACAGGCTTACCTCGCCCTGTATAGACCTGTTATCTATTGCGTGGGCTGCACAACTACTGGCATTCACTGGGTAGTGTGGTAAAAGTTAAGAAGGAAAGCTGACTGAAGATCAGAGCTCTATGACAAGTTCTGGAGAACTTCAGATACTGCCATCAAGATAATGAGTTCTTCGTATGTACTTCGAGTATGCTTACGAAGAAGCTGGCAATATTACGCACACTGCAATGGCAGAAAGTCAGCGATTTGTGATCTTTGAAAACAGAAAGCGGCGTGAAAAAGTATTGAGGGGAAGCCTCTGTACGTTAGCCAGAATTTCGACTAGGAGACGTCTCCGTCTGATTGTCGAAGACCAAGTTCCAGACAAAGACGTCTCCTTTACGAAACATTGTGTAGCGCACAGAGGTTGATAAAGGCTAAGTTTCAGACGAAGACGTCCGCTTGAGGAAACTTTGACAAGCGCGATGAGGCTTCTCCTAAGCCGCTGTTAGTTCTGCTTGGTGTTCATCAATAAGCAGTGACAAAAAGACTGCATATATACATATTCAGAAAGAAAGAACAGCGCCGTTTCACTAACTGATATTCAATAAATGACATGCATTGTGTATTTCTGTAACTTTCGCTTGCCGATTGCTTGGGTAATTGTAGTTATTACCATCCTTGCCAATGGTAGTGGTGGGGCCGCTTTGTCGCGCGGTCTCAGTGTGCAGTACGGGTGCATCTTGTGGAACAGCTGAGATTGTTATGTCTTTGCTTCTGATCTGTGCACTTAAAAACGGCTTAGTAACATACAACAGGGCCATGTCCCAAGAACCACTCTCAATGACTCGCCACATATAAAATGCTGAGAAAATTGGTATGAGTGTTGCACCGCGTTTTCGCGAATCTAAGCACCCCTCGATTCAAGCAACCTTCCCTCTTCCTTGAACAGGGTATATTGCTGGGCGCGTTGGTTATTCATTGTCAAAGAAAGAACGCTATAGCAGACGACGGACCAGGAAGAGGAGGACACACACATATGCGCTTTATATTTTTCGAAATAAAGCAACCCCCCCCCCCCCCCGGCCTCCATTTGTTAGTTTGTACATCGCAATCGTGAAAAATAGGGAGATTAGAAATTTAATATATTTACTAGTAAACGTAGAGTGTTATGATATTAGTGGACAGGCTCATGTGCTCCTGAAATCATATTCATTGCGCCGAAAAAAGGCTTTTTACATAAATGCCACAAATTCTGAACTAAAACTTCTGGCGTACCACAGGGCAGTATACTAGGACCATTACTCTTTAATGTGCATTTCAACGATATTTCAAACATTAACTCCAACGCTACCAGCATCTCCTTTGCCGGAAACATTCTTGATCTCATTGTTAGGAAATGCAATGATACCATGAGTGATTTAGAAAAATGGTCTGAGTCTAAATATGCCTATAGTTGACGAGAAAACACAGGATGTTATATTTCATCCCGAGAACAAAGTGATCCCTTCCTCCCTTGAGATTGAACTTAAAAAATAACGTATAGACTTGGTTAAACGATTTAAGTGCTTAAAAGTTTTTTTCTCTTCCAGAGTTTCTTGGCAACACCCCATGCACCATATTTCAACAAAGCTGGCTCAAATAACTGGGGTCATGAGTCGACTCAGATACGTTATTCGAAGACCAATAAAGCTGCTTCTTTACAATGCCCTCTTCTACTCCTGTTTAAAGTGCAGCAGTTACCGTTAACTGTCGTCAAGCGTATCTATATCTTTCAGGAAAAGTTCACTCGTGACGTTCGCTGTGTCCCCTGCAGCTAGAGAAGCGCAGGTCTCTTTCTATAAACTGATGTGTTAAAGATCCACAACGTGCATAAATATCGCCTGAGTGTCCGTTTTAAATTGAAAACTGGTAGCAATGAAAATTATATACGTAATCTCGAATAACTACATGCACAAGAAAAAAGCTACACGACAAGGCACGCAGAGACTTGGGTACTGCCGACCCCCCGAATAAATTCAGGTAGAGAACGTTTGAAATTTATTCCTACTTTCTTGTTGAATGAGTATGTATATAATAATTTTGACCAGTTCAGTTCGTCAAACAACTCTTTGCATGTTTTGCATAGAATGTTCCTGTCTCCTGTTTTCTTTTTGCTTCCGGCACCCGCATTGCTCATTATGATACTGTCTATGTTTCTTTTTCTTTTAAATCTGTTCAGTATTTTATATCTGTTTAAAAGGCTGTGCGATTGGTTTTGTTTACAGAAGCTAGAAATCTTTCGAAGCCTAACGACAAGCCGCTTCCAAGTGAAAAGGGGCTGCGGCTTTGACAAGTTTTGTCTGAAATTCTGAATGTTTCTTCTGCGCCTCCGGGTAACATTACAAGGCAGAAATAAATGAATTTTACTTTTAACAAGCACTGAGGAAACTTTTTCTACAGCACTGCTTCTTGCATTAGTACTGCCACAAACTAAACTGGCGGTGAAGTGGAACTAGAGAGAGCACGGCAATAAAGATCACGAAGTCACTTTCGCTATATCAGCTTTCTATGTTTTTGTAGCGCGCAGTTAGTAGCCACGGCGACCCGTTGTTAACTGCTGTCATGCAAGCATGAAGCTAGAATACATCAAGCCTTCACTAGCTAATCCCTAGACAAGCCGTTTTTTGCTTCCCGTTTTTACCTCCAGCCCCATGGTTTACCCCTATGTTGACACGAAGGGCGTGGCGTAGCTTGAAATACGACGAAGTGAGACAGAGATAAATAAAATCATTTGAAACGAGGCTGTATTATTATCGCCATGACCACTACAGACATGCGCCACGCATCTTGAGACTAAAATTTCATGCAGGAGTATTCAAATAAATAAATGAATTCGTTTGCAGGAAAGGAAATGCGTAGTATATTTCACACTCTTTCACTGGGCACCTGAACCGAGCCGCAAGAGAATGAAGAAAGGTGAGAGTGAAAGCAGAAAGAGAGAAAGAGGTGTCGTAGTGGACGGCTGCGGAGTAATTCTGGGGATCTTGAATGCACGCTAGCCCGCGTAGCACACGGACAGCTCTCCGTTTTGTCTCCATGGAAACGTAGCTACCGACGGTGGGTTTCGAACTAGGGTACCGCAGTACAGTAGTCGGGCATCTTAACCACTGGGCTACCGCAGCGGGGAGCGTATTTTCGTGTCTTTTCGGCATTTTCCCCGGAGTAGCTGTGACGTCATATGCTGCTCTTTGTATCTGGCTTTGGGCTGACGACTTCCGTGAATGATTGGCTTTTCTAATTGTAATGTTACACTTTTTAACGGTGACCTTTCCTTCCGTACCAGTTGTTTTCAATGTACAGGGACATTCATTGGAAGCATCTGCTGAGACTAGAGTCTTCTGAAATTTTCTCATCTTTATAAAAGAAGCGAGTTATGAGTTATCATTGGTCGCAGAGAAGCTGTGAAGGCAATATACGTATACGATGTAATAATTATGTAAGTGGGCTGCAGCAACATGTAAGTGTTCTGTAACAAAAAAGTACACATTTTTTCATGGTTACGTTAGAGTATACGTGCAAATGGCGAGCAATGAAAACATTGCATCATGTGGTCATGTGCTATATGTGAGGACTAGATGGACACATGAGACCATTCTAGACTATGTCACGCTGCTGAGCGAACAGCTGTGCTTCTAACGGAAATTCTAGATCGACGAAGGACACAGCTGGACATGGAGCACCAAAGATGACAGCTTTAAAATCACCAAGGACAATACTCAGCAGTCAAAAGGTAAGGTTGTTCCTCTAGGGGTGTTCTGAAATTGTTTGCTCTCAATGTGAGTCATGGTGATATTCGCAGGACTGCAATTGAGGAGCTTCTTTTTAAGGCCTTACGATATCAATCGCGTGATGACGACCTAGCGGTACAGCCGGGTACTCAATGTTGTTGTTGTTGTTGTGGCTGTAGGAAGAAGGAAAAGAAAATACACGGGCCTGCTACTGGCTCTGTAGCTGAGCCACCTCCACCGCCTCGTGCAGACAGAAGAGAAAATAGAGAAGAAAGAAAAGGAAGAGGGAGAGAAAGACGCGCGCCACAACAACAGCCGTCGTCAACCACCGAAGCGGTGGCGGGTGCAATGACGGCCTACAACAGAAAAAAATTCGGTGGCAGGCTAGCCCCCGCCGCAAGCGGCGGTGACCTACCTGCCCTAGCCCCCTCCGGGTACTCAATGGAGGTACAATGAGTGCAAGATTTTCCCTGGCCTGGTGCTTTAGGCTTAACAGGAGTTAAATGCTCAAAAACTGGTCACTGACTGCACCTCGAGCAAAGAATAAATACCTCCGGGCATGTCATTCTTTGCCGGAAGCTATCCATGTACAATGCTTGTTAAATGTTTCGAGTTCAAGGGGTTTGCTTTTGAACCTGACTGGATAGCTCGCAATGAATTCACAATATTTCAAATTTCCTCAAGATAACGCGATTTCTTACCCTACCCTTTAACGTGGTGAGGACTTTCATGAATGCTAAATGAGCGCCACTACACTGATCAGAAGCCGACCTACTGGGCTCGAAACTTTTGACAAGGACTGTACCATAAAAATTTATCGTTAACATTATAATGCCGACGTCGGCCGAAGACAGCCAGGAAATGCATGACTCGGTCCGCTGTTGACGTCGCATTGAAGCCATACGTTATGTGGCTTATATCTGACGTGATTACTCAGACTACGGATTAGCGCAGACGCTGAGCTCAGAAAATTGGTTCATATTCAGAAACTGGGAAAAAAAAATGAGAATGGTTCAACACTGCTGAACCGAATGGGGAGCGAAAGCATTAGCTTCTCCTCCTCCTCCTCCTCCTCCTCCTCCTTCTTCTTCTTCTTCTTCTTCCTCCTTTTCTTCTTCTTTTCCTTTTTTTCCTTCTTCTTCCTCCTCTTCTTCTTTTACTTCCTTTCCTTCTTCTCCTTCTCCTTCTTCTTCTTCTTCTTTTCCTTCTTCTTCTTCTTTGTCTTCGACTTCGTCTATTCAAGGTCATTCGTGACTGCGGCCATTGACTACGCGACGGGACGAAACCTGGCGTAATGTTGCTTTCGCAACAAAACTAAAATGAGTCTACAGTTATGCTTACTTCGGTCATGTTTCAGCAGTGAAGCTTTCGCGTATGTTTCGGTCATTTTCAGGGGGAGCTCTTAGTTAACCCTGTCAGAAGCTTCAAGCGGAGAGAGTATGTTCTGCAAGCGGGGAGCGCGCGCTCGGATGCATCCATGCATTCTGTGTCGCTGCGGAGCAGGGTCACGTGACCAGAAGCGGTCACGTCGCATGTCATAGACTTCAACGCCGATGACGACGCTTGCGCGGGATATGCCAGGAATTAACGCTAAAGCTGTCCCTGTCTAATTCGTCTTCACAAACCAACCCGATTTCTGTGGAATGCAATGGGGAAGCAGGCGTGCGACATCGGAAGGCTAGCTTCAGGGACTTGGTGCCGCGTAAACAACCATCATCATCATCATCATCAGCCTGACTATACTCACTGCAGGGCGAAGGCCTGTCCCATATTTCTCCAATTAACCCGGTTCTGTGTTAGCTGCATCCACTTGACCCCTGCGAACTTCTTAACCTCATCCGTCCACCTAACTTTCTGCCGCCCCCTGCTACGCTTTCCTTCCCTTGGAATCCAGTTTGTTAGCCTAAGCGACCATCGGTTATCCTCTCTTCGCACTACATGTCCTGCCCATGCCCATTTCTTCTTAATTTTCACTAGAATTTCAGTAACTTGAGTTATTTCTCTGACCCGCTCTGCACGCTTCCTATCTCTTAATGCTACCCCTACCATTCTTCGTTCCATAGCCCTCTGAGTTGTCCTCAAATTAAGTAGAACCCTCTTGGTTAGCCTCCACGTTTCAGCCCATACAATAATCACACACAGCTAATTCGGGCGAAGGACCAGATTATGGCAATGCAGTAGTGCAGTCGGAGTGTGGCGTAATAAAACCAATTTACTTAGAAAATTATTTCAAAAGCGATTGGCGTTACAGTGACACAAAAATTTGTTATTAAAGCATAGGCTACTTCACATTGTTGCGTATGTCTACAGTAATAGTAAAATTTTCCTTTGGGACTGCCCAGCTGGCATCAATTACTGCGCAAAGGATTAACACGTCGCATCATGGATAAACCTCTGTCCAGAGCAACAGCAGAACCAAAATTTTGACACCCCTATTCATGGACACAGAAGTTGACAGCTTAATTATTACAACCTTCTTTTCCACAACGCTTCCACTCTGCTCCCATGTCTGCATGTCGACCACGCGCCAATCTTTTCAGATCTAATGCTTTTCACATTTTGGAGGACAGCTTTCCCAAATATGAATTACAGCTAGCCCTTTGACAATGACCAATGACTTTCGTCGACTGCATCAAGGAGAAAAAATATTCAGCAGAAACACTAAGGACCACCCAAATGTAGGAAAGTGAAATCTCGTCCGCGGAATGCACCACACGTGACCGGTTGAACGATGGGCTCTGTACCCTTTCTGCTTCTTTGAGGGCGATCTCCCCTTCTGCTGCTCCACTGACAACGACTGCGGCGCTAGGTCTCCAACCGCTGCGCCAGAGTTGTGACGTCAGCTAGCAAGGCATGGCGGGAACGACTGAACATTATATGGGTGGCGCTGGCGAACACTCTCAAGGATAGGTCACAGTCAAGATAAATATCTAAGACGGTAGAAGATAAAACAGCCTTTGCCGTAGCTGTGTGGCTGATAACAGGATGCGAAATTCGGAGGTCGTAGGTATGGATCCCACTGAAGGCATGTAGTTGTTTTTCTTCTACTTTCTACACATTTACCTTCATGGTTATTATTCATAAACACATTCATAAACACATTCATAAACACCGAAAAAACCGCTATGCTTTCCTTTGTGTCAATGGCTGCTGGCTTCTTTGTCTGCAACGTCATGTCATCATTCATTGCTGAAAAAGTCTGAACGACTAAGAATCCCAAATAAAACGCTAAGGAAGGCAAAATCCATGTAAAATCGAGCGTTAACCGAGTCTAACTCGGTTCAAGAAACACACCATAGAAGCGAAACGTACCTCTAAATGCTGAGCCTTCACAGCAGGTAACGAGAGTGTCCGTGATAGTTTTAAGAAAATTTGTATTTGTCTTAAGGGACAGTCAGTACCTCTCCCATGCTTTCCTTCTGATGTTCTTTTTGTAATCTTTCTAAACTCGGCCTAAAAACCGTCGGATATCAAATGGTCCGTAGGTTGATTGCATTTAGTGCGTGTTTGTGCTATGGCCCACGAAAAGTGAAGCAGTTAACTTCAGTCGTATACACAAAAGTATGCATTTGTGTTATCTTGGCGCTTTTGGGCGCTTGTAATTCTCTCGTCTCGTCTTATGAGTTTTGTTTTTCCGAAGAAAAAACAAGTAAAGTAGCCTCTCCGAACGTGTTCACAGAAACCCTTCTTGTGCCTTGGGGATAACCAGCAATTGTTTCGAAGCTTGAAAAGAATTTGTCTCACGTCTTCTGTGCTGTTTGAAAACCCTCTAGGTGGCCAGAGCCAAGTCGTTCTGCTCTCCACCTTCTTGCAGTTCAGTTCTTAGTTGAATGGAATGTACGACTTTGATTTGAATAAAACTGCAGCAGCGAAATCGCGCGTATAGACAGGAAGGAAGCGTAAAATGATCGCCACCAGAGTGCTGTCGAATGCCGGTGCCTCAAAGAGGGTGGGGAAGGCATCTGCGTCTGGTTGCATCCAGGCCCAGCCGCGCACATGATACCTTTCTTGCTCCCCAACCACTGTCGTCATCAATGTGCGCACAGAAAGACAAAACCATGCACGGACACACACGCGCCTAAGGCAGAACAGCCCTCATACCTCTACATTATTTTTCTTTTTGTGCACCCCCTCCATTGTTACCCTCACCGCCTGGTTGCGGTGTCTTGTGGCCGATGCATGCAGCTAGTACAACTCTCCTTCTCTTAAGAACCTCTACACCCTCCTCCTCCTCCTTCTCATGCCGCTCTCTCCATGGTTGCCAACACCTAGCTGCCTCCGCGGGCTGAATGTAGCTTCGCAAAAGCTGGGTAGGGCGTCACAAGGGAACGTGTGCTCATATGCGCGCAGGAAATGCAGAGTCTTTCTGCGCAGACGCGAAGACAAAGGTGACAGGAGAGACGCTGCATCCGGTCGCTGTCTCGGCACTCGCGTAGGGCCACCTTGCGGACTCTACGAGGAATCGTTGCGTTACCGTCGCATTAGAAGCCCTCCCCGTTCATCAGACACGGTGCTGCTCCAGAACCGACTCCGGGAGTGAGGCGCAAAGGGACGAAGACATCACCTTGCCAAGGCTGTGAGTAGGGCAGCGGCTTTCGTAATGTGACGCCTTATTTTTAGAACTGTGCAGTGGGTCATAACTCACAATGAAAGACATTTAACATGGGGTCCAGTGCACTTGATGTTGTAACGCCCTATGTAACGTGATGCTGTCTGGAAGGCGTTCTTGAGGGTTCCATATTTTATTAGGATGTCGCCGGTTATTTCCGGTCAAGTGGAAGTCATCAAAAATTCAAGATTTGCATCGGCGGTAGGGAAGAGCTCCCATTAACTTTCCGGGAAGGCGATGGTGGACAGCGTATTTATTCCCAGATGAAAATGAACACTCGGAAGAATTCCATCATGGATGCTATTCTAGCTAGGAAAGCTCCTGGAGCACACTGTGTCTCACATTTCAGAGTAGGCCTTGGAGTTTACCTTACTTCGTACAAGGTTTGGTTTGTGGCCTGAACTGTTTCAATGCTTAGGAGAATCTTAAAAAATACTCAGCAGTTACTGCAGAAGCTACTTTGGGAGAATGCGCTGCCAAGACGTTGTGTAGTTTTTATATTTTAATGTGTTTATTTTTTTAACTTTCATTTCGGCCTACTTCCTGGACCCCGACTTCCAGTGGTCCCGTTGTTAATGCATGCTGGTTGGTTGTATGTGTGACGTCATAAAACGTATGGCATGACGTCACGGATTGAGGACATCACATAAAGCTACTAATTAGCCTCGTTCATTAGGGTATACATTTCCTCATCAATGACAATTACTTGTTCACAGTGATTATTTCACTAATTCAGTTAATTATGACAGTTAATTATTTACTCGTAATGATCGTTAATCAATGTCCTTAATTTACAAGCTCATCACAATTTATCACTAATGCCCATGAATGTATTGAACAATCACTGCCTTTAATACTTCACCACACTGCTCTACGGATCACGACTGGTGACGTCAGCAACTGATGACGTCACATCCGTCGACAGATTTTGCGGACACTTCCGGTGCCGACGTAACCTAGTAAGGCTTTCGCCTTAATACTTTGAAGTTCACTGCGTGTAATTGGTATCAGCATGCGTTCGCCGAATATGCTTATCATGCATGGGCATCATCTCTAAGGACTATGCGCGGGCTTGCGGTGATCTGCCTTAACTGATCAGTCACCACCGAGATATTGCGGCCTGTCGCGACTGCAGATTGGTAATAATGGAACGGGAAATGAAGCTGCGAGCCCAAATTTGAGTCACGTGGTGTGCCCTCGCCACTTTACTCACTCCCGTGAGCGCAGTAACAAATTTTTGCCATCCGCAGTTGTGATGTTCGCTGATATAGTCGGATACAGGTCAAGAAAAAAGCGACATCCAGCTGTCAAAGGACTCCCCTCCAACCAATAGCTGCCAAACTATACCATGACATCACGGCCGACCGCCTTGCAACTAACGAGTAGAGCTTCGAACATAGTTACTTCGAGTGAGTCCGTACTGGCAAATAGTTCCTAAATGCTTCGTGAGTTCCAGCAAAAATATATACTTTTACTCAATTCGATCGATAGTCGTTTGCTCAACAGAGTACAACAGGCAAAACGACGAATTCTGATGGAGATTTCAGCACTGTCGATTTTTCACGAAACCGATTCGTTATTCTGCGCTTCACTTGCATCAGCGGTGTCACTTCGTAGGGCTCCTGGAGCCTATGAGGGTGACACCGCTAGCGACACCGACGGACGGAAGCGACAACCGTAGGCGGCCATTTTGGTAAATGTGCGCAAGACCGTGAGCGCGGAAAACACATTTTTCTTTCTGTTTTATTTTTCTTTTCGCTTTCTCTTTTCTTTTTGTTTTTCTTGAAGCTTCAGCTCGTTGCCTTATGCCATATGGAGCGGCGTACCAGTGCAACTTATCTAGCAATTTCACTGTTTTAGCGGGAACTATTGAGGCAAATGTAAGAGAGGCTGGTACAGTGACTAGCCGTTCGAGCCATTGCCACTGAGGCTGAAAGTACCATTTTAATTACGCACTTTAAATAATTACTTGTTATATAAATTAATTTCATTGTGGACTGATTGCAAAATATAAGAAGCGAGGGATGGGTGTGGCTGGTCTCGAAAATATACCCTAGCAGTGCCTCCTTTGTGCAACTGTCATACGGGCAAAAAAAAAAAAAGATTAAAAAGAAAACCTTTTTGATTGGACTGCGTGAGTGAGTACAAAACTTGGTGCAAAACTGCATTCTCATATGATACAGGTACTCGTGACTTGCGGAGGTCGACGAAGTCTACATCGAAGTCTACAGGAAGTGGCATGGATTTCATGTCTCACAGCATCAGGGCAGTCGTCTGCTTCGTTCTCCTCATGGCTCTGTCCCAGGCTCACGAGTCTTACTTTCACGAAAAGTGTGAGTTTTCCAGTGTCCCTTCTGCATCCGTATATGGTCTTCTGTTTTCTTAAATCACATGTACAACTCGACATTCTGCCATCAGGGCAGATTCAAATTTACTTAGCATCACCCACCGGCATTTTACTGATGATTAAATGAGCATAACTATGACTTTAACACGATACCGTTGAAGGGCAACTGCAGTGAAAATTTGCTTTGGGTATAATGGGACTGTTAAGGCGATTATGAGTCCTTAAGCAAGTTGGAACGATGTTTAATGCTTGATAGAAAAGTATCTTTGTGCCTCGGCGCGGTGGTGCAGTGATTAGGGAGCTCGACTACTGCTCCCAAGGATGCGGGATCGAATCCCGGCCGCGGCGGCCGCAGGCGGCCGTATGATGTGCGATGTCAGTGCACGTTAAAGAACCCCAGGTGGTCAAAATTCCCGGAGCCCTCTACTACGGCGTCTCTCATAGCCTGAGTCGCGTTGGGACGTTATACCCCACAAACCAAAACCAAACCTTTCACTCCCCCTTCGGCAATCGAAATAGTGTATGTCTTAAAGATGAATATGTTCGAACTGAAAAATCTTAATGCAGTTATTTCCAAAATTAGCCAAGACGGTGATGAGTTCACAAAGGTCACATGACCTCAAAAAATCGGTCAAAAGTATGCTGAAGGGCGACGTATTATCAGTATGTAGTGAAGACATGACGAAGAAATAATTATAAGGGACTTTAGCAACTAAGGTAGTGCCTGAGTGCCGCATTCTGCTACGCAACTGGCAGTAATTAGTTATTAATTGATTGATTAGTTAGCCGGTAAGTAGGTCATTGAATTATTACTGATAATTAGTCGTTAATTAGTCAATTAATACATATCCTAAATAGTAATTGATCATTGATTGCCATATGGCCATATAAGTCACGCATTCGCGCATACTGTGGTGGTGCTCTGTGATTGGTCGAGACCTCTATGACGTCATCCCGTCTCGGCCAATCAGAGCTGCCGCCGAAGTGGGGTACATTTTTGTCTACGACAGCAGGAGCCATTAAAGGCTTTCGCCTTAATAATGTTATGCATCCGAAAGTCGGATCAAGGGGTCTTCCTACCGGTCCTCACCAGCCAACTCCCTGCTCTGTTTAGAATCTGTTCAATAGTTATGACCCCCTCTTCACCCTTGTTTTCACGAAGTCTGCTGCTTTTGTGATGAAACAGAGTGTCAATGCGATTTTCCACCCTAAATTGTAGTAGACTGAACGAAGCAACCTCTCCCTTGAGCGCTTCTTCACCATTTGAATACAATTCGTCATAGCTGAAAATACTCATTGTTTGCTGGGTTAAACGGGAATGTAAAATAGTTGTATTTCTTGAACGCAGATTCCTCTGAAGATGACTTCATCTCTCCTGTGGCTACCGGCATCATCATGGCGGCGATAATCTTCGGTATTGTTATAGTGGTCGAGGACCTCGTCCAGTGGTGGCACCATCGCTACGGGGCAGCCAGGGTGCAGGTAAAGGGCTACCGATCGCTATGACCAGGTGCTCTCGAAGAATAGGAGGCAACGGTGCCGCATTTGATGTGAAAAATTAGAGTTTATTCTATTTCAACCCCATCGTAGGGATTGAGAGTGAACCAATTTGGTCGGACTGACACAAGATCAGAAGTTCGATGCCCTCCTCAAACGCCCACTGCATCTTGAAGCCAGAAACGGAAAAATATTAGTTATGGTTTAGCTCTGGTTAATCCTAGTTGAATTGCGAAAGCAACGGCGGAAGCTTCTTTTGCCTGCTACATTATTACCCTATCACGCCCTATCAGTGTAAGGAGCTACATTATTGGGGACACTTAAACTCATCCTTTAAGCGTATGACGCGAGAGCGTAAGCTACCAGCCCACATATAAAGTCACGCTTCAACCAAGCCGTATCGACGTGCCTGCGTGTTGTAGGGGTAACGAGAAAGCAAATGGTTCTGGCAGGATTCTGATATCACCCTCCCATATGAAAGGAGCGACCCGAGTTAGCAGCTCCTGTCCGTGGCATAGGGGTAACCGGAATTCAGATGTCATGGCAGGCTGATTTTATTGCGAAAGCAATACTATACGGCAGCCAAAGCGGGACCTCGAGCGGCCGTAGCTACGCCGTGAAGAGGCGTAGCTACGGTCTCCTCATAAAAATTCAGCCTGTCATTACATTTGAATTTACGTTACTCCTATTGCACAGACAGGAGCTGCCAACTCTTGTCGCTGCTTTCATATGGGAGGGCGATATCAGAATCAGCCTGCCAGAACCGTTTGCATTCTCGTTACCCTTTGACACACAGGCACGTCCATACGGCTTGGTTGAAGCGCGACTTTAGATGTGGGCTGGTAGCTTACGCTCTCACGTCATACCCTTAAAGGATGAGCTTAAGTGTCCCCAATAATGTAACACCTTACGCTGATAGGACGGAATGTAGCAGACAAAAGAAGCTTCCGCCGTTGCTTTCAAAATTCAGTTAGGGTTAACCAGAGCTAAACCACAACTAATTTCTTTTGCATAAAGTTTCTTGTGTGTTTCCTGATTTTGAGCATCTACAGAGCGAGCCGAACTGGAGAGAGGGTCTAGTGGTGGACACTGCAGACAAGCTTCCCGGGGGGACCGGTACAGACACGTACATACATACATACATACATACATACATACATGCATACATACATACATACATACATACATACATACATACATACATACATACATACATACATACATACATACATACATACATACATACATACATACATACATACATACATACATACATACATACATACATACATACATACATACATACATACATACATACATACATACATACATACATACATACATACATACATACATACATACATACATACATACATACATACATACATACATACGTGTTCCATCGTTCAAGTTTATGAAATAATTTTTAAGCTATCAACTGTCAATCGCAGAACACTGCGCGTTCATTCTTGGGCGTTTTTTCTATTATAACTGTTCCTGAAGTGTACATGAATGTATATTTCAAATTAACGAGGCTTGCACCCTCGTGGTCGTTATAAACCAAATACAGTAATTGTAATCTTCTACCGACCGATATCCAAGTGGCCCACTGTAATAATGTTTTCTTTGTTTATTTCTCTATTTAGCACGGAGATCCCGAGATCGTCGTTCCGGGCTCAACGGCTCCCGCTGCGTCCCGTTCAGAGAACGCCTATGGCATTGAAGAGGCCATCTTCCTCATTCCATGCACTGGGACACCTCCCACTCCACTGTATCTGCAAGACCAACACAACGAAGACGAGCCTGTGCACTATATAATGGAGCGTGTCGAGCTCTCTTATATCGGCGAGTTTCCGGAAGAAGCCTTACCCTTCATCGGTGCCCCTGGCATGCCTTCAGCCAACAATCCCCAGAGGCAGTGAAATGAGCAAGGCCACCCAGAGCGTTATACATGCAACAAAAAGAAAGCGAGGGTACAGTTCTCCATCAAATTCTCCTGGTATTCGGAAGTCCAGGAAAATAGTTACAAGTATGACTACATTTTCTATCACGTTGATGTCCAGTTCTGTGGCGGGCAACATTCCCTTTCAAAATTACTTCGTTCGTTTCTCGAATTCGCTCACTCTGAGAACTCAAATTAAGAGGAAGGTTCGAAAAGTGCAGTCTTGCTCAGAAATCATTGGACCACCCGTGATTTCTTTTTCCGTCACATTGGAGAGCCTTAAAGCACCTTAACTACGGAAAGGTCTTGAAAACTAAGGGCTAGTTTTTCCTCATATATACGAAGATTGCTGGGGTCGTAGGCGGCGCCCCATAACATGCACGGTTAAGAAACTTTACGCCGCTTGCAGACGTCCGACTAAAAAAATTGTCACATAAAGGAAAGGTTAATAGCGCAACAAAAGACACCTTTCCTTAACCTTTCCTTTATGTGGCTATGCACTAACTAGCCAAGCAATCAGTTTAAAAACAATCGTGTTTGTTCCTGGTATTCGTTCGAACAGCATATTTAAATATCCACTCCGGGTGATAGTTCATGCCTGCGCATTCAACTAAAAGATGTTCCGTGAGCTTCAGATTCGGAAATTTATTGAAATTTTTGTGGTAATGAAAATATTGTAACATTCCTGCAGCAAAGTTGATCAGGTAGTGACTGAGGAAAAGGTTTGTGGATTTTGTGCATACCGGGTGTTTCAGCGAACGCGTTCAATTTCCGAAAATGAAGAGTTTAAATTAGAAAAGACAATCGCAGGAAAGAGCTTTCATTTGCGGCGGACAGGTTTTGTTGTAGAACCATTTTAATTATTTGGCTAACTACCTATTAACGTTTTGTTTAGGACGTTTGGTGGCTAGTGCCAAAGGGCAGTTTGAAGCCATGAAGAAGACTGTGCCAAAAGTGTCCGTGTTTGAAAGAAGCCTAAATATCTTCTGAGTAAACAGTTTTTATTAAAAGGATTCTAAGGAAGGAATGCCCACATGACAGCATCAATGGAGAAAAAAAAACTGTGAACGGGGACCCGAAGTACCAGTATAGAAAGTAGATTATGCAAAATAGTCCGCTCAATTTCCCCGTAGCTGCTTTTGCGAAGATGCGATGATAGATGTGTGGACATTTCATTGGTGCATGCCTGTATAGCATAATCGTGATATTTAGTGTGATGGTCTTGCGAAGTCAAAGCATTTTCCATTAGCCTCGGTACTTGAGCGAGAAACCTCGGGTGGAGCCATCGCACGAGAAGAAAAAAAAAAGCCTGCACTTGCTCACATAAATATGCAGTTGCCCACTGACGTAAGGGGGGGGGGGGGGGGGGGGGGTTGTTGTGGTATTAATTTCGTACAAATTTAGCCTTTCACAACTATTGGCGTTCCTGGCACAAATAAAGAATGTGAAATTTAAATAATTCGATGCACCGCTATATCGGGCATTGTGAAAAATCGATTTCTTTTGTGCAGAGTAATAACGCTGAGCTTTAGAACAAATGGCTTCCTTCATGACTTTACCCGCACTTTTTATGGATAAAGTCATGAAAGACGCTAAAATTTGCTTTTCTGCTCATGAACATTCTTCGTCCTTTGTCATAGGCACGCTGCTATCACAGAATGGGTCCATATTTTTCAAAGCAGTTTTTCAACAGTTTTTGTTTCTATCCTTTGACGCAAAGAAATGTATTTACCTATTCAAAAGGCTACCTCGGGAGCAGGAATAACGTTTGAGTTCTGAAATCTTTCGTAGAGGAATTAGCCATATGATTTAGAGGTACGCAACTAGGAAGTTTAAATTTGTGACCGAGACATGCTGGCCATTTCTAGCACTCCTAAAAGCAGTTGCATGTTACATTAGTGAGCATGTCGAGCCTTGCATCATTAGCTTACTTCCGCTCATCAAGTACTGGATTTGCAGTGTGCAACGGCAATAGTAATTTCACAGCAAACACCCCTCCCGCCTGTTTACATATGTGCTTCTCCTAAAGGTCTTAATTATTCCCAGAATAGATTTTATTTTCCTTTTCCTGTGTTGAGTAAGGTTTTCTCTTCTTACGTTTAAACTCTGCTATGGCGTTAACTATTTTTTTATTATTTACATCATGTATGACATTTTCCTTTTGCCTATGTATATCGACGGTTTCTCTGCTTACATTTATACTCTGCTATGGCTTCTTATAACGAATAGAGTAGGCGTGCTTGTTTGTGTAGCTTTATTTGGGCATCATATGTCTGTAGTGATTCTGTATTGAAATAAAATAAATACTGGGATTCTTCACCAAAGTGTACTGATTACATTTTTCAATAACGAGCACAGACTTGCAGTCTGCAAAACCTTACGAATGTGATCAATTAGCATTTATAACGAAGTAAAACAGCTCGTACTTAAAACATGACAAGAAATACCGCACAGTAGTACGGCAGGTTACCTGATAAACAGAAGAAAGAAGCTAAGGCAATAGCAAAAAAATGTGCGAAAGGATAGGAGTGCCGCCGAGTCTTCCTAAGAAAAATTGAAGTTATATATTTGGTGCAGCATATTGTTTCCACTAAAACTCATAAAGAACAATCACCGGAACTTTTAATAATATCAGAAATAGAAAGTGCTTAACCTTTTTGATACTGAACAAACTGGCATGGATTGATAGCGTTTACCAATATATAAAATTCCATAGAGTTTGCTAACTCTGTCATGGTCGCAATAAAAGTGGAAATGTTATGGTTTTTCAATTAACAACACTTACCTTTTCCAGGCATTGCAAAATCACGAACTACTTTTGTATGTCGCACATGCTGGAGGATATTTTTCGGGCCATTTATATGGAAGGCAGTTCCTAGGTTAATGTTTGCGGGGCGCTCGAATTGCTTGACGTATTCTTGAGATCACTTTTTACTACTGGGAACAAATGTGTTTGTGCGAATGGGCTTTTTATTTTTAATTGAAACTCGAGGTTTGAAAGCGCTAGCTCTAGCCATTTACGACTCCCGGTCTCTCATCCAAACTTCTACCCAAATATCGCATTCTCTAGCGCACTTCGCCAGTCAACTATATCATGGAACCTATGTTACCACGCGCTGATCTCCACCTCCATAAGCGAGGAACGGTCTATGTGTGCCGCCTCATGTCATACTATAACCCGTGTGTGTTGTTATTGCTGTGAGCCGCCAGTATGGCTCGTCTTTTCGCCAGGGGTAATCCTTCAAAACCTCAACCATGACGCTGTTAACATTCTGCATACATTATGTCAGAAGATTTGGACAACCCTGCAGTGGCCACAGGATTGGAGGAGGTCAGTTTATATCCCCATTCCAAAGAAAGGCAGTGCCAAAGATCGTTCCAACTACCGCACGATCGCGCTTATTTCGCATGCTAGCAAGGTGATGTTGAAAATCCTCCAAGGTAGGCTGCAGCAGTATGTGGATCGGGAGCTTCCAGACGTGCAAGCTGGGTTTCGCAAGGGCAGAGGGACTAGAGACCAAATTGCCAACCTTCGCTGGATCATGGAAAAAGCAAGAGAGTTCCAGAAACCCATCTACTTCTGCTTTATTGACTATGTGAAAGCGTTTGACTGCGTAGATCACAACAGATTGTGGCAAGCTCTCCAAGAGATGGGATTTCCCATTCACCTCATCTGTCTCCTCAGGAACCTGTATGAAGGGCAAGAGGCCACAGTCAGAATTGGGCATGGTCTTACTGATTGGTTTCCGATCGAGAAAGGAGTGAGGCAAGGCTGCATACTGTCGCCCAGCCTATTAAACCTTTATGCAGAGTGCATCATGAGAAAGGCTGGTCTGGACGAGTCTTCAGCTGGAGTGAAGATTGCTGGAAAACGTATCAACAACCTTAGATATGCGGATGATACCACTTTAATGGCAGAAAGTGAAGTGGAACTCAAGAGACTTCTGATGCGCGTACAAGAAGAGAGTCAGAAGTTTGGGCTTAAACTGAACATTAAAAAGACAAAGATCATGGCGTCTTGCCCTATCAAGTCCTGGAGCATCAATGGAAAAGTGGAAGCTGTGACAGATTTTCTGTTCTTGGGCTCCAAGTTTACCTCGGAAGGAGACTGCAGCCATGAAATTAGGAGATGCCTGCTTCTGGGAAAGAGAGCAATGCTTAGCCTTGACCGCCTAGTAAAGAGCAGATACATTAGTCTGCCAACCAAGATCCGTATAACTCGTGCTATGGTCTTTCCAATTGTGATGTATGGATGCGAGAGTTGGACTGTGAAAAAGACTGACCGCCGAAGAATTGACGCGTTTGAATTGTGGTGCTGGCGAAGACTCTTGAGAGTTCCTTTGACTGCCAGAAGATCAAATCAGTCGATATTGTCAACCATAAACCCTGACTGCTCATTGGAGGGTCAAATTCTAAAGTTAAAGCTCAGCTACTTTGGTCATCTGATGGGAAGAGAGGAGTCGCTGGAGAAAGATTTGATGTTGGGAAAGGTTGAAGGTCGCCGGAGAAGGGGTAGGCAGCGAACGCGATAGTTAGATGGCATCCTCGAGGCAATGCAGATGAAGTTATGTGATGTTAGGAAGATAGTGAGAGACCGGAGAGCGTGGCGTGACATGGTCCATAGGGTCACGAAGAGTCGGACACGACTGAACGACTGAACTGAACTGAATCCTAAAGACGAAGATGAGCTTGGGTAGCAGCCGCATCGCGAGCGCACTGCACGAGATCGAGTTGTTGGCATGAAAGCCTATAGGATGGTCGCTTTTGCGAGGTCTCTCTCGGGGCCTCTTCGCTACTAGAAACCCCGTCACAATATATATTGATCTTCAGATTCTACTCGCCGAAACATTTTCTATAATACACTATTTAAACAATGTTCAATTTTTAATCACAGGAAAGTAATTAACAGCAACTATTTAGGACTCACAAAGTGTGAACAGTAATTGTACTCAGCATAGGCTATCTAATGATTTATAACTTAATTTTGTAGCTTAAGGTTCATTTTTATTCCCTTTTACTTAGCTAGAGATAATTAATGTTTGCTATTACTTAAGTGTAATATTACTCGACGTGAGCTGTCCAACAATATATAACCTGATACTGTGGCGTAAAGATCAGTTTTAATAGCAATAAACTTATTAACAATACCTAATTAGGCAAACGAATCAGTATAGTGCATAAACACGACATAAGCTATTTAATTGTAAATGAATGGTTTTTGGGCCGTAAAGAAAATTTTAATTATGAAGAACTAATTATATGCTTTAAATTACGACGCGTAATATGTAAAGGGATTAGTTACTCATGCGGCCATAAATGGTCGGTAAGTCATGTGGTCACAAACAAGTTCAATACTTTATCCATCAAATGCCTCCCAATATTCGCTACCCGCGATTCCGTACTCAGACCACATAAGAGTCATGAAAATTGGAACTACGCATAACTACAAATCACAGGTTGCCCAGAAGAACATAAAGCTGGGCTAGTTGGTTCCGATCCATAATAAAACAGCGCAAAAAACGGACACAACAAAGAAAATAAGACACGAGAGCTCGTGTCGTCTCTTCTTTGTTGTGTCCTAGTTTTTTGCTCTGTTTTATTATGGACAGGTTGCACACAGTTCGAAAGAGGGCTTACGTTCGACGCTTGCTCACGGTGCCTATGCGCTATCATAGAGTGATTGTGTTAATCGACAAGAGTTTGCCGTTATGCTTCTCAGCCAAAGGGAACACAGAGTGCGTATCCGCGTTTATCAGTTAAGGCGCGCGCGGAAAGAGATTTCTATAAACAGAGCGGCGAAATCAGCAGTGCCCTTCCTGTTTAGTGTTGCGACCGTGTTGAGCACAAGTGTTGCAACTTCCACAGAGGATTTCGCTTCGCAGATCCAACAAGGTGGGTGCGACTCCGGTTTTTAGTGTTGTCATGGCTGCTGGTGTATGGAGTCAACGCGCCTGTGGATGTGATGATGGCAGAGAAGGTGAGGTCCGGCGGTCACGAATAGTCACGAAAAAGTGAGATCTATAAAATGAGCCAAAACGTGTAAGAGAAACGTGAATAGATAAAAATAAGAAGCACATTGAATGAAGCGGTTTTAGAAAAAACGGAGGAATTAGGGATTTTTTCGAGAATAAATAGCCTGGGGAAATCAGCACGGCATGCAGGTGATGTATGACTACATTAAGAAAAAACAAAATGAGGAACGACACGACAGATGTAGTTTTTGAATTTTAAGCTCCTGATCGATTGAGGAACTGAAAATCATCGTACCCAACTTGATTGCGCTAAAACTTAATCGCAGGGTGTCTGGCTGTAAGACAGAGACAGCAACGTTTTATTACTCAGCCTATAGCGCTTGCGACTGAGCGAATACTGAGGTCGCGAAGGTTAGCCATTTGTCCACGAAAGTTCCAAAGGCATGAAATCATACTCCCGCGAGAGAAGAGAGTGATGAACTTAAGCGCTTTTTTGTACGTTTATTCATTACCTCCTCGTTTCTCTACAATACGGTAGCTCTAAGCTGATTGGTTCCCCTAAAATACGGTAGGCCTAAACCAAACTTTTGCTAAACGAGTGGTTTGCGCTAAAGATTCAATTCTACGTGTTCGTGTTTCGTTTCAGCACGGCATAAGTTGAAGGTCTTCGTAAACCTACTCAATTACCACCACTGCGCATCTGTTGACCACGGGATAGAAGCGTGATGGTACGGGCAGGAGAGTTAGCGGTTGGTTCAGTCGCGGCAGTCGCGTTCTTCGTCCACTATGCCTGTGCAGCGAAGCTACCGCAATCTACAAGTGCAAGGAAAAACGATGCCCTTCAGCCAGAGCTGTCTACTTCCTACGGCTCTCAGGACTCTTGGAACAAAGGAATCCCGTCGCTACAGATCTACCCTCAAATCCAACATGATTGGGATATAAGTACAGATGAGGAGACAAACGGTAAGAGCGTGTAAATCTCTTGTAATGAGTTTTTGCGAAATGAAAAAACGGCCCCGTGCTTTAGAACAAAGGCAAAAGTCCGCATGTCTTCGGCTCAGTATGCGCCCATAGTAACATGAGATGACACGCTTGCTACTATGTGCCAGTATAGAGAACCTGTGCTGCCCATGGAATGGGAGTGCCATGAATAGATGGATTGTTTATAACAGTGTCCCCTTGGAAACGGGGTGGTTGCAGTTTCGGCCATGCTCGGCGTTTTTTTCTTCTTATGTCTTGAATGTTGCCTAAATCCGCCAATTATTTCGTCATATCAGTTACTCAATTTTATTCCTACCCCTCTAACCTTATGTCATCTTTCTACTTTCTATCCACTAATTTTCCTATCGCTTTTTGCATGCTTGCACCGCAGATTCATTCGCCCCACCACTGGTGACTCTAAACTCTAGGGCCCCAGGGAGCGCTACATCTCCCGCATTGACATCCGGATGGATACCATAGAATTCGAGTATAAGGCGTTTAATAGTTTCTACAGATCGCCACCACAGACTGCGCACGTGCAATCTTCTCGGTAAAATTTCTTTTTGTAGCTGTCTGTTCCAAATCACCCAGATCTAGCTTAATAAAGTGGGGCACTGCCCATTGATTTATCAAGGAAAGATTTCTTCCTGGTATGCATTGTCTAGCCTCGATATATTTATACAGCCTGCTTCATTTTCATAGAATTGATCATATATTTACCTCCTATATTTTTTTCCTGTTTAACTCCGTTTGTTTCTCCGTCCTTGTGCCCTGCATACTCACTGGTTAGTTTCCTAGTTCCTTTCCCCCTTTTTGAACCAACGTTTTTCAGGTTTAGTTATTTGAATACTTAGCTGCCCACTTGTTACCGACCATTTTTTTTCAGGTGTTCCTCATATATTATTTTCCTCCGAACTTCCCCTGTTTTGTACGATACCCAGTCCACATCAGCCTGTACCGCCTAGTTTGTGGTTTTGCGGTGAACACGTAGTGCTAATAGTCCTACAGCTCTCTGATTTATTGCTAATCTCGTCTGTATCTCTGGCTTTAGGAAAACCTCATCGCCGAAAGTAAACCGTAGCATTATAACACCTTTCCAAATCACCCTCAGCAGCACATACCTGTTGTATCCACACAACTACCTATGCAAAAACAAAAAAGAAAATGTGCCGTAGAAAAAAGTTCATTTTCATGTAAGATATGGAATTCAGTAAGAGTAGCTATTTCATTATTTACGGTAGGTTCGTTTAAGCTTCGTGAAAATCTAACAAGGACTGTATTTTTTTTATATAATTGCTTCTCTCATTGCTTGCACAGTAAGCACCGCGAGAGCTGTCGCTGTTACGGTACGCTCTAAGTGGAATGTTTTTTTTTTGTAGAAATAACTACAAAATTTCTCATGTTTACGGTTCACTTGACTTTACACTTATAGTAGAGCTCAAATGTGCAATCGCAAGAGTGGTGTTATATTCGGAAAATGCAATTGGTGCGGGATAAGCGATGCACTCAATACAGGGATTTAATTGCTGGCTCTGCGGTAATCTCGCAGGCACTTTACAAGTCACCACTTCTACTTACGAGAAAGGCACCAAGGTCTCCAAGGTCGCCGGGTGGCAGATAGCGATCATGGTCATCGTGCCCCCGTTAACAATATTTGTAATCATCTCACTCTGCGTCTGCGTGTGCACGGCCCTTTGCAAGAGAACGGTATGTACGTTGGCTTTAACGCATAAAGATCCTGTGCGCGTCGGAAACACTTAACCTGTGCTAATAGAAAAGCTCTGTCTTCAAACAAAGTTTATTGGAAAATTCGGGAACCTAGATGGCATGAATAAAACCGGTTTTCAGGGCACTTTTAACCACTAAAGGGCGATGAGGCGAAAGCCTTTGTTTGAAACGCCGCTTATTCCTGCTTTACTGCTTCTGCTTCTGTTTAATGTACGGTGCGCGTTCGATTGAGGAAGAGCCAAACGAAAGGCGCCTGGATCGGATGTCCGGCGGGGTAAGCCTCTTATATGCGTGAATCGCCAGGTGATGTCGTCTAACGCTGATGGAGTCGATCACGACCGGAGTGACGTCATGATGACGTTAGTTCCGGTTATTATACGTGGCAGAATGTGTCGTCCCTATGACGTCACAGCGTGTCGTGGCCGATCGCCTCATCAAGTGATGACGTCACAATCTCGTGGCGTCCCGCGGAATCTCGCGAAGAAGTGTGAAATTTCTCGCGGACACACACACATGAGCCTATACAGCCTTTCGCCTTAATGAATAAATCGGGACGGATTTGGAATGAGGTAAAAGATTGAAATATAAGGCGACCGCTTAGCAAGAGATCTGTCACAGAGGTATACGTATGTGATCACAAGTCCAAAGTGTGATCCTGGCGTGGAGGAGCCGAACACTGAAACGGACGTTAAGGACAAACAGACGTCATCCAGTGTTGATGTAGTGCAGTACTCTAATCAAAAAGGCATACTCTCACCACAAACGAAGCTTTGATAAGCTTGAGAAGGCCAAATCGAATGAACCGTAGGTTTTCCAGGCACCTTTGTTCGATTTATATAACAAGCTGCTTCCGGTGATACTGAATTTCTGCCTCGCATTCCAGACATATGCATACACCACCACTCTCATTAAAACGTGGTAACAGGTCCTTACGTGAGAGTCGAAAACTATATTGAAGCAGCGGGAAATTTTCAAGAATATTTTTGCTTATCTGTAAATTTGTTCTTAGTTGCCAGAAAAAGACTTCGGAAGAGCTAGACTATCAATTTATATTGAAATCACTTATCGCATGTAGTTGGCCTCAGCAACTTTCTAAGGCCCCCACGAAGCTACCAATGGTTTTTGGGGTGTCTGATACTCCATCACATTTTTCATGAAAACTAGTTGTTGGTTGTAGGGTAAATGGCCCCCAAAAAGGTTGAAAAGCTTACCTGGTGGTCTGAGGGAGTTTGATTAACAGGGTGCGCTGTTAATCATAAGTACCCATGTAGTACATAGTTCGCTATTGAGACACGCAAGCATGCTGCAGTTATAGGGGCTAACACACAAGTACGAGGCTTTACAGTTTTAGTCGCGCCGAAAGTGCCCGACAACACGTTTCAGTAGCAAATCACCCGCCCTGGTGATGTTTTAACGAACGACAGCGCAGATGCAGAGCAGTAATTGTGATTTAGTGAAGTTGACCTTCCATACGTACCTAATATGTAAAAACAATAGCATAAATACATTCTTCAGGGAAGGCAGCTAGGATACCCGAAAGGAGCCAACTGATTTTTGCTCAGAGATTTTGAACGAACAAGCAGTTGGGAATGCGATCAGGAAGTGCCTCGCACGCAAATTCGAGTTTTTCCAGGAATATGTATAAATAACGTCCGAAGACGGAAAGTAGCTGATCAGGCAAAATGATTCCAGGTTTCGACAATTTGTCAAATTTTGTTGCTGGCACAGTGATATAGGGATGCTAAATATCCCCAAGACCAATTCTCCGTTCTTAATTTTAAGCAGAAAATTATTTTTCAAGGAAACAACCAATATTTGTTTCAGACGCACTCAAGACGGCAGGAGGTCGACATGTATGCTTTCAAACATTCCATAGATATTGCATGACGATAATAACCTCGACTGTCGCTTTAGTGTGGGTCTTTTGAATAGCAGCTCGAAATACTTTATAACATCTGTTAGGAGATAGATCTCACCTTAGCGCCCTCTATCTGCCTTCTGCTAACCAGGAAGAATGTTGCAAAGTTCTCACTGTGTAATATAATGCTCATTCTTGTCATTGATATGAATTTGCAGAGTGGTAGCTCTCTTTATGTCTAGGGATGTGTGTTTCAATAGAAAGTGAAAAGTATGTTTGCTCGGGTCTGGAAAGCTGCTCAGTCATTGTCTGTCGGTATATGTCTAAAAGCGTTGGATATATTAATGAAATGAGAGTTTAATAACATACCTATATATCTCATTATAAGCTGGTATTTGAACGCCAGAGGAGGACATGCACAAGTAAGCAACATAAAATATTTTATGAGTATATAGCACAGCCAAGAAAATGCAAATGTTTAATGCTTCACGTCAATAGGTTTTATTTTTTTCTTAGCTAGCAAAGGTTTACAAAAAAGTGTGTATATAAGGCAAAACGTTCACAGGAGACGAAAATGTTAGAAGGTGCTTTTAAGTAGTGAATGACAGCTTGCCAATACTCCTTAGCGAAATTGGCATCATCAGTGCCTTCTGCCTGCTTGAAGCTAACGAAAAGCACGTGGTTAACACTTTGCAGTCAGAAAGTTGAAGGTGACTAGCGCATTGTTATGGAACACTGAGAAGCATGAACTAGTGGGTGAACAGGAGTAATTGGGGGTAAGGTCTGCGGTCGTTGTTTGTAGCACGGAAGTGAATATCAAAACGGAAAAAAATGTTCTCAGTTGTGACTAAGAAACAGGAAATGTGATAGATTCAAGAAATTAGCTGAAATGGTGTCACATTGGCTTGCTGAACACGTAAAGTATTAGAAGAGCCCAGCCGAAAAAAACTACTGAAAATTGTCTATTGTTTCAACGGAATTTCTGCGCGATTTTTGGCAGGGACCGTATCTTGACTGCAGAATTTTCTTAGTAACATCAGAACGCTCTGTAGTTACCACAGAAACGTACCACAGGCCTAGAGATTGCAAAAAGTACTACAGGTAAAACTACAGGATTATAAAAAGAACAACACAATTACAGAATAAACAACTGTTACGGCAAAAGTACAAATATTTTTTGTTATATATTCTGACGCTGCTCTGTATATATATATTTTTTCGATTCTACGTATCGATTTTAATACTACCTCGGAAAAAAAAAGCTGCGCTGTGTGTAAAGTTTAAGTAAACCGCACTTCCTACCACACTAGATTATCAGAAGCGCGAACTTCGCCTCTGGCTTGGCTAGAACGCCGTAGGAAACGTGGATTCTGCCTAGGAACTGACTAGCCCTATATCTACGCCAAGACTGCGGTTATTACACACGTTCAGTAATAATTATTGTTGTACAAAAATATCACTAAGGTGTTAGAGCCGAGAAAGTCAGTCTCAAATCTTTAGCAATAGTCGTTCAAGTTTCTTCATTGGAGAAGCGGACAAGACGACGTGCTCATAATTCTTCGAAATTGTGCTTTTTCTAAATTTCAAACGTCGCGGTATTTTTCCCGTAGACGAAAGGCTGAAGTAGGAGGTTTTCCTCCAAGTAACAACATGTAATTCAATAAATTATTTTAGGCCTGTTATCTAGCAAAGAAATAAGGACACAGAAGCGGCGGAATGGAAACATGCCCCGAAAGTCACAGCTATGGCGTTTGCCGCCTTTCTGTATCCCTTATGTCTTTGGCGTTTTGACATGAATGCAGTTTTCTCGAAATAATTACCGGCTGACTCCCTCCGGAATTTCGCTGTCCTATGAGTTTGGAGGGACTTGCAGCAGGTCCTTGTTTAATGTTGGCGTCTGCTGATGACAATGCTGTTGATGACAGCGCCGATAGCGATGTGGCGAGAGAATTGACGGAAGTGATGTTTTGTCTTAAGTGCGTATCAGCTCCTGTAATCTGATCCAAAGCCAATTAAGCTTGATTTTTTCTTCGTTCTTCTGCATCGGAAAAAAAAAAAAGGAATTTAGTGATTTTACTTTTGTGACACGTTCTGCTGTGCCTTCTCAACTTCGCAGGTTCACAGCCCCACGTACGTGCATCAGGAGGGACCACCGCCGTAGCCATTGAACATCGCTCCGGAAATGAATAAACTCACGTGAACATATGTAGCAAATGGACATATACGTGACATACGTCACCTCTGATGCCACCCGCCCCACACATAATATGTATATCATATAGCCAGTATCTATTGTCATTGCGAATGCGAAAATTGCAATCAAATCCACGCATACGTGATTTTAGGCTTCGCATCAACCTATACAAATAGACTAACCTAACATGGGCGGTCTTACACATGCACTGAAGGAGTGTTTGAGACATTTTTTCTATCGAATTTTTCTTAATTCCAGATGTTTTCTGTTTTAAAATATATTGCATAAGGAATTAATGAGTGGATGAATGAATGAATGAATGAATGAATGAATGAATGAATGAATTCGTTTTTTCCAAGGCAGGACATTGCTTATAAAATGTGTCTTTTAGATCAGGCAAGTACTTATTGATGCGCAAGAAAGACGTGTTCATTCGAAACTGTTGCTCGGAAACGGCATTGACAATAATGTCAGTGGTCATGTATACGCGTATAAATGCAAGCCCCAGTACAGTGTACTTTGTATATATCGCGCTCCAGTAAACTTTCAGCAAGCTATTCCATCTTTTATGGCTCTACGGAAATAACAGGGTAGAGGCGGTGTAGGGTTGTTCGCAATCCGGTTGAGAAAAAGAAAAGCAAACACATAACGCCGATTTTCACAAAGCTGGGGGCATGTAAAATGGCGATCTATCCATGTCGATCCATACCTCATTTATATGGATGGATCCTTTCATATAGAGTACTGGAATGTTACAAGTGATGGCTTTCGTTCGGACAAATGAGTGATTTGGATTTGTGAGCATTGATGAAGGCGCATTGCCATGACGTCTTGTGTGACGTTTCCCACAGTGATCAATCAGGGTGTTGTGAGATACGTGGTGTGCTTACTAGGTCTTACTAGGTCCAAGTGCACGTGGTCGAAACGGGACTCAGGTGAGTGAAATGGTTGATACGCCGTTCGAGTGTGTCGAGAGAGAGAGAGAGAGAGAGAGAAAAGCCTTTATTACACGTTGGGTTCAGGACGCGGAGGCCCCTGGGTCTCCGTACGTCTCCACTGAAATTCAAGTGTTTATGTCCCTCAGGATCATAACACTGGCAGCCCGGCCGGTGGCAGTGGTCTGCACGGCCGGGTCCTTCGAACGCAGCAGGGTCTCCTGGCAGCCCGGCCGGTGGCAGTGGTCTGCACGGCCGGGTCCTTCAAACGCAGCAGGGTCTCCCAGTCCTCTCAGGTCTTCAGTTGCTCTAGGCCCCGCGGGGGAGGGTCCGCCGGGCAGAGGGAGAGGATGTGGAGGGAGAGTGTCGAATGATTTCAGAGCACTGGTACTGCTGAAATGACTGCGCCCAGCGCTGGACAATGGTGTTCCCAAAAGGCCAAACAAACCGGTCGGTGATACGTCGCTGGGTGGCGCGAATTCCAGGTTGGCTTGTGCTTTGCGTCTAACCGAACACCACAAATAGGCAACTGAGTGGGACGAAGGGTCGCGAATTTGCCTTGAAGGTGTCACACGTAAACTTTGACGTGCCATGTGGTGTTCTGGAGCGGCATAATTCTGCCAGTACCAGCGATGACTGTTCGTCTCTTAGTTTGCGTAGCTCAGTGCTGATACGAGAGCGTCGGAGTCCACGCAGGCAGGACTGGCAGACAGTGTGCCGACTCGGGAAAGTATTTCGGCTCCTTCATTCTCGGGTACCGGGACGTGGCGAATGCCAATGGCGAATTCCGATAAAACGTCCGCTTTGGGAGCTTCAGGTTCGGGGCATGAAGATCTGTTTCTGAACATGAAGGTTAACTATTGGGATATGCGAGGATGTAGAAGATGCGGACTTCGAGGAAGAAACCGAAATGCTTGATGGCGCAATAGATTGCCAGCATCTCTCTGCCAAGCGTGCTGTATCACACTACTGCGAGCTTGAGGCGCTTAGACAAGAATCCTACTGGTTACCATGCACATGCGCTGTTTTGCTGCAGTACAGCCCCTACTGCTATTGCAGAAGCGTCCATAATCAAAGGTGATGGAGCGTCCGTAAGGGGAGGCATCAGGAGAATTACGTCGACAATTCTGTGTGTGTGTGTGTGTGTGTGATTTTTTTTAGCTGGGACGCCAATCTGGTGTCCACCCGTTACAAAGGGACTAGCTAACACTATAATCATCATCATCATTATCATCATCGCCGTCGTCGTCGTCGGTCAGTTGCTTCTTTGCTGTTGTGAAAGCGTTGGCGTGTTCCTGATTCCAGCTAAACCCCTTGGTCTTCTTTGCGTCACTGAGGTTGCGTCCGTGAGCGGTTGGAAAATTTCGGCATGGTAGGGAATGAATAGCCGTTGGAAATTGATGACGCTGAGGAAGTCGGGAAGCTTTGAAAAGAAGTTGGGCAGTAAAGTCCTTGACCGCTTGTACTCGCAAATCCAGCGGCAGGTTGGTCTGAGCCGTCACGCGATGACCGAGGAAGTCGAGGCTCTTCACAGGAATATGAATATGTGCGGTTTTAGCACCAATCCGTGTTCTTCAAGGCGCTGCAAGATGAGTCGGAGGAGGTTCTCGTTTTCGGTCGGAGTTATGCTAGCCACCAAGATGCCGCCCAGGTACTAGAACCCAAAAGGCGGTCCGCGATTGACTTCGTCCATGAATCGCTACAAAGTTTATGCCGTGCTTTTCAAGCCATACGACATGCGCACAAACTCAAGAAGACCAAAGGGTTTTTATGGCCGTCTTCGGGATATCACTAAGATATCAATAAGCGGTCATCAAGTCCATCTTGCTGTAGATTTTGGTTCTGGCAAGGCGAGCGCTGAAGTCATGAAGGTCGAGTAGTGGGTATTGATCGAACGTTGCCCTAGCGTTTAGGTTCGTGGTGAGCACCACAATGTCGCCAGTTTCCTGCGTTGTCTTTAGACACTAAATGTAGCGCAGAGGACCAGTTGTTCGACGAAAGGCGTATGATACCGGACTGGAACATATGTTGAAACTCCCGGCGAGAAATTTCTAGTCAGTGTCCAACAAGCCGTTGGGATCTTACGGCGAAAGTTGTTCCAGGGATGGCTATATTATGCATTACCTTGTACATCACCAGGAGCTCAACATTGCGGGCTTCATAAGTGCGGGAAATTCAGCCAAGATCTTGCCATATGCTGAAGTGGGGCAGAAAGATAAAGAGCCAGATTTTACTCCAGCCAAGCACTGCAAGCGACTTGATGTCTTACAGCTGACGGTCACAAACTCTGACGTTCAGGTTGATGTACTCAAAACGTCTGTTCCTAGGATGGCAAACTTGACGTCGGCTGCTACGAACAGCCATCTGAACAGGCGCCTAAGACTAATGCCCACGTCATAGACCGGAATCCGTATGAAGCAATCGCGGTATTGTTGACCGCGTGCAATGCGGATGCGGCGTTACCGCGTCCGTGATCGGGCGTTGCAGGTACCATGGACAGCCTGGCTCCGGTGTTAACTATAGCAGGCGGGCGCCGTAATGCGGTCGACCACGAATAAAAAAATTAGAGGATGACTTAGATGTCTCTTAAGAGATCAATGGCGAAAGCCTACCCTCCCTTTCCTATGATTTGCTTCTCATCGTTTCCTCTTATCGGTGTTCGTTACAGTGCTACATATAATTAAAATTGGCTTACAGAAGAGGAAAGGCGCAGCATATGTCGCACTTTCTCGGGCAAGTGCGCTTGAACAGTGCACCATCACTCCTGTCGCGTGGCGTTCCTTGGCCCGCGTTCAAGTGTGGCATTGTAGATGGTATAGGAACGCGACAAGGACTAATCTCGTGAAATCTCGCGGAATATGACACACGGCGCCATTGGTGACTGACCGGTGAGTTTACGTCCACGAGCAAGGTTGTGTGCAGCGGGTGGCTCATTCCCCGAAACGGTAGGGATACAAGCAGAGGCGACGGTCCGTCTCGTGGGGCTGGCTACTGGGCTGCAGTCTCTCACGTAGTGAAGGACAGCTGCGTCTCGATCAGTGCTGAGCGTCGTTGGAAGCGGTGGCTTCCCAATAGCAGCTGCGAGCTGTTCGGCTTGTGCCTCTAGGGACGACATTCGGTCTGTTTCCTCGGAAACGCGGGCTAAGTCCGTGATTATGCAGTCCGCGATGCGGTCAACCATTTGGGCGAGCCAATCAAGAGTCGCTGCAGGAACTACTCGCGAAGGGTGGGAAGCTGGTTGCTTTGCTTTGTCGCCTAGGAGTTCCACATGCGATGTAGCAGCAGTGTGGGATGTTGGTCACCAAGTTCTTCAGTGCAAAGAAGCTGCTGAAGTCTGGCTTACTCAGAAGTATCAACACGTTGTAGAACCGTGCTCTAGGTGTTGTAGGGGTTTTGAGTCGGTGGAGAGAAAAACATGTTGACTACGATGTTGGCGATGCAGCGACCGCAAGCATATATTTTTGTAGACCGCGGCGTGATGCGCTGGGACTGGAAGCGAGCCTCGACTTGGATGTACAACACTCACGGATTCCTCGGCCAAAAATTCGGAATTCTCAGGTCTGTGGCCATGACGGAATGCGAGCTCGGCGTGTTCAGCTGTTCATGATCGGGCATAGCCACTTTCTGTGTCCGGATTACCAGTTGGTAGCAAGTGCGGTGCTGGTGCGAGAAAGAAAAAATCAGGTCCACACAAGTAAGACCAATTGCTGGGCTGGTTGGTGCATTTCACAGAAAAGGAAAGATTCCGCAACGCTAATAAATACTAAATCACAAATAGACGCAGATAGAACAGGACACAGAATGGAGGTTCAAAGCTGACACAGTTATTTTCCAAGCGAAAGGAACGCGAAAGGTGAGCACGGAAGCGGGGAACAGGAGAAAGGATGTACCTGCAGCATCCGGTGGGACTCGCGCTCCGGGCAGCCGGCAGGATGTCTCAAATGTCCAACAAGCGATAGCGGCGGCGCGGAGAAGAGAGGGATAGAAACCCCGCCGCTTCGAGCTGCCGGCCAACCGGCGCCGTAATGGCGCCACTTCTTCCACGGCTTCTGCCGGCCACGGCGCTTCTTCCGCGCGTCCCCCACAGGGCGTGCCCCACATCTCAATATCCCCGGAGCTGCGCCTTATCATCGAAAATCTTAAAAGGCAGAACTTGAAACGATGCTAATACACCCAACTCTGTTAGGTAAATAACCAATAGTTGAGGTAAAGGCTAATCCTGTTTGACAGAAAAGCAGGTGGATCCGGGTTTTATATGGTCTCTGCTAAGAATTAGGTATGCAGCTTAAAATGTAGGTCTAGATTAATGCACTCTTGAGAAATATAAAGAATGCAGGACGCAACTGAATGATATTGCGGGGTGAATTCGTAGCATTACATGTTAATGAGAGGTGCAGCAGAACTACAGTAGTCTCTGGGTAACATGTGGGTTCCGCTGAATTGAACGGTTATTATAACTATAAATACTGTATTTTGTGTAATCAGACATTTTAAGATCAACATCGGCACAACTCGGTACCAACAATATCATGAAAACTTAGGCTAGAACGGGGCGCGTGAAGCAATTATTCCTTAGAAGTTTTTTCTGCGTATTTGAAAACTCTAACTTGTACTGGACAGAAGAAGAACTTAGTACTTTCAAAATTGTCCTGAAAGCTAGCCATTTGACCTCGTAGATATAGAAACTGTCAACTGATCATTGACCTCCTGTAGTTCTGCTCAAGTTAAAGGGAGGGCTATTATCGAGCACTCAACCTCTGCAAAACATTCCAATGGAAACAAACGACCAAGTTACCTGTTTGCAGCATACGAGCTGTCAAATCGATTGCAACCAATGCTTTATGGCGAAAGCATACCTTCCCTTTCCTATCATTTGCCTCTCGTCGTTTGCCTCTTATTGGCGTTCGTTGAAGTTCTACATATAATTAAAACTGGCTTACAGAAGAGGAAGAAAAAACACGGATTTTTTATTTATAGGAAGGGAAAGGCGCGGTAACTGTCTTGTTTTCTGTGGACACCGCAACCGCGCCTACGCCCACTCCCCGCGACCGTGTCCATATTTGTCACATTTCTCCAGTGCAGTTTCTGCAGTGCTCTCAAAGCCTTTTTTTATTTGCGCTTCTTCCCCTACACGCTTAATGGTTGTTCTGTGAGGGCAGGCAATCAGTAATGATTTACATAGATATTTTGAAGCAGGAATGCATTTAAGGAATACATTTTCAAGCCCCATTGTCCCTCACGTTTCCGTCAACCGGTTGGTTTGGTTGGTTTGTGGGGTTTAACGTCCCAAAGTGACTCAGGTTATGAGAGACACCGCAGTGGAGGCCTCCGGCAATTTCGACCACCTGGGGTTTTTTAACGTGCACTGACATCGCACAGCCCAAGGGCGCCTTGCTTTTCGCCTCTACCGAAAAGCGGCCGCGGAGGCCGGGATTCGATCCCGCGCCCTTGGGCGCAGTAGTCGAGCGCCGTAACCACTGCGCCACCCCGTTAACTGTCTACAAAACCTCCGTAGGTGCGCTAGAGACTGTAAGAGGAGTTTAAAAAATTCTCGTGTGTTGTAGTTGTATTACTTGAAAATATCAAATGAAGAACTGCTTACTGCGTACAGTTGTTTACTTACTACCTTCAACAACGATATTGCGAAGGCAGAAGATTGCTAGTTTTGGAGAGTTTCTAGTCAGGGCACCATGGTGCAAGGATTGGCGCCACCGCTGAAGATGGTGCCACTTGTACACACTGCCTTGATCTGCTCGCGACTCCCGGTACCAGCCACAGAGGGCGCCACGCTCCCATAAACAGTTGGTTTCTCTTCAACCACGTCTGCAACATACGTCTATGCCGCTGGGAACAGGCGACGACAAAGTAGTACGCAGAGGTTCTGCACCGATAAGAGGAGGCTCCGCCTGTTTTAACTCATGCCTGTGGTTGAGTACACGTGTGCCAGCGTGTATCAATACCCAACACTGGTAATAATACACTTTTCAACAACTACCGGGAAATTTCACTGACACCGATCAGTTGTAAACTGCTCGAGTATATTCATAACACTCACATTATGGCCCACCTGAATGAGAATAATTTGCTGAAAAACAATCAGCACGGTTTCCGTCTGAAGCTTTCATGTAAAATACAAGTTTACTAACTAGTAAGCGACATTAACACTTCACTGCACCTGATCCATTGTGTATGATATCTTTGTTGACTCTTCAAAGGTATTTGATCGTGCACTTCATAAATGATTATAAATAAAAATGCGCAATCTGGAGCTAGATAACAAAACAACAAGATGGCTTGAAGAATTCCTCTTCAACTGCATTCAGGTGGCGAAAGTGAACGGTAATATTTTCGGCCCAACACCTGCCAGGTCTGGTGACCCTCAAGGGTTAGTAATAGGCTCGCTTTTATTTTTAATATATATTAATGATATAACTGCCACTATTCTGCAGTACGACTTTTTGCCGATAATTGTACAATCTACAGAGATATAAAAAGACCTAACGACAAAATTAATTTGCAATCTGACCTTGACAAGCTAACGGAATGGTGGTGCAAATGGCAGAGGGAAATTAATATAGAAAAGACTAAACATATATAGTTTGACACAGGTTGAAAGTCTCCTCCCAATATTTACACGATAAAAAATGTTTTAATAGGCTCGGTCTCATCGATTAAATACCTCAGCGTCTACTTAAATTCTACCCACATGGAATGACAACATTGTGCAATTACGTCTAAATCGCCAAAAAAACTTGGTTTTCTGAAGCGTAATTTATATCTGGCTGAAAGGGACACCAGTCTTGAGGCTTAATATTTTCTTGTACGTTCTTCCTTGGAATATGCATCAATAATTTGCAACCCTTACCAAATATTCCTAACTAACATTCTTGAATCCGCGCAAAATAAAGCTGCTCAATTGATTTTGCCATCCTATTCGCGAAATCAAAGCGTTTCATCTCTGAAGGAAACACTCAAAATGTCATCACTATCAATACGCAGAAAGTTCGGCCGTTTATCGTATTTTCAAACGCTCTATCACAGTACCACTCCGTTTGCCCAGTCGCATATTTTACCACCACCTCATACGTCCCATTGCATTGATCATGTCTATAAAGTTAACCTAATTTTTGACCAAACGAAAAAATACAATCACCATTAATCTTATCAATGAAAAAATAAAATGAATTACCACCCAGAATCGCCACGATAACAGAATCATTTTTATTTCAGTCAGCATTGCTACCTTTCCTGGAGTCATCACACTTTTCGTAAATATATTGGATCGCACTGCTGTATTTCTTATTTTGTATGCTTGTCACCGTGAGTGCATTCTGCCTATTTGTGAACATATTGTGATATGATATCTCTGGGCATGTCGTTAAGGAGTGCGACTTCACCATCAGCATTGTTTTTTTTTCTTTGCTTGCTTGTTTGTGTGCTTAACAAAGAAAAAAAAAACTGTGTAGTGGCTTATGTCCCCTCTATGTAATGCCCAAGGGGGGCCATAGTGTATCTGAAGAAATAAATAAAGATAAAGCAGGTAAAGTAGTAACCTTCGACCGCAGTTTCTTGTATATATAATGCTAACGGGAAACGTAAACGAATCGAGCACTCTGGATCAGTTAGGAGTATAGAAAAGAAAAATTGCTTATTCGCGAGAGCAATGCTCTAAAGGTGAGCTGCGCTAACAAATATAACCAGAGACGATTTGGTGAGACAGGAATATTTAAAACATATTTAACGACTGCGTCAAAATTTAATGTAATATGATTGGAAACGAAGTTGTTATATTGCCTGGTTCATTTTACTGAGAAGCTCTTAACTACTTTACATCAGTGGCACCTACCGTCATGCAGCCTTCTCGTCACCTCATACGTGAACCAGGGAGGGCCTCCACCTTTTCCTGCGTCCATTAGGGCGAACATCTGTTGCAAGTCCACTTTGATGCTACTTATTGCAATGGTAATGATGCAGTCAAGGGAAGCAGGGCTTAAAGTGATCGTAAACAGTAGTGACTAGTAGGTACCATCTCGTATGTTACGTGTAAGTGCAGTGTGTCATACTGCTTTTTTGTATGACGTTTATGTGAAGAGGTTTATAGTGAAAAAAAAAATGCAGTATTCATTGGGGACAGGAATTATTAGGGCGAACGGTACCGATATGAAGAAGCATATGCACAGCGAACTTTGTACAGGGTCATCCACTTCAAGATATAACATGGTCATGCTTTCAAGGCAATATTGCGCCTCCCGCAGACGCATATAAAAGCAAAGCTATGGATTGACAGAGGGACCAGGAGGGGATGCTTTGCATGGCCGGTCACTTCGATTTATTACGCGGTCGGTTCGGATGCAATGGCGTTTTGAAAGCAGTGACCGTGTTATAGCTAGAAGTGGAGGAGCCTGTACATCGTGTTTTTTTTGTACCTACCGAAATTTGCTTTGATTAATTGCTAGCGTAGTGGCTGATTCGGCGGGTCCTGCTGCCTGTGGAATATAAGAGAAATCTGAAATGAAGGAAGTGCATTCAGATAAGATGTGTAAAGTGTTTTAGTCTCAGTGAGAAGCGAGGTCCATTAAAAGTGACCTTTAGAACACAATTTCTCTAACTACACTGCATTCGCGCCTGGGACATTGAAGAGAGAGCCTGAGAGTCCAAGGAGAGAGCTGGCGTCGGCGTTGGATAGGAAAACACACGTCACTCTCGTGCGGAGAACCTACTTCATGACGGCGTTGAATGAATGAACATATGTCAAGTAACGGTGTGTGATCTGAAACAATTATAGGAGATAGGATGTCTCAATTGAATTACCTTTAATCATTTGTTTTATGTGTATAAAATTTGTATGTAGGTTAGCCGTGATTTGAAATCACGACCCTGCTGTCGCGGACAACGCACGCTGCTGACTAAGCCACGAAGAAACTTTTGTAGAGTCTTGATAACAAGCCGATTTATACGTGAACCACGTAGACTATCTCACGTAAAGTGGCATCTTACGGCTGTAGTTTATATAGTATGTATGTGATTCGTTCGAGTGGTTTTTATTACGGGAGAAATAACTGGGCTAGAAACAAAATGCACGCTGGCCTTTCTATTCTTGAGGTATCATAGCCGAGTCGTAATAAAGCGGCCACTGTAGGAGGAGGAGGAGGAAGATGAGGAGGAAAGGCAGGGAGGTTAATCAATAAAATCAACCGGTTTGCTACCCTGCACTGGGGGAAGGGGATGAGGGGATATAAAAGTTGTGAGAGAGGGATAGTTGAAGTTAATACAGTCACATAACAGACACGCCACATCACATCACGTTACAGTCATGCAATAGCAAACTCATAGTCTTTCGATTAGGCCTGTGCTTCTCATAAAGCGGAGCAGTGCCTGGGAGGCCACTGTAAATTATTCACAATAGCATAAGCCATAGCTGGAAATGATGGTGAAGCGGTCCATGCCATTCCGACTTAGTGTTTTCAGTCCCAAGCCGTCTTTCACAGCAGTAACCGCGCGTATTCTTCGATTTTCCAATGTGGAAGAACTCCACAGAATCACAAGCCTCTGCGGAAAATATTCTTCTAATTTATACCTGTTTTCTCCTTTGGGCGGCAGTAACAAGTGGATGGCTCCTTTCTATTTTAGATTATTTAATACATACTGCGTACTCATGTACACGAGGTATGCAGCAATGATCATGCATAAATGCAACATTAGAGCAAATATAGGTTGGCTAGTATGAAGACGGTAGTGCTTTCTAATCAGAAAGAGACAATTCACACCGAAAACAAATTTTGGTTGGCTAGTATGAAGACGGTAGTGCTTTCTAATCAGAAAGAGACAATTCACACCGAAAACAAATTTTGGTTCAGCTATGACTGACCACGGAATAAAAAAAAAAACATGTTTCTAAAACTACCAGATTCTCCTAATAGAATGCGTGAGTCAGTATGGATTTTCAGACTGAGATAGCCAGGCTACGCTACACTGTTATTCAATTTTTAAATATGCAATGTAAATATGTAATGCAGCTAGCAATGTTGTGCAACGTAGCTAGCAATGTAGTGCAGCTAGCGTTAAAGCTTACTAGTCCCACGGTGAAAATCTCGCGTTCGCGAGATCTGTCCGCGAGACGTCCCAATAGGTTCTGACGTCAACATAATTTCCCCTTTTGGAGAGTTTGGCCTTCGATCATTCTCGCATGTCGCGGAGAGGAGTTCTCAGATGCCCAATTCGCCGACGAAGAAGGCAAGGAAAAGAAAGAAAGAAAGATATAAAATTTTAACAAGTGCACTAACACGCTAGATGGAGATAGAAAAAGGAGGAGGAGTGCCTCCACCATTAAGCTCTTAAGCAAAGCTGAGTGCAGTCTTGCCATTGTGTGTGTGTGTGTGTGTGTGTGTGTGTGTGTGTGTGTGTGTGTGTGTGTGTGTGTGTGTGTGTGTGTGTGTGTGTGTGTGTGTGTGTGTGTGTGTGTGTGTGTGTGTGTGTGTGTGTGTGTGTGTGTGTGTGTGTGTGTGTGTGTGTGTGTGTGTGTGTGTGTGTGTGTGTGTGTGTGTGTGTGTGTGTGTGTGTGTGTGTGTGTGTGTGTGTGTGTGTGTGTGTGTGTGTGTGTGTGTGTGTGTGTGTGCGTGTGTGGAGCGTAGTTGTCGCCAGTAACTTTCACAAATTAACTGCAAAACCTCTCATTCAGCAGCGATCTGTGAACTGCGGGTAGAAAAAGCGAAATATGTTATTTTGCTGCATAAGAAGGCAACATTTCTTTAAGCTATTTACGGAGACATCGCTCATGATGGCATGGCTTTAAAGAAAGGGAATTTTAGGTCACCAGCAAGCTGACATATTGCTCAGATACCTACGAAACAGCTTAGCGTCCCGACAATATTATAAAGACGCACTTTTCTTCGGGCATATCTAGCAACTCAACATGAAAAGATTATCGGATATTACTTCTCGTGCCGTGAGTACCAAACTGGGATACAAGATATTACCGTAACTCTTCAAAAGATTTTTTTTTCTTCTACTGTAGGGACACACACCTTCTTAAGACCATGACAGAGAGAAGAACACTAGATTACTTGTTTCGAGAAAGTGTCATTTTTGACATGCGACTGTTTGTTTCGAGAAAGTGTCATTTTTGACATGCGACTGTTGGCAGATGAGAAGTTGAGAGGGAAGAAGGCCGGATCCTCTGTAAGGCACGAGGGAAGACAGAGAGGGATGTAGGGAAAGGTGTGAAAATGTGGATGTAAAGGTGGATACAGCGAGGGTATTACACACATAGAAGAGGACGCAGAGGAAATATAACCTAATCCAAACACATTTAACGCCGCGCCAATCGCACTAATCGCCTGTAGCATTTTTAAACGCCTTGGATACCTGAATAACGGCCTGGGCGGCGAGTTGGTGCATGATGGAATTGAACGGCGGCGCAACACGGAAACGGTTTCCGTGTTGCGCCGGTCCGTTTCCGTGTTGTGACCGTTCCGTTCCGTTCCGCCCGTTCCCGACCGTGTTGCGCCCGGCGGTGCTACAGCGCAACACGGTCGTTTCCGTGTTGCGCCGCCGTTCAATTCCTGCCTTGGATACCGTTTTCTAACAACATCTGAGGTGCGTCATTTGCACAGAACTTTAGTCACTGCGATAAATAACATTTGTTAGGGGAAAACCAAGTTGTAGTGAAGAGGTAACGCGCCCGAGCCCCGTGTGTAATTTCTATCTCTGGGATTTCCCGTTCGGCTGCAGTTTTGCTCTCCGACGCTTTCTTTCTTAACAAGAGGAGCGCATCCACTCCTGCTGAGGTCGAAAGCTGCAAATGCCGCTTTGCAAGGACGCGGGAATTCTGGAAAAAGGAGCGAAGGGAGAGATGTATACAGCCTTAAAAGACTCTCTTATAGCATTCCTTCACTCCCAAGAAAAAAAAGAAAAAACAGCGAGAGCGGGAAATTTGAAAAGACAAAAAAAAAAAAAAGTTCAAATTACTAGCACTGTCGCGCAAAAATAACTTTATTATAAAGGAAACAGTATTTGTTCTTTGATAATACGGTGCTTTTTCATGAAGCATAGGAGCCAACGAGCCAAAAATATAACCAAAATAACTGTTATTTCCTGCCGCCTGTAACACAGCATTGAGTTATTCAAGAAACGTATCTCTGTATCATGGTGCAGTTGAGGGCTGACTGATGATAATGCCTCTTTTTTTATTTTTCATGAAAGCACTTCCAACAATTCTCTTGTACGTTGGCTACAGTTAGCGCAGTATTTTCCCATGTCTGACCAAGCGTTTTTATGCCCTGTTCAGGACAATATAAACCACCGTCCTGCTAGTTCAACATGTACGTTCCCTTATCAAAATTAATTCAGTATGCTACGGTCGAACCCAAAACAACCCCACAAATTGTGATCTGTCTCACACGCTGTGAATAGTCACCGACGTTTCAAAGTTAGGACTTGCCCTGTATATTTGAGTCACTGGGAAGTTTTGTTTCCTCTTCAAGGCCTCTAATGAGTACGGTACTCGAGGCGATAGCGCGGCCGGATTCCCCTGTTATCTTCTTGTCGGTGTTATCAAATAATCTTTTGGTCAGCTTTCCTGAAGAACAGGGGCGCGTGAAACCTTGATTCTTATTTTGGTTGGTTTGTGGTGTTTAACGTCCCAAAGCGAGGTTCTTACTTTACCCTTGTTCGATATGTCCACGTGTTATTATACACACAACCGTAACTTAAGTGTGCCTAACGTACAACACGTTAACACGCGTAATATTTTGGAGAATATGTGCAATGCGGGACACACGGGCAGTATCATTTTAGTCCGGTACTCCGTTTGTTCAGCGTCAGCATTCATATTTCAGCAACCCCTGACGCTGACCAAGAATTGTTCACAAGCGTTTTTTACTACACGTGTGCGAAAACCTGCAGCAAAGAAGCAACAGAAAAGCAGGCCCTTCCGCGTCGGAATGCATTCCGCATTTGATTGCAGAAACACTCTACCCTGCGTTCTCATGTGGCGCCTTTTTTGAGTTCAAAAAGCGCTCTTTGCCGGACAGGTTTACGAAAACCGTTTGTTGAAAAGTTGCCGAGAATGGTCACCGGCATTAGGGACCAACTCACTGCGTAGTTTAGCGACTGGGAGGTGTTCCGTTTTCTTGACAAGGCTTCTAAAGCGAATGGCTTACGCGGCGATAGCGATACTGTTATCGCTATACGGTGATACTGTTATCGGTCTTATCAGAGATTCTTCTCAGAAGATTCTCTTATAAGTACCTCTTGCAGATAGAGTGGAGCGTGAAACTTGGATTCAGTAGTGGGGGCAGCAGCTGCCGCACAATATAAGGCTCGGATACATGTTCGCCTTCTCCTTAAGACATATGCTAGAGGAAAATCATCTTTTGAGGCAGATTCGTTTGTTCGGAAACTTTCAACTTTCGGTCTCGTTTGTCGCTTTACATTCGCGTGCTGTTTTTTCCTTCTCTTTTACGCTCGCAAATTCGACCCTCGTTTTACTGATGTGGTAGCGCTTTGCATCGCAACTGAATAAAATGCGCCAGCCATTGATGAGCTCGTACTAATTCACAAACTCATCGCCATTCTACAGATAACAGAACATACATGTATGACAAAACCATTCGTTTTAACGATAGTGGAACTATTGGAATTGAAAAACATATGTTCTCGCTGGGTTCAGCGGCTGTCCGTGAACCCTATATGCATGATGACCTGCAAAGGTTTTTTGGAGGGGGGGGGGGGGGGTGGAGGAAGGAAAGGGGGCGATTCTATATGATGCTTTCGTGAAGTAATCTCGGGTGTAAAACCATTGCTATTTTGTTTTGAGCTTGGAAGCACGTGACAGTCGGTGTAATGGATGTCCGTGTAAACGGTAACCAAGATGCACGAGTGAGTGCGTGCACAGTAAAGAAATTTAGAATTCTGTCGCTATCGCCTTGAGCGCATCCTAAGCAAATATGCTATAAAACTGCTGTTCAACCCCACAGAGAGCACGCAAAGGTTCGGTATTGATTGGTAAATATAATTTATTATTATATATACAGAGAATACAGAGACGCCTACCTTCCCGGGCCACGGGACATGGAGGGGGTTCGCATGTCGGTGGACGATGCATTGTGGAGCAGAAGTGCTTCATTCTCATAAGGCACACGCTGATCATGTGATAGTAGTGACACGACTGAAATTTACGCTGCATGAGGCTCACTGCCACTGCAATCGCTACACAGCGAATTGTTGAGCATCTCAAAAACAAACGCTCTTATAAGTGTCACTGTAGTAAAAAAAAATTACGAGGTACTTTAGCGACTAAAGTAGTCAAAGGCGAAAGCCTGAGTGCCGCATTCTGCTGCGCAACTGGCACTAATCAGTAATTATTTTCTGAATTATTCATTAGTCGAATAATTGATATATAAATAATTGACTATTTAGACAATAAGTAGGTATCTACTTAGACATTAATTTGTTAGTTATTGATTTGTTTAATTAGTAATTAATTATTATTTATACATTAGTTAATTAGTAATTGATCTTTGATTGGCATATAGCCTTATAAGGCACGCATTTGCGCATACTGTGGTGTTGCTCTGTGGCTGGTCGAGACCTCATCCTGCCTCGGCCAATCAAAGCCTCCGCAAAAACAAGGACGCATTTTGTCCACGACAGCATGATCCATTAAAGGCTTTCGCCTGAAAAATTAGGCACGGTGCTACGACGTCACTCCATGAAACGGCCAAATCGGTTGATTTAATGTACTTGCATGTGTTGTAACGAGGCACTGTGCACAAGTCTCACGTTAGCAGCTATCGACATTATTATTCTCTATCTCTCCTCCATTGCACCAAAGATACGGCAGATGCCAACAATAGAGAATGGGTAAAACGGATATGCTCATTATCTGTACGAGTCAGTGTGGGGCGTTACTCTAATCAATGTGACTGCTTCACGAGTCTCCATTTGCCCTGCTCTTCCGTGTCGCGGCCGACCTTAGTCGATTGAAACAGGAAGCATTGATTGAGATCACACTGAAAATTCAGCGTAATGTAAGTATACCTGCTTCTTCGCTCGCTGATGACTCAGGTGATTCCTGTTAATAATTTAAAATCACGATCAGCACCTTGCATAGGTAAATCAGAAATGTGAGTTTCGAAAGCAGCACGCAGGAAACCAGTGATGTTTTACAGTCGCTGAAGAGAGCAACAGTTTGTGATAGGTAGCGAGGCGCTGGAGGTGGTAACGGAATGCGTCTGCGAAGGACAGGCAGCAACCACAGACCGGGGCACGAGAGTGAATAAAAAAAATAAGAATTATGGGGGGGGGGGGATTTAACGAAAACGCCATAGGTTTAAGTTTAAGAGGCAGGAAGAGAACCGAGATGGTTAGTCAACAAATGGAAGGTAATAACGTCCTAGTCGAAGTAAAGAGGAAAAAACAAGTATAGGTCGCGTAGAAAGCGTAACAAGGATAGGAGAAAGATAGGTGGGCGGATGATATTGGGCAGCTTTCGGGGATTAGGCGGCTACAGCAGGCACAGTACATTGAAGATGGTTGAAGGGATATAGAGAGGCATTTGCCCTGCAGTCAGTGTAGTCAGGCTGATGATGAAATACGCCTCAAAACATTACAAACGCTTTGATATAACATTACAATTGCGGATTTACTATTGCCTTCATATAATGACTTGAGACGACGCTCCTCTTTTAAAAGTGTTGGTGAGAAAACGCGATTAAAATAGCGGATTCTTGTTAATTTGAACCCGTTTTAAGGGCGGCTGAGGTAAACTCCATTTTGTGTTTCTGATGAGTAAAAATCGGCCCTGTAGCTCTTCCTCTTTATACCGATGCTCAGCCGAGAGCAATGAACGCACTTTTTTCTTAGGATACCATATTTAAAAAATAATAAACGTATCCCTGTCATTCGAGTCAAGCTTGAGACGGCCTCCGTGATCGGTCTGGAAGTGAACGGTGAGGTAGGCTAGCTTAAGAGATACACGTGAATAATCAGTATCGACGTCGGAGTACATCGCTTACCGGTGGTGGCGATACCGGAATTTAATGTTTTAATTTTTTGTACACTCATAAGAGCTCCGTGCTTCGGGAAAGTGCCGACTTAGTCCTTATACTATGGTAATCTATCGATGAGATCAGCTTCAATTTGTCCTCGACGAGCTCTTATTTTAAGATTTGGTTGATTCGAGATGAGGCATGGTACCATTGGCATAAACTATATTGAAGCAGCAGAATCCTTATTTCAAATTCACCATAATGCGAATAAAGTTACGGTTCTCACTGAGTGTGCCCTATCGAGTAATGACTGGACTTTTATTGCGAAAGCAATACTATGGCAGCCGAAGTGAGACCTCGAGTGGCCGCAGCTACGCCGTGAAGAGACGTAGCTAAATTCTCCTAATAAAAAGATCAGCCTGCCGCGAAATTTGAATTCACGTTACTCCTATGCCATGGGCAGGAGCGGCCAACTCGGGTCGCTCCTTTTATATGGGAGGGTGATATCAGAATCAGCCTGCCAGAACTGTTTGCATTCTCGTTACCGCTACGACACGCAGGCACGTCCATACGGCTTGTTTGAAGCGTGACTATATGTGGGCTGGTAACTTACGCTCTCGCGTCATACATATCCTTAAATAATGAGCTTAAGTGTCCCCAATAATGTAGCACCTTACACTGACAGGGCGTGATAGGGGAATAATGCAGCAGGCAAAAGAAGCTTCCGCCGTTGCTTTCGCAATTCAACTAGGGTTACCCAGAGCTAAACGCAACTAATTTTTAATGTAATCAGCTTATCGCGCACTATGTCACTTTGGGCAGGACATTTGAGATATTACCTCTGGAAATGATTTTCAGATGTTTTGGTCCTCATTCTTAAATAGCAACTGCATAAACAATATGGGAGAGCGTAAAGGGAAAATACAGCGTCGTTCAGGCGGAGGCGTTGTCCTGTTAGAATACCTACGCATGAACGTCGGAAATGGTAGTATGGTAGGAGAGTGAAATGGTAGGAGAGTGAAAAACCTTTACGAGGGAACGGAAGGAGAGATACACGACAGAATCGGGTGATTGGGGTGGCTGTAACTGCTGTGGGGCCCTGCACCACGTATCCGTAAGGCCCGTGCGCGCCGCGCATTCGAAGGCCGCGCCACTATCCCAATGCCCCCTGCGCGGTGCCTGTTTCCCTCTCCCCGCTCGTTCGGGGATAACCGGTCCCGCGCGAGGGGGCTATAAAGGAAGCCTCACGCCGCCGTCGCTCTCTCTGGGTCCCTGCCTCCTCGTTCCTGCTTCGCTCCTGCTTCGCGCCTTGAGCTTCTGCACGGAAGACGACCAGCTTTGCTGGAATTGCAACCAGCCGGGCCACGTGGCACGAGAGTGTCAAGCAAGGCGTATGCAGGGAAACGCGGACCGCTGGCGGCCATAACTGGTAACACCAGCCTGTCGCCGTCGGCGGGAGAATTTCGTGGTAGCCACGGCGGAAAATGGGAAATGTACTCCCACGCCGCGTCACCGGGCGACCGCCCCGGGGGCGCAGAGGCTTCTGTCCCCCTCGCCTGTAGAGCGCAAGGAATGTTGTCGCGCTCGAGCCCTTTTATGCTAGTGCGGTTAGCTGGTCAAAGCTACTCGGCACTCGTTGACACGGGCTCAACTCTGTCATTGGTCGGTGATGACGTTTTCGAGGCCTGCCGTAGATGTAACATCCGTGCCAGGCCAGCCGAAACCCCTTTGAGCTTAGCAGCAGGGAAGACAAAAGCGGAGGGAGCGGTACGTCTGGTCCTGCGTTTTGACGGCAGGAAGCGGAGGCATCGCTTCGTCTATCTGCCCGGCTTAGCCATACCAGTTATTCTGGGAAGAGATTTTCTTTCGAGCGAAGGCATTGTGCTTGACATGGGGGAGAACGGCTATCGCTACAGCCCCTTCACCCCCCTCATTCCCTTTGTTGGCGCGCCCAAACAGGAATGCGTCGCTCAGCGAGCGAGCGTCCACGCTTTTGTGGCAGACAGCTCCCCCGCGACACTGAATGGTAGCCCATTAGAAGCAATTATCGCGTCCTTCTCAGGAACCGGTAGTCAGCGCCGAAGGCTCGTGGAAACTTTACTCCCGTTTTCGGATTGCTTCACAGAGAAACCAGGCAGAACCGACTTGCTTCAGCACGAGATCGAAACGGGTGATGCGCGCCCTTTCAGATGTAACCCGCGGCCGTTAAGCGCGCATAAGAGACAGCTTCTCGACAGCGCCCTTGACGAGATGATAGATACCGGCGCGGTGAGACCCTCACAAAGTCCCTGGGCGTCCCCAGTGGTTCTAGCGCCAAAGAAAGATGGTTCGGTCAGGCTGTGTGTTGATTATCGAAAGCTCAACTCACTGACGCCTACGGTTGCGTACCCTTTCCAGTCGATCGAGGCTGTAATGTACGCGTTAGGGAACGCAAGGTTCTTCACAGTCCTGGATGCAAGCAGAGGGTACCTGCAGATTGAGGTGGCGGAAGGTGACATTCAGAAAACCGCATTCACCTGTCACCGCGGGCTCTTCGAATTTACTCGACTCCCGTTTTGTTTGTCTAATGCACCGAGCACGTTCATGCGATTGATGGACATCGTGCTGGGCGATGCAAGGTTCAACTACGCGATGGCGTACCTCGACGACGTCGTGATATTCTCACAGTCGTTCGAAGAGCATCTCATTCACCTGAATTCCGTTCTTGAAAGAATGAGACGTGCGGGTATAACGATCAACCCAAAGAAAGTGCAGTTGGCATCAAAGAGAGTGAACCTCTTGGGATTTGTGGTTGATGATGGCACTTTGAGACCGAACGATGACAAACTGCAGGCAATTCTGAACTACCCCTGCCCGGCGGACGTGAAAAGCTTGCAGAGGTTTTTGGGAATGGTTGCCTTCTACAGACAATTCATCCCTAGTTGTTCAGAGCTCGCTAGGCCGTTGAACCAGCTGTTTCGGAAAGGCTCGAAGTGGGTCTGGGGCAAGGAACAGAACGACGCTTTTGTTGCCTTGGCTCGCGCGATAGCGAACACCGCTAGTTTGCGCCTCCCCGACCTGAACAAGTCGTTTGTCTTGCAGACAGATGCTAGTGATGCCGGTGTAGGAGCTGTTTTGTTGCAGGAACACGAGGGCAAGCTGCGCCCTGTCGTGTTCGCTAGCCGCACGCTCACATCGGCGGAGCGGAATTACTCCGTGACCGAAAAAGAATGCCTGGCGATAATGGTTCCATTGTCAAAGTTCGACATCTACCTAGACGGAGCGGTTTTCACCGTGCAGACAGATCACCAGGCACTTTCGTGGTTAAAGAGGCTGAAAAACCCCGCAGGCAGACTCGCGAGATGGGCGCTGACGTTGCAACGTTACGCGTACGCCGTTGAGTACCGCCGGGGCAGCATGAATAAGGTGGCCGATGCTTTATCGCGCGCACCGTTGAAGGCGGGCATAAGCGCAGAAAAGGCGCAGACCAGCATTACTGAAGGCGGCGTCGCCGCTAGTGGAGAGGAGGAGAGAGCGGACGCGATTATCGCGCCCTACGTAGTTAAAGAGTGAAAGGAGGCGGACAGAGTTGCCGCGCGGTGCTGCGAGAGAGAGAAGGCGCAGCAGCTGGTGGCGGCGACTAGTCGCCTGCCAAAAAGCGAGGCAGAGAGAAATCTGTCATGGGGAGTAGCGGTCAGTAGGGAAGAGCGAAGTGAGGCCCAGAAAGCAGACGGTCTATGCCAGCGGGTGCTGACAGAGCTTGCGAGTAGTGCAGCTTGCACCGGGAACGCTGAGGGCAAGTACGACGCGTATCTGCTGGGCGATGATGGCTTACTGCTCCGCTACATCCCCCGACTTGACGAGGAAGAGGCGATTGCATCCCCCTTCCGAGTCGTGGTCCCGAGGAAGTTGCGGAAACGATTCCCCCAGTACTTCCATGACTCAGCGCTGGCAGGCCATGGCAGCGGCAGTAAGACTTACGACAAGTTATGCCGTGTCGCGACCTGGCCAGGTATGAGAAAGGATGTGCTGGGTTACGCCCGTACATGTCCTGTTTGCCAGGTAGCTAAGCCTCGGGCGGGGAAACCCGCTGGCATGATGAAGCCGGTAGTTAGCAACTATCCGTGGCAAGTGGTCGCGTGCGATATCATGGGACCCCTCCCTCGCTCCGCGCGCGGACACCAATATATCCTGGTAATAACGGACCACTATTCCAAGTGGGTTGAGGTTTTCCCCCTTAGGAAGCTTGTGTCAGAACGGATTTGGGAGAAACTGCTGGAGACATTCACTCGTTTCGGTTTCCCTTCTGACCTGATTACAGACAATGCCTCGTATTTCACAAGCAAAGTCTTTGTTTATTCCTGTCGGGCGCTTCAAATCCGCCACAGGAAAACGAGTCCCTACCACGCTCAGAGCAACATAACTGAGAGAGTAAATCGGAATGTTAAGAGTATGCTGGTCGCGACGACCGAGCAGCACAGAGATTGGGACGCACGGCTGTCCGAACTGGCTTTCGCCACTAGAACAACCGTGAACAGGTCGGTGGGTATGACACCTGCTTACTTGAATTTTGGGAAAGAGATCGCTTTTCCGCTAGAGAACGCCCTACTTGACGCGTCGGGGCCCGCGCCCCCTCCGCTTACGCAGTACGCGGCAAAGCTCCGCGAGCGCCTTGAGGCAGCGTAGCGCGCGGCTCGTGAAAAACTCGATGTCGCGCGCATGGAGCAAGCGGATCAGTACAACAAAGGTCGTCGTCACGTCGTTTTCAACACGGGCGACTTGGTACTGAAAAGAACGCACCCGCTTAGTAACGCAGCGCGTGGTTTCGCCGCGTCGCTAGCGCACAAGTGGGTTGGACCGTTCGAAGTTACGGCACGGACTACGCCACTCACCTACCAGCTGCGGTTGTTGGCGAGTGGTGAAACCGCTGGTCCGGTGCACGTCGCAGACTTGAAAGCTTACCACCTTCGCAAGAACGATAACTGCGAAGCGGGGGAAGCTCAAAGCCATGCAGCGATCTCCCCCAAAGTAAGGCGTACAGGTAGCAACCCGGTTCGCAACCGACGCTATAACCTAAGGCCAAGGTAGTGCACTACTTTGTCTAACGTCTTTGCTTCTTTCAGAATGCATTCTGATAAGATTTTGCAGCAGCCAGATGAACTACCGTCGCTCGGGCGGGAAACCGCACCCAGCGCATGGTTCAAGGAGGGGCCACATAAACAGGGGGTACCCCCCTAGTTTGTAGTGGTTTGTGGCCCATCATTGTGACCAGCGCGGCCATGCTGGCCGTCTTCAACGAGTCTGGATTGGAGCCCGCTGCCCAGGTCTGGAGTACGGGCCTCAGGAAGCCAGGTGTGCCCGGGGCGGAAACGCCTGCTGCAATGTGCATCCAGCACGGCGCCACGTGGAAAGGGGTCAACGATGTAGAGCAGCAGCTCAGGGCCGCTGCCAGGCGTATCCATGGCCGAGCCCAGCTGCGCTGTGACCCCGAGGATGTGGCCGCTGCCGGAGAGGGACCAGTCGGGACAGTCCCGCCATGCCTGCTGCTTCTCCCGTCACACGAACCAGCTGAGAGGGCATCCCGCCAGAGCCAGGCGACAAGTCTCCCTATTTTACGTCGACCCGGGCTCGGACATGGACATGGCCCGGCTGTTGGCGTAGCCCGGGTCGGACGCTGAGGGGGGGGATGTGGGGCCCTGCACCACGTATCCGTAAGGCCCGTGTGCGCCGCGCATTCGAAGGCCGCGCCACTATCCCAATGCCCCCTGCGCGGTGCCTGTTTCCCTCTCCCCGCTCGTTCGGGGATAACCGGTCCCGCGCGAGGGGGCTATAAAGGAAGCCTCACGCCGCCGTCGCCGTCTCTTCGTCCCTGCCTCTTCGTTCCGGCTTCGCTCCTGCTTCGCTCCTGGCTCTCTCCACGGAAACGACCCGCAGCCACCCGGACGACGACCCCGGACAGCCTCGACGAAGCCCGCGCTTACGTGAGATAAAAGATGTTTGTTATACGGCCCACTGTGTGTTTGTCGTGCGCATCTCTCGGGCAGAGGAACCGCCCACACTGCATTATTAGTTACTCTTTTCAAAAACATTTTGCGGCCTTGCGTTCTGGGGGCGAAGTCTCACAGTCACCGGGGAAGAAAATATTTTCGACAGGAATGTGGACAGTGGGCCTCTAAATTACCGCCCTTTTTTTTTTCTCAGCAAAGCATATGGTGATGTAGTTAGAAGTGGTCACGTCTTCGTTTTCGCGCTTTTTTTTAAGGCGAAAGCCTTTGCCTCATCATTGTCTTCAGCAAGTGCCACGCTTTTGCGGCGGCTCTGATTGGTCGAGACGGGATGACGTCATGGAGGTCTCGACCAATCACAGAGCACCAGCGCACTATGCGCGAATGCGTGCCTTATATGGTCATAGGCCAATTAATGACGAACTAATAATAATGGCTATTTTATTAACTAATTACTGATTTATGATCACTAATCAATTATTAATTATATTATTACTAAATAATAGATAAGTGGGTAAGACTTACTGAATGCTAATTCAGTACTAATTCCTAATTAATTACGAATAACCGAGTGCTAATCACTGAATAATAATAATAATGACTAATTAATACATAAATAGCTAATAATTCCTAATTAGTGTCAGTTGCGTAATTATTTAATATAATTACTAACTAATGCCGCGCACCTGGTAAATTCAATCACGCAACAGTAAAGACCAACAGCGAAGATACAACGAGCGCGGTCTCGTCTCTGCCCAGCAGAATTCACTGAATAAATGCACTCGCAGAATATGAAACAGTAGCCGCTCGCTTTACTCGTAGCAGCATTCATCGCTACATGCGCAACAGTCGCGTAGCAGAATGCAGCCCTCAGGCTTTCACCTTTCATCACTTTAGTCGCCAAAGTGTCCTCGAATTTTTTATTACCTTCTATCATGCACCAATAGCCCACCAAAATGCTTTCTTGGAAGTCAAGAAAACTGTCTAAATGTATTGTTAGGTGTAAAGACGTTGGTAAACACTGTTCGGCGTCGATCGAATTCGCCTCAAATAATTACATGTAATAATCTCAAGCAATATCGACCTATTTCTCTAAGACCCTTGGCATTGGTGTTCTGTTCCAGCTGCAGCGCAGTTCAAGGCAGCCACGTACGGCCACCTCCGAGTTGCTTGAGCAAGGCCACGAAATGTTACGGCCAACAAGATTAGCACTAGCTGTAACGCTAGTGGTGATCAGCGTCATCCACGGTTCGAGTTCCGCAAAGCTGCCGATAGATGGCAGCACAGAGAGAAGTCCTCAGTTCCCACCGAAGCTGGCTGCTTCAAATGGCCTCATGGACATATGGGACGACGGATTTAGAATCGATGGAGCCAAAGAAGGTAAAAAAAAAAAAGACTTTATGAATGCTTTCTTCTAGGGAACAACAACCATTGCTGGGGCTCAGCGGCTACGACATAGCGCTGTTGAAGACGAGGTGATGGGTTCAACCTAATGGAATTAACCTGACCCCAAAGGTCAGGAGCATTCGCTGGTCCAGAACGTTCGTCACCATGTGAAATGCCACCAATTCAGGTCCGGCCTAGTAATGCGGTCTAGTTTTTTTTTGTTGTTGTTGCGCATTGGCTTAAAAGGGCATCTTTTTTGGTGAATCGGTTGCGACGTTCTCGCATGGTGGACAAACAAGATGAGCGCGCGCTGAAAAAAATTTAATGATTTTGTGTGTCTTCTGTTTTAGAGCTCCACATATGCACAGAATGCCATTTTATAGTTTATCGAGGAAACAAGACGACTCGCTCCGGGGGAAGGTTTGGGACTTAGAACCTTAGCGCTGGAAAGTAAAAGTTAGACTGAAATAAAGAGTGGTCCTTTGTTCGAATCATTTCACTCGTGGCGATTTGTTCCCACTTGGCAATCCCTAACTGAAATTGTAATCATCTTATATAATTTCGCTGGATCGTACTGCTACTATTGTTTCGTTTTCGGGGATAGCCGTCATTGTCAGCTAAACTTGTTCTGTCGATTTTGTACCTGTTTTGAGCTGTTCTTAACGTTGATGCCTGCACTCATGGACTAAGCCTGAATGATCTAATAGCTCATAATGCATCGCTTACATTGATCGTGCGATAAGGCTGCAATGTACACAGGAATGGGCCGAGGTAATAGAGGGCAGGTAGGCGATGTGCTGATTAAAAGGGGAGTCCTGAGTAGTGCCTGTGAGATTGCCTGCCTTTGTTTATTTTGTTTCCTCAGCCTTTTTTAGTTCGATTGAAAGGAAGTGGTTGGCCGCTATAACACTCTGACCATCAACTGAAGCATGGCAATTCCAAAACACAACATAGTAATAAAAGAATACCATCGTGCAAAAATTATTTCGCTCAACCGGATAGCGCAAACGTTCTTTTGTTTGCGTGTATGTGTGTGTTTTTCGACACGTAGCTCTTTCCGGAGTTGCAAGTAGTTTAAAAAGCTAAGAGCCATCAGATATGGACGCTGTTTTCAGGCATCCCTGCGAGATAAGAGAACGGCTTCGTTTCATACCAGTAGTGCAAATTGCGGCTGCGGAATTTTCGCACACTGAAAGATCAAAAAGCTCGTGAGAAATGATGGACTTGTTGACAACAGGTTTGTAGAGGTTTCTGTAATCTACTAGAGGCATCAGCTTTGAGTTTGCTACACCCACAGTCGCTTCATCTTTGAAAGCGTTAATCCTAATTAAGATAACAAATTCGAGGCAGAGATTCGTGTCCTGATGTCATGCAGGATGAACCGTGCACACAATCACTGATAATAACCATCAATTGTACCTCAACAAGGAATTTCTGAAGAAGGTGAGAAACCTCCGGTATCTGAAGGTGTCAGAGAGTCCTTGGAGCGAGCTCTACTGATAAGAGACAATCACCAGATAGCCCCATTGTTACTGTCCCAAAACGAGAAAGCTGCGATTCACGATTCATTTCACCAGTGAGCACTAGAAACAGTTGTATAATGAGTCTAGCCTTACACATGACAAAAGCTGAGAATTACAAAAACTAGCGCTTGTTTAGTGGTCAATAATACTGCATATTATAGGAAAAAAGGACGGAGGAGCTTCAGGCAGAAATTGGGGCTGCGGAGAGAGCAGCCTTGAGGACTTTCTATTTGTTCGGCATAGTGGTTCAGGCGACCAGTTTTCCGTGTTACTGTGATGAGCGAATTAGCTATGAGGCACGCTGACGAAATGCTTGCTACGCTCTCCCTGGCCTCGATACCTCACAGTAAGTCGGACTCGGCCATCTTCCTCCATAGAGGTGCGCTAGATTAGGGCAACGTATCTTCCATTCAAGGACAATTGAGTTACTTGACATTTGTTGCGGCGACGACTCGCAGAACCCGTCGTCCCCCCCGAGGAAGCCAATGCACTCGCCGGATGGCTCATCGCAGTCATTGTCATTGTTCCCCTACTTGGAGTGGTCTGCATCATCGCCCTTTGCGTCTGCATCTGCAGGGCCTGCGCAGGACCAAAGGTAACCTCATCATAGTCCATCTGCCTGTCAGCTGGAGAACACAGTTCAAAACAGCTCTCTGGGTTTTTAGAAGTATCACGGCAGCATTGACGGCATGGTCATTCAAGAGTAATGACTCCTCAACTCAAGCTGCACAGATAGCACCGCTCTAATCCGCGTGCCGCACTATCTGTTTCATCGGTGAGATGGAAAAGTAACCTGCTAGGGGAAGCTTGCTACTATAAGTCTACTGGGCCAAATGGCCATATCCATTATTGCGTTTACAAGAGGGCAAATTTATTTTTCATCTGTAGCTATGAATCTTATGGCGGTGGTCAACGCAACGTCACCCATGGCAGGGGCAAAGACGCAAGATACTTCTTTACCGCCTTAGAGTAAAACAGAAAGATAAGGGGCTTTTCGCGGACTTTAAGAGGTGTGACAAGGCGGAAGTAAATGCACTAAAATAACATGCTCAGAATGGTAGACTGCAATGCTAATCATAGCAGGGAAACAACAAATCAGTGTAGTGTTGTGAAGTGCCTAGATTAGCAATGGTAGCTCCATAATAATACGCTCGTGGTTACTGAGTCATGACTCAGGTGTCCCATGAAGAACTGCACTGGCGTAACGAATAAGGTAGTGGGCGCTGACATAGAGCGCGCGCTACTTGCTGTTTGCTCGGCTATATTGGTGACGTGGCACAATATCCGTTACTTATTGGGGGTTGTATTCTCTAAAATTTTATTTTAGCGGGAATTCGCGCACACTGGCGCCTGAGCCAAACAAAAATCTTGTCTCGTACCAAGATAGATTGTTTTTTGTATTGTGGGATTTTACGTCCCAAAGCGACTCAGGCTATGAAAGAGGCCGTAGTGGAGGGCTCCGGAAATTTCGACCACCTGGGGTTCTTTAACGTGCAGTGACATCACACAGAACACGGGCGCCTTGCTTTTCGCCTCGCCTCTATCGAAAAGCGGTCGCCGCAGTCGGGATTCGATCCCACATCCTTGGCAGTCGAGGACGAGGAAGAAGAGGAGGACGCCTAAGCTATGCTTAAGCCAAAGATAGTGTGCTGTGATTATCAACTACTCTTAATGCACAGTGATGAATTTTGACCCTTGGCTTTTGTGTCGATGATTAAACTAGGATTGACATCAATGGTTCCCATGTTTCTATGAGCCCAGACGATGACGTCTGTGGCTTTGTAATCGGGTAGCTATATAAACGGCGTGCTCACTATGTTTTGCTTCAGTTGGAGTCGGAATGGAGTTCGTGTCGTGGGGACATCGAAGTTGACAAACGCTGTAGGTTCGAAAAAGCGCTGTAATGAAACGAGGGCTGCTGCAGACAAGCTAGCAGTAAAACGACGGAGACGGAGTAGACGTGTTATTGGCTCATTTGCAACCATGCCTCAGTACTGGGTGTATAACGCAGCATGCTGTTACTGGCGATGACTATCGTCGAAAGCGGGACAAGCTGTCTTGTATTTTCGAACTAGCCGCTTGTCCTGATGTTGTGAATAGTTAGGTAATGCTACCCCTGGTTCCGATTTAGAGCACTCTAATATGATCAGATTTTCACTTGCGATGTTCCTGAAAATGCCTGCGCTTTGAAATTTGGTTATCTGCTTGGGACAAAATTTGGAGGTTTACAGACAGTTGCGACGCTCATGGGTAATAAACCTGCGTCTAGGTATGAAACGTTGAGGTCGTTGATAAACGCACATCCACCTGGCAATTAAATCAGTAAAAAGGTAGAATTAATAAAAACCTTAAGCGTAGCGGCCCGAAGGCTGCGTGAAGATGTGAAATAAGCAAGAATGTAACGCTAATCGGAACGCAATGGAAAAAAATGGCGACACCTTTTACATGCCGCTTGCCGCTGACTGTCATCATTCATTAACCTTGACCACTATAACAAGTTACCGTTTTAAAGTCCAGTTTCCCAACTGGTATGATCCGTCTTGCTGAACAACTGCATGGCTGACGCAGCGTGAAATAACGAAATAAATGGGAGAGATCGAGAACTCGCAGAATATATGCCTATCAATAATTGCATTATATTGCACATCCTGTATAGAATTTTACGATAAGACAAGCCTGTCAAATATCACTGGAAGCTTATTGAAGATTGCCATATTATATAACTGTATCAGACACAGTTAGGGAGCGGAGTAAAGTTGAAATATAGACGGTAAAGATGTAAGATACTGTTTGAAAGACATACCCAAGAAGAAAATCTGTTGGAGATTCAATCTCAATGATAAAAGCATGCATAAAAGTTAGGATAGATTGAACAGTAGTAAAAACGGTTAAAAAAATATTATTCAGGTATACCAGGTTGCAATATGAGACCAAAGAAAACAGAAAAGAAAAAAAGAAAGTGAATTGAACAAGATGGGTACAGTCTGTCGTTGGTAGTGATGGCTTCGTATAACAATAAAAATAGTAATAACAATTTGGTGTAAAAGACTTCTACGTCTTACTATTTGTGTTCAGCGACAACCACAATCGAAAATCAAGAATGCATAAAACTCAGCATCGAAGTAAATTCAAATATTGAAAGCAAAACATGATCATGTATAAATGCATACATAAATGAAGAAGTGCGAGCGCCTTTTAGCCAGCGATGCAGATTCGGTACTAAGCGCAAAACATAAAGGTAGGAAATAATATACGAAATGTTTAAGTCCCGTTTTATCTGTATGTGCACAACCTGTGTTATTTATGTGCTCCTGAACGTTTTGTCTGCGTTTACAGACGTCCCGTATATAAGCTTTCCATCCCTAACGCATCTCAGAATTTTCTCCCATGCCTTCGGAACTTGCAGGTGACCACGACATACGTGATCCAGGGATGACCACCGCCTTACCTGGGGAACACTGTTGGGGAAATGGAGCACTTCGAATGGACGCATGGAACAAACTGCGCCCAAGATTCAATGCATCGATGATGTTTTATAAAAAAAAAAAAATTCAGGATCATCGAGTGCACATCTCTGCGCGTAGCACCCACAACTGTTGCCGTTATTACACAGCATAACCATAACTATTACTCAACGCCATATTTTCGCGAATTCAGCATACCTGAGAAGTCTGCTACAGTCATTAGAGACAACTTCAAAATAGGCTACGCGTTGAAATACTCGCCAATTCGAGTTTGAGTTTTGCTCACCGACCACCGAATTTTGTCCGCTGCTCGGCCAGTTTAGATACTGTAGGAAAACCAACGAGGAAAGGCGATGCGAGGAAGATATGTTAATCTAAATCCACGCCTAATTCGTCTCAATAAACATTTTGTTAGAGTACCATTGCAGCGGAAAATAAAAAAAAAATCTGCAGAGACAGACTGCCACGTGTAGGCGAAAGCTGTCCTCACAATGCAATCCCTCGACGGCCGTTCCCTACGCCTCCTCCTGCGGAGCGAGCCACTATGTGATTTGCAGCGCGGTGTACGTTTTTTTTTGTTTATTGCGTTAGCATGTTTTGCAGCGTAAGATGAGAGAGGTGGAGAAGAGGAGGAAGAGGAAAGGCAGGGAGGTTAATCGGAAGAAGGAACCGGCTTGCTACCCTGCACTGAGGGAAGGGGGTGAGGGGATATAAAAGTGATGGGTAAGAGAAGGATGGGTGAAGTCAGTATAGTCACATCACAGCCATATCCTGTCACATTACATCATGTCATAGTCATATCACTTCACATCACAGCAAAATCACAACCTATCGATCAGGCCCGTGGTTTTCATGAAGCAGAGCAGTGCCTGGGACGTCTTCACTGCCGACGATCACCGCAGCCAGTATCCTACAATTTTGATTTCACTCAGTGGTCGCCCATGTAGACGCTCCAGCGGATGTAGAGACACTGTTTTTCCGCACTGTATATAAGGCACTCGCAAAAAATGTGGCCCATACTCTCGTCGTACCTGCAGGTTGCAGATGCAGGTCTGTTAGCCATGCTTATCACAAACGAATAAGAGTTTGTGAACGCTACACCAACCCACAGGCGGCATAGAAAAGTTGCTTCATGTCCGGGTAGACCGGGTAGCCGGAGCTTTAGGTCAGGGTTTAGGGATTTTAAGCGTGACATTGCTAACTTTCCAGAATTCCACAAGGCGAGCGTGAGCTCCCACTCAAGTGCGCTAAGCCTGCACACTGCTTCTTCTCTGAAAAAGGGGATCAACACACACTGCAAATACAGGTACGGGATAATTTAGCAAGGGCTGGTGATGGGTACTAAATATCCTGGCTTCCACATCCGGCTGTAGGCCTGAGGGAGTCCCGCACCAAGGCAGGTTTCTGCCGGACGGCGTGTGAAGGGGGCCACGTCCAGAGAAATTGTGGTGTGTTTTTCTCGAGGACAGAAGCAGGAATGAAGGGGCAGGTGTCACGACCAGGTTACCGTGGTGGTGAGCGCGACACGAAGGTGCAACCTTCGAATCACGACTTTTTTCCGGTGCACAAGGTCGCCAGGGAGGTCGCTTCCACGTGCTGGGAGCAGCGGTCTGCTGGAGTAACGGGGGTTTTCCTTTTCTAAAAGGAGTACTCACTGGAGAGAAGGGGGACATTTCAAGGAGACGAGGAGGTGTTGCATTACGGCTTTCTCTGTCCACCAAGGCTTCAGTGGGATGTATGTTCCTACGAATCGAATCCAGTGTATATGGATTTTATGAGGTATTTATCAGGTATGCTTGAATATCCTGTGCTAAAACCTCGGAGTTAAGAACACGCCGCCGACTGCGGATGGCAGCCGAGGAACCTGTGACGATGTCAATGCGATGGCTAGAAGGGCTAGAGGAGGGGACAGATAAAGTGTACTATATAGTGAAGGGCCAACCTATATTTATGTGCCGAAGGCCAGGTTACGGGACAAGCCTATGTGTAGGTGGTTAGTTCAGGCAATATGGTTATGTAACTACCACTCACACTAGAGGTCGTCAACCGGTAGGGATACTAGTGCCAATATCACAAATCACTAACAGCTATAATGATATTTAGAATTGCTAGTTAATTGCAGTTGTTATTGGTAATTACCAACAATTGCAACTGGCCACTAACATAAAATAGCGTTCAAGATTTTGCAACAAAACACCAAGAACAAAATAACAATTTAAATCAGCAAGCAATGGCCTCTCGACACTTTCGCATTGCTCGCGCGTAAGTTGCTAAAAACCCGCAGTAAATTTAAATATATTGACGACCCCTTCAGTTCTGATCTGATTTCTCCCGCTGCGCTGAGTGACTTGGTGTATTGAAGTGAATAATGTATATAACTGAATATACGTACGTCGTAGGTTCCAATCCCTACGCAAGCAAGACTACCAGACGGATGACAGGAAGTGAAATGGTATGAAAATGCCTGGAACGCTCCACAACAAAAGGTTACGTCCCAAGTTTGGTTCAAAAGAAGGAAAATTCAGCACTATAGACAGCAGCCCATCATTGACGCCGTACAGCGAGACCATCTTCAATCTTCATGGGTACCGATGCTTGTGAACAACGCCAATGCGAACAACTAAAGCAGTAACGGGGGGGGGGGGGGGGGGTATTTTCAGGTTTTGGGTTAGTAAGGCATTCACCCTCGAAAGTTCAAAAATTTCAAAAAGCTGGACTCTGGAAATTAGTCGCGTGCCACTTTTTTCTCAGTTGTAGGTTATCAACCGATTCCAAAGCCGTTTCAGCTTTATAACGATGGGGACGGGAAAACTCAGCTCAGGACGTTCATATATATTGCTGTCGGGGATAGAAGTCTCCAGGACACGCAAGCGCTATTCGAAGCTAATGGCTGGTTTGGTTTATGAGGTTTAACGTACCGAAGCCGCTAAAACCCTGAGGGGAGCCGTAGTGGAAGGCTTCGGAAATTTCTACCACCCGGGCTTCCCAGCGGGTACTAACATGACGCGGTACAAGGGTGCCTTGATTTACGCCTAATTCAAAAAGCTGCCACGGCAGAAGGTATTTGATCCTGTGTCATTGGATTTAGCAGTCGAGCACCATAATCGCTGAGCACCGCCGTGGAGTGAAGCTAATAGCGTCGTTACTAGCGAATGGTTCAAAGCAACACTTGTGTGGAGGCGTTGCATGGGCCCCGCGGCGTTCAAATTTATTGTAGTCTAATCAACTGATCGTCACTGATACCAACTCGCCCAAGCATCACTTCTAACAACAGTAACCTTGACTTTCTGAGCATCACAAAATTTCATGAGCTACCTCTAAAAAATTCGTTTCTTTTCAAATGAAACCCAGTCGATCCTGTACTCATGGACATTAGAGACGTCCTGAAAAATTGTTTGTCGGCTAGTGAAGATATCGGGTGCGGTTTAAGGTTCCTGTGCCTGAGTGAATTAGTGACTAAAAAAATACAAGGGTTCAACGCTGCTGAACCAGATATTGAGCGAAAGGATTAGCTGCGGGTGACCGAGCGTTCTTTTTCTTCTTTTTCTCTTTTTCTTATAAAGCCCCTCTTTAACCAACCGATATGAACGTGCCTTAGTGGCCTATAGGGGAAACGTGAATTCGAGGGTCCTAGCAGGCTGATTCTGAGATAACCGTCCCATGTGAAACGAGAGACCCAAGTTGGCAGCTCCTGCCAGTTTGGGGTCGTCTACGGGGGTCGTCTAAAGGTCAAAGGTCAGTGGTCGTCACCGCCGTTCCACGCTGAAGGCTCAAACTGCGAGAAGTATTGTTTTCGCAATAAAACTACTCACTCAGACTGCGGCTTCATACAATTGACAAATTAGAAGAGAGACATGTGTAAACGTTCTGTTATAATTTTTTATTGTTATGTTTCAGCGCGCGCTGAAACGTGCGACAAAATGGTTAGGCGAACTTTCATTTTGTCACCTTGTATGTCCTATTCTTACGATGCAGAGCATCACGCAGGTCTCTAAACTGGACATTCATTGGGCATCTTGGTAAAGATGTACCGAAAAACGTCGTTGCGCCTTAGATAGGCAGAAAACTATGATTTCTGAATTCGTACAACAAAACTAAGTCATTTTCAAGTGCGCGTTTACGTATACAGCGCGATTTAAATGAAGCATGTGCCCATCAACCCGCTACTCCAGCGAGGGATCAGCGGATATGACCTCTGGATCATATCCGCCGATCATATCAGCGCATCAGCCACTGTGCAATGTGAAACAGGACAAAGTAGAAAACCATGGTTGATCTTTTACAATCCCAGGTGGACGCAAATTACGCCAGCTGATTAGGGAGAGTGCTCATGAAGCATAGGATTCAGAGAGAGAGAGCCTAAACATTGAAGTCACTGAACATTGAAGTCACTGAAATTTGTTGTGTGGGCTTCGGCAACTTATATGGGCCAACGATGAAAGAAGGGAAGGTGAAAAAGAGGTTTACCAAGAAGGAATGCAGCAGACAATCACGAATAAGATACGGTTGGTAAGTCTAACTATTCCACAGTTGTAGTAACTGCTGCTTCAAGAACAAATCACTTGCGGAGTGGAAAAAAATCTCGAGAAATGGAAGGTAGCTCGTTGCTACCTTGCAATGGCGTTTTGAAAGCAGTGACCGTGTTATAGCTAGAAGTGGAGGAGCCTCTACATCGTGTTTTCTTGTACCTACCGAAATTTGCTTTGATTAATTGCTAGCGTAGTGGCTGATTCGGCGGGTCCTGCTGCCTGTGGAATATAAGAGAAATCTGAAAAGAAGAAAATGCATTCAGATGAGATGTGTAAAGTGTTTTAGTCTCAGTGAGACGCGAGGTCCATGAAAAGTTACCTTTAGAACACAATTTCTCTAATTACACTGCATTCGTGCCTGGGACATTGAGGAGAGAGCCTAAGAGTCCAAGGACAGAGCTGGCGTCGGAGTTGGGTAGGAAAATACACGTCACTCTCGTGCGGAGAACCTACTTCACGACGGTGTTGAATGAATGAACATATGTCAAGTAACGGTGTGTGATCTGAAACAATTATAGGAGATAGGATGTCTCAATTGAATTACCTTTAATCATTTGTTTTATGTTTATAAAATTTGTATGTAGGTTAGCCGTGATTTGAAATCACGACCCTAGTGTCGCAGGCAACGCACGCTGCCAACTACGCCACGATGAAACGTTTGTAGTCTTGATAACAAGCAGATTTATACGTGAACCACGTAGCCTATCTCACGTAAAGTGGCATCTTACGGCTGTAGTTTATATGTGTGTAATTCGTTTGAGAGTTTTTTATTACGGCAGAATTAACTGAGCGAGTAACAAAATGCACGTTGGCGTTTCTATTTTTGAGGTAGCATAGCGGAGTCGTAATAAAGCGGCCACTGTAAATTATTCACAATAGCATAAGCCATAGCTGGAAATGATGGTGAAGCGGTTCATGCCATTCCGACCTAGTGTTTTCAGTCCCAAGCCGTGTTTCGCAGCAGTAACCGCGCGTATTCGTCGATTTTCCAATGTGGAAGCACTCCACAGCACCACAAGCCTCTGTCGGAAACTGCTGTCAGGGCGGTGATTATATGTCCCTAATTATTCTTTTAATATATACCTATTTTCTCATTTGGGCAGCAGCAACACGTGAATGGTTCCTCTCTATTTTAGAATACTTGATGCATACTGCGTACTCATGTACACGAGGTATGCAGCAATGACCATGCTTAAATGCACCTGTAGAACAAATATAGGTTGGCTAGTATGAAGACGGTAGGGCTTTCTAATCAGAAAGAGATCATTTGCACAAAAATTGATTGTTTTTTCGGCTGTGAATGACCACAGAATAGAACAAACATGTTCCTAAAACTTCCATATTCTTCTAATAGAATGCGTAAGTCAGTATGGATTTTCAGACTGAGATAACCAGGATACGCGACACTGTCATTTAATTTTCAAATGTGCAATGTAAATATGCTGTGCTGCTAGCAATATAGTGCAACGTAGCTAGCAGTGTAGCAATGTAGTGCAGCTAGCGTTAAAGCTTACTTGTCCCACGGTGAAAATCTCGCGTTCGCGAGATCTGTCCGCGAGACGTCCCAATAGGTTCTGACGTCGACATAATTTCCCCTTTCGGAGAGTTTCGTCTTCGATCATTCTCGCATGTCACGGAGAGGAGTTCTCAGATGCCCAATTCGTCGACGATAAAGGCAAATAAAGGAAAGAAAGAAATATATGAAATTGTAACAAGTGCACTAACACGCTAGATGGAGATAGAAAAAGGAGGAGGAAAGCTTTCACCATTAAGCTCTTAAGCAAAGCTAAGTGCAGTCTTGCCATTGTGTGTGCGTGTGTGTGTGGAGCGTAGTTGTCGCCAGTAACTTTGACAAATTAACTGCAAAACCTCTCATTCAGCAGCGGTCTGTGAACTGCGGGTAGAAAAAGCGAAATATGTTATTTTACTGCGTACGAAGGCAAAATTTCTTTAAGCTATTTACGGAGACATCGCTCATGAAGGCGTGGCTTTAAAGAAATGGAATTTTAAGTCACCAGCGAGCTGACATATTGCTCAGATACCTATGAAACAATTTAGCATCCCGTCAACATTGTAAAGACGCACTTTTCTTCGGGCATGTCTTGCAACGCAACATGGAAAGGTTGTCAGATATTACTTATCGTGCCATGAGTACCAAACTGGCTTTTCGTTTCTGGCAGCGGCAGGAGCACGTTGGCAGCTGCGCTAAGTCGACAATTTTTCACCTTCGCAGTGTTCATCGAGTGTTTGAGCAGCGCAGACCAGCGGACGGCGTTCCGAATCCTACCACAGAGCCATATCAGCCGACTACCGGGAACTAAGCCAGGAGCAAAGCGGATGGCCTTATCAACGTGGTGAAGCCAACCTAAGGTTTTCCTGAAGTCACGCCCAACTGCATCACGGACTATAAAGTGGACCCGACACGCACCCGCAACCTTTTCGGTCCTGGCAGCGGCAGAAGCACATTGGCAGCTGCGCTAAGTCGACAACTTTTCACCTTCGCAGTGTTCATCGAGTGTTTGAGCAGCGTAGACCAGCGGACGGCGTTCCGCATCCTACCACAGAGCCATATCAGCCGACTACCGATGACAAAGCCAGGAGCAAAGCGGATGGCCTTATCAACGTGGTGAAGCCAACCTGAGGCCTTCCTGAAGTCTCGCCCATCTGCATCACGGACTATAAAGCGGACCCGACACGCACCCGCGACCTTTTCGGTTCTGGCAGCGGCAGAAGCACGTTGGCAGCTGCGCTAAGTCGACAATTTTTCACCTTCGCAGGTCAGTCTTGTTTTACTTGCACCGTTTAGGCTTGTTTTTATTTTTTTATTTATTGTGTGTGTCCTGCTGCTGCCAGAAAATAGGGTTGTGAACATGACTGATGAACTGAGATGCTTGTTATGTACGACAGAACTGGACAAAGAAGATCCCTACTTGACATGCAGTGACTGCAATTATATATATCACTTAGGGAAATGCTCTGGAGTCAACGAATCCCAGTTCAATTCCATGAGGCAAAACGACGAGAAAGGCATGGCGCTGCCAGACATGCCGAGTAGGGCGAACACGAGGCGGACCAAAAAAAAAAAAAAAAAAAGCGTTTCAGAGGCAGCTACGCTAGAAAAATCAGCAGATGAAGTCCCTCAGATTAGTCTCGTCCTTGCAGATATACGGAGAAACTTGGAGTGCTTCTGAGCCTGTAGGATACCGTCCTAAACATTGAGCAAGCTGTAGAGCTCATGTCTGACCAATACGATAAAATTCTTGCTGACACTGCACGTCATGACACAGAGATCAAGGAAATTAAAGCTAAGGTACAAAAGCTTGAACAGAATCACGCAGTAGAAGTGCAAACTCCGAGGGATCAATTAAATGATCTTGAATGGAGGAACCGTAAATACAATCTAGAGTTTCATGGAATCCCGCATACTGAAAACGAAACTCTGCTTGATGAGGTCAATGCTCTCGCTGAAACGATGGATATTCCAGAGTTAACCAAACACGACGTTGTCGCTATTCACCGCCTTCCGTCCAAGCCCGGCAAGATTCCTGGCATTATACTTCGTTTTGCCAGACAGGAGAGACGAGAAGAATGGTTGGAAAAGAGGCAGGCTCTAAGCAATTATTCATTCCAAGTGTTCATTCAGGAGAATTTATTTATTTATTTGAAAATACCTTACCGGCCCATTAGGCATTGTGTAAGGGGGACATAAAATCTATACAGTGCAATATATACATAAAATGTAAGGAAACAGGCAAAAAATACAAAGGTAATTAATATATGAACAAACAAAATAGTACGACGCGGAAATTATTATATCATTAAGAAAAAGAAACACGCGACACAGATTAAAGCACAATGGTACACACACAGATTAAGCACAATAAACAGCAAGCGGCACAGTGCCCCGAATTGACAAATCACTCACGAGAACTTCTTTTTGCAGCAAAGAAATGGGCCAAAGATCATAACTTTCAGTATGTCTGGCACAGGAATGCTAAGATTTTCCTTCGGCGAAGGAACGGCGAACGTGCATGGCGCATTCAAGCCTTAAATGAACTGGAAAATGTTGCAAGCATCTACCGGCATTAGTTCTTTTTGGTGTTTTTCATATATTTTTCTTTCTCAAATCTTGTCATGGACACACAATATGTACCTTTAAATGATCTCGATAATTTTGTTGGCAGCGCCTTTCAGTCGTCATTTAAAGTATTTCACGCGAACATGCAAGCTGCTCAAAATAAAACTACTCTACTGGAAGTTCTGTTAAATCAAATCAAGACCCAATTCAGTGTACTTATGTTGACTGAAACATGGTATCGTGACGATGGTGATGCAATCTTTTTTCCGGAATAGGTTGGTTGGTTGGGAACTTTGGGATATTCACGGGGGGGGGGGGGGGGGACCGGACATGTGTTATGCCGGCCTAATGTTGTGCGGCGGCACTCTTGGTGTCCGGGGGATGGGGAAGTGGGATGTGGGGAGGGGTGGGGATCGTCTTGTCGTCTTGGCCCGCACCAAGCAAACAGCCCGGTGAACGTCGGCAGGTTGGTAATTCGGTGTGCAGTGAAGCCTGGTACTGCGCCTCTGCGAGGCACAGGAAGGACTGCTGGTGACAGCAGGACACCACGGCGATTGGGGCAACCGCCGCAGCAGGAGGGGACCGCGATAGACTGCTGCCAAGGCAGCAGTGCGGCGGGTGGCGCTGAGGAGACCGTCCGTAGACAGCGCGCCGAGGCCCGCGAGCAGGGAGCCCACGGGAAGCTGTGTCGGTGGAGAATCCGGGCGGCAGCAGGGAGGACCGCTGATTTACCTCTGCCGTGGCAGAGGTGCGGCGGATGACGCTGGAGAAGCCGCTGGCAAGGCGGCGCGTCGAGGGCCGTGAGCACAAGGCCCACGGGAATGCTGGCGAAGCAGCAGGGGGACCGCAGGAGCGGCAGGGGAGGCGGGTGCGTCAGGGCCCGCGGACCGTGAAGTCCGCGGGAGACTGGCAGTGGCCAGCAGGGCTGCGCCCACGGGGGAGCTGCAGTGGGCCGCCGCAGTAGCCATGAGCCCGGTCCAACGCAGGGGCGCGCCGCAAACGTGGAGGCGACGAGGGGGGAGCCGCGGGGAAATCCAGGTCACCGGCACAGCACTGGGTCGACGCCTCGAGGGCGGAAGGGGCGCACTGTGAGGGTCCGGCGATCCTGGAATAGGTTGCAGCACTGGGTCGCACCTCGCACGCAGCAGCTACGAGGTGCGCGTAGGAAGTCACGGGTCCGGGGCACCACGGCAGCAGGAAGGTTGGCAGAAGCCAGCGAGATGGGGACGATGGCCCAGGGAATATGCACCAGCGGGCTGGAGCAGGGAGGACTGAACCCCCGAAGGGGGCGAGCAGGACTCACGAATACGTGAGGGACGGTCAAGGCTGACGAGAGCGCGGCGAGAGCGGGAACGCACGAGCTCGCCGGAGCGAGCGCCGCACGCACCCGCTCTCGCCGAGCTCTGAGAGGCGACTGCGGGAATACCAGACATGCAATCTTAATCGTAGCTATGGCAGAGGAGGCGGCGTTGCCGTGCTGATAAAGAAGGGTGTAAAATATGATATACTCCCACCTTTCACTAAATCAACAAGGGATTTTGAGTCATTATCTTTGCGTAGCGGCAAGTTGGTTCTCGTTACGGTATACAGACCCCCGGAAGGGAATTTCACAGTTTTCTTTAATTTTCTTGAATCTCTTTTCTCGTGCGTTAATGACTCTAATTTAGACCTTGTTTGTGGCGGTGACTTCAACTTAAACATGCTTCAAACAATATCTAGTCGTGTCAAAGAATTTAAGCTGTTGCTTGAATCACAAAACATAGCTAACATCATATTCCTTCCAACTCGTATTACATCATGTTCGTCAACATTAATTGACCTATTCTTAACCAATTTCTCAGATCATCAAGTCAAATCGGGTGTTCTTGCTTGTGATCTCAGTGACCATCTGCCTATTTTTTTTGTGTGAAACTTTTAGAAAAGGAGAAGAGAATAAATCTCAAAGTTACCTATCAGCAGATTTTACCATCGCAGTTAGACCGATTTCGTAATGAAATGTCAAGAGTGGACTGGTCAAATGTTCAAGAATCAACAGATCCTAATGTCTCATACTACCTATTCACTGAGAAGTTCGTCGAGCTTTACAGACAACATATTCCTTTCCGCACCATCAGTGTGTCTAGAAAAATAAGGAAACCTTGGATAAATGATTACCTAATGGCTAAAATTAGAGTTAAGAATGACATGTTCCATAGGTTCATTCAGTCCCGAGACATTACTCATTTGAAAGAATTTAAGAAGTATAGAAATAGCCTTAATAAGGAAATCAGAAAGGCTAAAAGTGATTACCTTGCAAATTCCTTTAGTTCAGTAAAGCATGATTCCAAGTCTACCTGGCGAAAGCTCAATCAGGTTCTTGGCCGTTCACAAGTTCCCTGTCCGATTAGTGAACTTAAAATCAATAACAAGTTGCTTTCTGGTCCTGCTTTGGCGGATGCGTTTAATGAGCACTTCGTAAGCTTACCTCTACCTGTATTGCCTAATCATGTAGAGCATCTCGTTAAGGAAAACCCCAGAAGTATATTCTTCAGTCCTGTGACGAACAATGAAGTGTATTTAACGTTCACACAACTAAAAAACTCAGCCAGCTGTGATGTGCACAATGTGCAAATTCAGCCTGTAAAATATGTTCTTGATATTATATCCCCTGTCCTAACACACATATTTAACTTGTGTATAAGCTCTGGAGTATTTCCCAATGACATGCAAATAGCAAAGGTCAGGGCTATAAATAAAAAAGGTGATCATAACATTCTTAATAATTACCGCCCAATTTCTATCCTTCCTGTATTTTCTAAAGGATTAGAGAAAGTTGTGTTGATAGGCCTTGAATCCTTTTTTGAAAAAAAAAAAAAAAACTGCATAATTGATACGCAGTATGGGTTTCAGAAATTTCGATCCACACAACTTGCGTTGCTAGATCAAAAAGAATACATTCTAACAAACATGGACAACAAACAGTATGTACTAGGGATATACGTAGATTTCACCACGGCATTTGACTATCTGAATCGCAACTTGCTTCTTGAAAAACTAAAGAAGTACGGTGTTCGCGGGTTACCGTTAGAGCTAATCAAAACATGCCTTTCACATCGCGTGCAATATGTTGAGCTCGATGGCCATTCCTCAAGTCTACTTTCTATACAGTCGGTGTCCCACAGGAAGTATTTTAGGACCATTTCTATTTAATGTATACTTAAACGACATCGTCAGTGTGGAAGCGCAGGCTAAGTTCGTCATCTATGCTGACGACACTAGCATTTTTTGTCTCAGAAAACTGCACAGAACTGTTTAACATTGCAAACTCGGCGTTACTTAAAGTAGGTGATTGGGCAAAACAGAACGGTTTAATAATCAACAACAATAAGACAAAAGCGATCGTTTTCCGTGCGAAAACAAGACTGGTACCGTCGGAGTTAAATCGTGCGTGAATTTAGAACATTAGGAGTCATTTTTACAGATACTATGTCTTGGGACCGACACATAGATTACGTATGTAATAAGCTTGCGTCAGTAATTGGTATTCTGTGTAGAAACAAGTTTTTCTTACCTAAGAATGTTATGATGCTTTTGTATAACTCTCTCTCTTTTTGTCTTACATTAATTATTGCAATCTCTTGTGGAGTATTACTACAATGGCTAATATGCAGAAACTTAGTAGGCTTCAGAGAAAGGTAGTTAGAATCATTACACACTCTATGTACGACGCTAATGCGCAACCATTGTTTCAAAAGCTGGGACTTTTGCGAGTGAAATACATGTACAATTACAATCTATGTTTCGCATTAATCAAAGGAAGAAAGCGGAATAGTAATATCCTAACAAATTTAGGAAACTTAACTCCTAAAGTTTCGACTGGACATTTTACGCGGAAACCCGAAATCTGGAAAGTTGATTTCAGTAGAACGAATTACGCTGCGCAAACACTAAAATATTGTATCCCATCGCTTTTAAATTCCTATTTGTCTAATAATACCGACATTTTACAGCTGAATGTTAAGCAGCTTTAGAACATTTTCTTTCGGTATTAGTATTGTATAACTTTTGGAAATGATATGACTTTATTGTGGTGTTATCTTGTGGTGATATCATTTCTGATGCATTAGTATACTCCTTTTTTTTTTCTCTTTGTTTTGGAAAGCTGTGTGTGCATGTGGCTAAACTGATTTCAAATACAAGAGAGTTGCATATATTATGTCCTTTTTCAAGGTTACCAAATGTTTCGATTTCTTAGACTCCACTATGGGCCTAGAATTTTTTGTTTGCCACTGCACATTGCTGTCGTCCTTGTCAGTGTCCACGCCAATATCTTTTGTGTAACCAGTATTTTCCACTGGTATTGTATGCCTTGCTGTCAAGTGCCACCTGTCGCTCTGTCGCTCTTATATGTAGGGGGGGGGGGGGGGGGAGGACCAGTCAAGCTGCGGCCGCAGCTTTTAGCCTCGTCTCCCTCCATCTTTGATGGAAAATAAAGCTTATCGTATCGTATCGGACACAAGGTATTAACGTACCTCTTCAAAAGTTTTTTTTTTCATTTTTTTTTTTTTCACAGTACGGACACACACCTTCTGAAGACCATGACAGATAGAAGAGCACTAAATTAATTGTTTCGAGAAAATGTCATTTCTAGCATGCGACTGTTGGCGAATGAGAAGTAGAGAGGGAAGAAGGCCGAATCCTCTTTAAGGCACGAGGGAAGACAGAGAGGGATGTAGGGAAAGGTGTGAAAATGTAGATGTAAAGGTGGATACAGCGAGGGTATTACACACATAGAAGAGGACGCAGGGGAAATATAACCTAATCCAAACACATTTAACGCTGCGCCATTCGCACTAATCGTCTGTAGCATTTTTAAACGCCTTGGATACCGGAATAACGGCCTGGGGGGCGAGTTGGTGCATGATGGAATTGAACGTCGGCGCAACACGGAAACGGTTTCCGTGTTGCGCCGGTCCGTTTCCGCGTTGCGCCCGTTCCGGACCGCGTTGCGCCCGACGGCGCAAAAGCGCAACACGGTCGTTTCCGTGTTGCGCCGCCGTTAAATTCCCGCCTTGGATACCGTTTTCTAACATCTGAGGTGCGTCATTTGCACATAACTTTAGTCACTGCGATAAATAACATTTGTTAGGGGAAAACCAAGTTGCAGTGAAGAGGTAACGCGCCCGAGCCCCGTGTGTAATTTCTATCTCTGGGATTTCCCGTTCGGCTGCAGTTTTGCTCTCCGACGCTTTCTTTCTTAAGAAGAGGAGCAAACGTGTTGGTGCGAAAACGCAATTAGAACAGCGGATTCTTGTTAATTTGAATCCGTTTTAAGGGTGGCTGAGGTAAACTTCATCCTGTGCCTCTGATGAGTAAAAATCGGCCCTGTAGCTGTTCCTCTTTATACCAATGCTCAGCCGAGAGCAATGAATGCACTTTTTGCTTAGGATACCACATTTAAATAATAATAAACGTATCCCTGTCATTAGAGTCAAGCTTGAGACGGCCTCCGTGATCGTTCTGGAAGCGAACGGTGGTGTAGGCTAGCTTAAGAGATACACGTGAATAAACAGTATCGACGTCGGAGTACTTCGCTTGCCGGTGGTGGCGATACTGGAATTTAATGCTTTAATTTTTTGTACAGCTCATAAGAGCTCCGTGCTTCGGGAAAGTACCGACTTAGTCCTTATACCATGGTAATCTATCGATGAGATCAGCTTCAATTTGTCCTCGACGAGCTTTTATTCTAAGATTTGGTTGATTCGAGATGAGGCATGGTACCATTTTCATAAAGTACATTGAAGCAGCAGAATCCTTATTTCGAATTCATCATAATGCGAATAAAGTTACGGTTCTCGCTGAGTCTGCCCTATCGAGTAATGACTGGACTTTTATTGCGAAAGCAATACTATGGCAGCCAAAGTGAGACCTCGAGTGGCCGCAGCTACGCCGTGAAGAGGCGTAGCTAAGGTCTCCTAATAAAAAGATCAGCCTGCCGCGAAATTTGAATTCACGTTACTCCTATGCCACGGGCAGGAGCTGCCAACTCGGGTCGTTTCTTTAATGTGAGGGTGATATCAGAATCAGCCTTCCAGAACTGTTTGCATTCTCGTTACCCCTACCACAAGCAGGTACGTCCATACGGCTTGGTTGAAGCGTGACTTTGTATGTGGGCTGGTAGCTTGCGTTCTCGCCTTATACCCTTACAGGATGAGCTTAAGTGTACCCAATAATGTAGCACCTTACACTGATAGGGCGCGATAGGGGAATAATGTAGCAGGCAAAAGAAGCTTCCGCCGTCGCTTTCGCAATTTAACTAGGGTTAACCAGAGTTAAACCGCAACTAATTTTTAATGCTCTCAGTTTATTACGCACTATGTCACTTTAGTCAGGACATTTGTGATGTTACCTCTAGAAATGATTTTCAGATGTTTTTGTCCTCATTCTTAAATAGCAACTGCATAAGCAAAATGGGAGAGTGTAAAGGGAAAATACAGCGTCGTTCAGGCGGAGGCGTTGTCCTGTTAGAAAACCTACGCATGGACGTCGGAAATGGTAGTATTTGAAAAGTGAGCTTCTAACACTATGGGAATTAGAGATCGGCACATGTCTGATATGAGTTAATTTTGTAGAGCAATTGACTTCAAGCAAATACCTAAATAGTTCAAAATTTCCAATTACTGTCAGTTGCGTAATTATTTAATATAATTACTAACTAAAGCCGCGCACCCGGCAAAGTCAATCACGCAACAGTAAAGAACAACTGTGAAGATACAAGGAGCGCGGTCTCGTCTCTGCCAAGCAGAATTCACTGAATATATGCACTCGCAGAATATGAAAGAGTAGCCGCTCGCTTTACTCGTAGCAGCATTCATCGCTACATGCGCATTAGTCGCGTAGCAGAATGCAGCACTCAGGCTTTCACCTTTCACCACTTTAGTCGCCAAAGTGTCCTCGAATTTTTTATTACCTTTTATCATGCACAATAGCACGCCAAAATGCTTTCTTGAAAGTCAAGAAAACTGTATAAATTTATCGTTAGGTGTGAAGACGTTGCTAAACGCTGTTCGGCGTCGATCGAACTCGCCTCAAATAATTACATGTAATAATCTCAAGCAATATCAACCTATTTCTCTAAGACCCTTGGCATTGGTGTTCTGTTCCAGCTGCAGCGCCGTTGAAGGCAGCCACGTACGGCCACCTCCGAGTTGCTTGAGCAAGGCCACGAAATGTTACGGCCAACAAGTTTCGCGCTAGCTGTAACGCTAGTGGTGATCACCGTCATCCACGGTTCGAGTTCTGCAAAGCTGCCGATAGATGGCAGCACAGACAGAAGTCTTCCGTTGTCACTGAAGCTGGCTGATCCAAATGGCCTCGTGGACATATGGGACGGTGTTGCCAAAACAGGTAAACAAAAAGACATTATGAGTGCTTTCTTCTAGGAAACAACAATCATTGCTGGGGCTCAGCGGCTACGACATAGCGCTGTTGAAGACGGGGTGATGGGTTCGACCCAATGGAGTCAACCTGACCCCAAAGGTCAAGAGCATTCCCTGGTCCAGAACGTTCGTCACCATGTGAAATGCCACCAATTCAGGTCCGGCCTAGTAATGCGGTCTAGTTTTGTTGTTGTTGTTGTTGCGCATTGGCTGTAAAAGGGCATTTTTTTTTTGGTGAATCGGTTGCGACGTTCTCGCATGGTGGACAAACAAGATCAGCGGACGCTGAAAAAAATTTAAGGATTCTGTATGTCTTATGTTTGAGAGCTCCACATATGCACAGAATACCATTTTATAGCTTATAGAGGAAACGCGACGACTCCCTCCGGTGAACGTTTGGGACAGAGAGCATTAACAGCGAAAAGTAAAAGTTAGACAGCAATAAACAGTGGTCCTTTGTTCAAATCATTTCACTCGTCGATATGTTCCCACTTGGCAATCACTAACTGAAATTGTAATCATGTTATATAATTTCGCTTGATCGTGCTGCTGTTTCGTTTTCGGGGAAGGCCGTCATTGTCAGCTAAACTTGTTTTGTCGATTTTGTACCTGTTTTGAGCTGTTCTTAACGTTGGTGCCTGCGCTCAGGGACAAAGCTTGAATGATCTAATAGCTGAGAATACATCGCTTACATTGATCGTGCGCTAAGGCTTCAATATACACAGGAATGGGTCGGGGTAATAGAGGGAAGGTAGGCGATGTGCTGATTAAAAGGGGAGTCCTGAGTAGTGCCTGTGAGATCGCCTGCCTTTGTTTATTTTGTTTCCTCAGCCTTTTTTAGTTGGAAATGGTTGGCGGCTATGACACGCTGACTATCAACTGAAGCATGGTAATTGCAAAACACAACATAGTAATAAAAGAATCAGAGCAGTTCAGTCGTTCTGTCGTGTCCGGCTCTCCACGACCCTATGGATCATATCACGCCACGCTTTCCGGTCTATCACTATCTTTCTGACATCACATACCTTCATCTGCAGTGCCTCGAGGATGCCATCTAACCACCGCGTTCGCTGCCTACCCTTACTCCGGTGACCCTCAACCTTTCCCAACATCAAATCTTTCTCCAGCGACTCCTCTCTTCTCATCAGATGACCAAAGTAGCTGAGCTTTAACTTTAGAATTTGACCCTTCAATGAGCAGTCAGGGTTTATGGTCGACAATATCGACTGATTTGATCTTCTGACAGTCCAAGGAACTCTCAAGAGTCTCCGCCAGCACCACAATTCAAGCGCGTCGATTTTTCGGCGGTCAGAATAGCATCTTGCAACAATGCTTTCGCGCAAAAGTTCTTAGTTTTTTGTTTGTGTGTATGTGTGTATTTTTCGACACGTAGCTCTTTCCGGAATTGCAAGTAGTTTAAAAAGCTAAGCGCTATCAGATATGGACGCTGTTTTCAGGCATCCCTGCGAGATAAGAGAACGGCTTCGTTTCATACCACTAACGCAAATTGCGGCTGCGGAATTTTTGCACACTGAAAGATCAAAAAGCTTGTGAGAAATGATGGACTTGTTGACAACAGGTTTGTTGAGGTTTCTGTAATCTACTAGAGGCATCAGATTTGAGTTTGCTACACCCGCAGTCGCTTCGTCTGTGAAAGTGTTAATCCTAATTAAGATAACAAATTCGAGGCAGATATTTGTGACCTGATGTCATGCAGGATGAACCGTGCACACAATCACTGATAATAACCATCAATTGTACCTCAACAAGGAATTTCTGAAGAAGGTGAAAAACCTCCGGTATCCGGAGGTGTCAGAGAGTCCTTGGAGCGAGCTCTACTTATAAGAGACAATCACCAGATAGTCCCATTATTACTGTCCCAAAACGAGAAAGCTGCGATTCACGATTCATTTTACCAGCGACTACTAGAAACAGTTCTGTAATGAGTCTAACCTTACACATCACCAAAACAGAGAATTACAAAAAGTAGCGCTTGTTTAGTGGCCAATAATACTGCATATTACAGGAAAAAAGGACGGAGAGCCTCAGGCAGAAATTGGGGCTGCGGAGAGAGCAGTCTTGAGTACTTTCTATTTGTTCGGCATACTGGTTCAGGCGACCAGTTTTCCGTGTTACTGTGGTGAGCGAATTAGTTATGAGGCGCGCTGACGAAATACTTGCTACGATCTCCGTGGTCCCGAGACCTCATAGTAAGTCGGACTGGGCCATCTTCCTCCGTAGAGGTGCGCTAGATTAGGGCAACGTATCTTCCATTCAAGGACAGTTGAGTTACTTGTCATTTGTTGCGGCCACAATTCGCAGAACACGTCGTCTTACCCGGGCAAGCCGATGCCTTCGCCGGGTGGCTCATCGCAGTCATTATCATTGTTCCTCTAGTTGGATTGATCGGCATCATCGCCCTTTGCGTCTGCATCTGCAGGGCCTGCGCGGGACGAAAGGTAACCTCATCATAGTCCATCTGCCAGTCAGCTAGAGAACATAGTGCGAAACAGCTCTCTGGGTTTTTAGAAGTATCATGGCAGCATTGACGGCATGGCCATTCAAAAGTAATGACTCCTCAACTCAAGCTGCACAGATAGCACCGCTCTAATCCGCTTGCCGCACTATCTGTTTCATCGGTGAGATGGAAAAGTAACCTGCTAGGGGAAGCTTGCTACTGTGAGTCTACTGGGCCAAATGGCCACACCCATTATTGCGTTTACAGGATGGCAAATTTATTTTTCATCAATAGCTATGAGTCTTATGGCGGTGGTCAACGCATTGTCACCGATGGCAGGGGCAAAGACGCAAGGCACTTCTTTTCTTCCTTAAAATAAAACAGAAAGATAAGGGGCTTTTCGCGGGTTTTAAGAGTTGAGACAAGGCGGAAATAAATGCACTAAAATAACACGCTCAGAATGGAAGACTGAGATGGTAATCATAGCAGGGAAACCACAAATCAGTGTAGTGTTGCGCAGTGCCTATATTAGCAATGGTAGCTCCATAACAATACGCTCGTGGTTACTGAGTCATGACTCAGGTGTCCCATGAAGAACTGCACTGGCGTAACGGATAAGGTAGCGGGCGTTGACATAGAGCGCACGCTAGTTGCTGTTTGCTCGGCTATATTGGTGACGTGGCCCAATATCCATTGCTTATTGGGGGTTCTGGCGCTCTTTGGCCTAAGATGCCCTTGCGCCAAAAAAAAAAAAAAAAAAAATCCAGTTCATCATCTCATTGGGGCTGTATTCTCTAACATTTATTTTAGCGGGAATGCGCACCCACTGGCGCCTGAGCCGAACAAAAATCTTGTCTCGTACCAAGATAGATTGTTTTTTGTTTTGTGGGATTTTACGTCCCAAAGCGACTCAGGCTATGAAAGAGGCCGTAGTGGAGGACTCCGGAAATTTCGACTACCTGGGGTTCTTCAACGTGCAGTGACATCACACAGAACAAGGGTGCCTTGCTTTTCGCCTCTATCGAAAAGCAGTAGCTGTGGCCGGGATTCGATCCCACATCCTTGGCAGTCGAGGACGAGGAAGAGGAGGAGGACGCGTATGCTATGCTTAAGCCTAAGATAATGTGCTGTGATTATCAACTACTCCTAATGCGCAGAGATGAATTTTGACCCTTGGCTTTTGCATCGATGATTAAACTAGCATTGACATCAGTGGTTTAAATGTTTCCATGAGCCCAGGCAATCACGTCTGTGGTTGTGTGATCGGGCAGCTATATAAATGGCGTGTTCACTACGTTTCGCTTCAGTTGGAGTCGGAATGCAGTTCGTGTCGTGGGGACATCGAAGTTGACAAATGCTGTAGGTTCGAAAAAAACGTTCTAATGAAACGAGGGCTGCTGCAGACAAGCTAGTCGTAAAAAGACTGCGACGGAACAGGCATGTCATTGGCTCATTTGCAACCATGCCCCAGTACTGGGTGCATAACGCAACGTGCTGTTACTGGCGATGACTATCGTTGAAGGCTGGACAGCTGTCTTGTATTTTCGAACTCGCCGCTTGCCCTGATGTTGTGAATTGTTAGTCAATGCTACCCCTGGTTGCAATCTAGAGAACTTAAATATGATCATATTTCGACTTGCGACGTTTCTGAAAATGCCTGCGCTTTGAAATATAGCTGTCTGCTTGGGACAAAATTTGGAGGTTTACAGACAGTTGCGACGCTCGTGGTTAATAATGTAACCTGCGTCTAGGTATGAAACGTTGAGGTCGTTGATAAACGCACATCCACCAGGCAAGGAAATCAGTAAAAAGGTAGAATTAATAAAAATCTTAAGTGTAGGAGCCCGAAGGCTGCATGAAGATGTGAAATAAGCAAGAATGTAATGCTAATCAGAACGCAATGGAAAGAAATGGCGACATCTTTTACATGCCACTTGCCGCTGATTGTCATCATTCAATAACCTTGGCCACTATGACAAGTTACCGTTTTAAAGTCCAGTTTCCCAACTGGTATGATCCGCTTTCCTGAACAACTGCACTGCTGACGCAGCATGAAATAACAAAATAAATAGGAGAGATCTAGAACTCGCAGAATATGTGCCTATCAATAATTGCATTATATTGCACATCCTGCCTAGAACTCTACAATAAGACGGGCCTGTCAAAGATCACTGGAAGCTTGTTGAAGATTACCATCTTATATAACTGTATCAGACACAGAAAGGGAGCGCAGTAAAGTAGAAGTATAGACGAAAAAGATGCAAGATACTGTTTGAAAGACATGCCCAAGAAGAAACTCAGTTGGAGATTCAATTTCAATTATAAAAACATGCATGAAAAGTTAGGATAGATTGCACAGTAGTAAAAACATTTAAGAAATATTATTCAGGTATACCAGGTCTCAATATGAGACCAAAGAAAACAGAAAAGAAAAAAAAAGTGAATTGAACAAGACGGGTACAGTCTGTCGTTGGTAGTGCTGGCTTCGTATAACAATAAAAATAGTATTAACAATTAGGTGTAAAAGTCTTCTACGTCTTACAATTTGTGCTCAGACACAACCATAATCAAAAATCAAGAGTGCATAAAATTCAGCATCGAAGTAAATTCAAATATTGAAAGCAAAACATGATCATGTATAAATGCATACATAAATAAAGAAGTGCGAGCGCCTTTTAGCCAGCGATGCAGATTCGGTACTAAGTGCAAAAAATAAAGGTAGGAAATAATATACGAAATGTTTAAGTCCCGTTTTATCTTTATGTGCACAACCTGCGTTATTTATGTGCTCCTGAGCGTTTTTTTTTTGCGTTTACAGACGTCCCGTATATAAGCTTTTCATCCCTAACGCATCTGAGAATTTTCTCCCGTGCCTTCGGAACTTGCAGGACACCACGACATACCTGATCCAGGGAGGACCACCGCCTTACCTGAGGAACACTGTTGGGGAAATGGAGCGCTTCGAATAGACGCATGGAACAAGCTGCGCCCAAGATTCAATGCATCGATGATGTTTTATATATAAAAAACAAAAATCAGGATCATCGAGTGCACATCTCTGCGCGTAGCACCCACAACTGTTGCCGTTATTACACAGCATAACCATAACTATTACTCAACGCCGAATTTTCGTGAATTCAGCATACCTGAGAAGTCTGCTACAGCCATTAGAGACAACTTCAAATTAGACTACGCGTTAAAATACCCGCCAATTCGAGTTTCAGTTTTTCTCACCGACCACCGCTTTTTGTCCGCTGCTCGGCCAGTTTAGATACTGTAGGAAAACCAACGAGGAAAGGCGACGCGAGGAAGATATGTTAATCTAAATCCACGCCTAATTCGTCTCAATAAACATTTTGTTAGAGTACCATTGCAGCGGAAAATAAAAAAAAAATCTGCAGAGACAGACTGCCGCGTGTAGGCGAAAGCTGTCCTCACAATGCAATCCCTCGACGGCCGTTCCCAACGCCTCCTCCTGCGGAGCGAGCCACTATGCGATTTGTAGCGCGGTGCCCTTTGTACTCTTCTTTTGTTTATTGCGTTAGCATGCTTTGCAGCGTAAGATGAGGAAGAGGAAAGGCAGGGAGGCTAATCGGAAGAAGGAACCGCCTAGCTACCCTGCACTTAGGGAAGGGGGTGAGGGGATATAGAAGTGATGGGTAAGAGAGGAATGGGTTAAGTCAGTATAGTCGCATCACAGCCATATCATGTCACATCACATCACGTCACAGTCTTATCTCGTCACATCACAACAAAATCAAAAACCTATAGATCAGGCGCGTGGTTTTCATGAAGCGGAGCAGTGCCTGGGTACGTTTTCACTGCCGACGATCACTGCAGCCAGTATCCTAGAATATTGATTGCAGTCAGTGGGCGTCCATCTAGACGCTCCAGCGCATGGAGAGACACTGTCTTTCCGCACTGTCTTTCCGCAGGTTGCACATGCAGGGCTATTAACCATGCCTATCACAAACGAATAAAAGTTTGTGAACGCTACACCGACCCACAGGCGGCACAGCAAAGTTGCTTCACGTCGGGGTAGACCGGGTGGAAGCCGGATCTTCAGGGCAGGGTCCAGGGATTTTAAGCGTGAGATCGCAAACTTCCCAGAATTCCACAAGGCGAGCGTGAGCTCCCGCTCAAGTGCCCGAAGCCTGCACACTGCGTCTTCGCTTGAAAAGGGGATCAACACAGACTACAAATACAGGTACGGGCCAATTTAGCAAGGGCCGGTGATGAGGACTAAATATCCTGGCTTCCACATCCGGCTGTCGGCCTGAGGGAGTCCCACACCAAGGCAGGTTTCTGCCGGATGACGTGTGAAGAGGACCACGTCCACAGAATGTGTGTTGTGTTTTCCTCGAGGACAGAAGCAGGAATGAAGGGGCAGGTGTCGTCAAATGGGGCATGTTATTGTGCAGGCCGCGACCAGGGTACCGTGGTGGTGAGGGCGACATGAAGGTGCAACCTTCGAAGCACGACTTTTTTCCGGCGCACAAGGTCGCCAGGGAGGTCGGTTCCACGTGCTGGGAGCAGCAGTCGCGTGGAGTGCCGGGGTTTCTCCTTTTCTAAAAGGAGTACAGTCACTGGAGAGAAGGAGGCTATATCAAGGAGACGAGGAGGTGTTGCATTACGGCTTTCTCTGTCCACCAAGGTTTCAGCAGGATGTATGTTCCTACGAATCGAATCCAGTGTACACGGATTTTATGAAGTATTTATCAGGTATGCCTGAATACCCTGTGCTAAAACCTCAGAATTTAGAACACGCCGCCGACTGCGGATGGCAGCCGATTAACCTGTGACGATGTCAATGCGACGGCTAGAGGGGCTAGAGGAGGGGACAGATAAGGTGTACTACATAGTGAAGGGCCAACCTATCTTTATGTGCCGAAGGCCAGGTTACGGGACAAGCGTATGTGTTGGTGGTTAGTTCGAGCAATATGGTTGCGTAACTATCACTCACACTAGAGCTCGTCAACCGGTAGGGATACTAGTGCCAATATCCCAAATCACTAATATTTGATATTTAGAATTGCTAGTTAATATCAGTTGTAATTGCTAATTAAAACAATTGCAACTGGCCACTAACATAAAATAGCGTTCAATATTTTGCAACAAGACTAACACTAAGAACAAAAAAACAATTTAAATCAGCAAGCAATGGCCTCTCGACACTTTCGCATTGCTCGCGCGTAAGTTGCCGCAGTAAATTTAAATATATTGACAACCCCTTCACTTCTCCTGATCTGATTTCTCCCGCTGCGCTGAGTGACGTGGTGTGTTGAGGTGAATAATGTATATAACTGAATATACGTACGTCGTAGGTTTATATCCCTACGCAAGCTAGACTACCAGACGGATGACAGGAAGTGAAATGGTATGACACCGCCTGGAATGCTCCACAACAAAAGGTTACGTCCCAAGTTTGGTTCAAAAGAGGGAAAATTCAGCGCTACAGACAGCATTCCATCATGGATTCATGGATACCGATGCTTGTGAAAAACGGCAATGCCAACAACTAAAACAGTAACGGGGGGGGGGGGGGGGGGGGTATTTTCCGCTTTTAGGTTGGTAAGGCATTCACCCTCGAAAGTTCAAAAATTTCAAAAAGCTGTAGGTTTCAAAGCCGTTTCAGCTTTATAACGATGGGGACGGGAAAACTCAGCTCAGGACGTTCATATATATTGCTGTCGGGGATAGAAGTCTCCAGGACACGCAAGCGCTATTCGAAGCTAATGGCTGGTTTGGTTTATGAGGTTTAACGTACCGAAGCCGCTAAAACCCTGAGGGGAGCCGTAGTGGAAGGCTTCGACCACCCGGAGTTCCTAGCGGGCACTAACACGACGCGGTACAAGGGTGCCTTGATTTACGCCTCATTCAAAAAGCTAGCTGCCACGGCAGAGGGTATTTGATCCAGTGTCATTGGATTTAGCAGTCGAAAGCCATAATTGCTGAGCACCGCCGTGGAGTGAAGCGAATAGCGTCGTTGCTAACGAATGGTTCTAGGCAACACTTGTGTGGAGGCGTTGCATAAGCCCTGCGGCGTTCAAATCTGTTTTAGTCTAATCAACTGATCGTCACTGGTATCAACTCGCCCAAGCATCACTTCTAACAACAGTAACCTTGACTTTCTGAGCATCACGAAATTTCATGAGCTACCTCTACAAAATGCGTTTCTTTTCAAATGAAACCCAGTCGATCCTGTACTCATGCACATTAGAGACGTCTTGAAAAATTGTTTGTCGGCTAGTGAAGATATCGGGTGCGGTTTAAGGTTCCTGTGTCTGAGTTAATTAGTGACTAAAAATTACAATGGTTCAACGCTGCTGAACCAAATATTGACCGAAAGCATTAGCTGCGGGTGACCGACCGTTCTTCTTCTCTTTTTTTCTTCCTCAGCCCACATATAAAGCCCCGCTTTAACCAACCGATATGAACGTGCCTTAGTGGCCTACAGGGGTAACGTGAATGTCAGGGTCCTGAAGGGCGATTCTGACATAACCGTCCCATGTGAAATGAGAGGCCCAAGTTGACAGCTCCTGCCAACTTGGGGTCGTCTACGGGGGTCGTCTAAAGGTCAAAGGTCAATGGTGGTCACTGCCGTTCAGCGCTGAAGGCTGAAAATGCGAACAGTATTTCTTTCGCAATAAAACTACTTACTCAGACTGCGGCTTAAGACAATTGACAAATTAGAAGAAAGACATTGTAAGCGTTTTGTTATAATTTTTTATTGTTATGTTTGAGCGCGTGCTGAAACGTGCGACAAAATGGTTAGGCGAACTTTCATTTTGTTACCTTGTATTTCCGATTCTTACGAAGCAGAGCATCACGCGCAGGTCTCTAAACTGCACATTCATTGGACGTCTTGGTAAAGATGTACCGAAAAACGTCGTTGCGCTTTAGATAGTCAGAAAACTATGATTTCTGAATTCGTACAACAAAACTAAGTCATTTTCAAGTGCGCGTTTACGTATACAGCGCGATTTAAATGAAGCATGTGCCCATCAACCCGCTACTGCCAGCGAGGGATCAGCGGATATGGCCTCTGGATCATATCCGCCAATCATATCAGCGGATCAGCCACTGTGCAATGTGAAACAGGACAAAGTAGAAAACCATGGTTGATCTTTTACATTCCCAGGTGGACGCAAATTACGCCAGCTGGTTAGGGAGAGCTGCTCATGAAGCATAGGATTCAGCGAGAGAGGCTGAACATTGAAGACAATGACATTTGTTCTGTGGGCTTCGGCAACTTCTATGGGCCAACGATGAAAGAAGGGATGGTGAAAAAAAGGTTTACCAAGAAGGAAAGCAGCAGCCAATCACGAATAAGATACGGTTGGTAAGTCTAACTATTCCACAGTTGTAGTAACTGCTGCTTCAAGGACAAATCATGTGCGGAATGGAAAACAAATCTCGACATATGCAAAATACCTCGTTGCTTGACTGGTTGCCTTGTTGAAAGGGCAGTTATGCGTAACCCCGAGATGATTAGTATAGGCAATATTTTTACTTAGACGAGGAAGAACAAGCGGGCAGTGGTGCGGACGTGAGCGCTTGCGCGAGGTGCGCCGCAATTTATGAAAATCATGTCACGGTCCTCGGTCATTTTGTCTCTGTTCTCCGGCTTGCCACCCCTAACATTCTGGCGAAGGTGCGGGGTGGTGCATCTTTCCTTATCCTGGCCCGGAGCCTCTGCGCACCACGTCTTCTTCCGCTGTCGGCAGCAAGTACCTGAGACGCATCGCATTGCTCTTTCCCAGCCGGCCGGACCTGACGCGACCTCGCCGTCCCCCGCCCCGACCCCAAGGCACGACGATGGAGCGATTTAGCCAAATCAATCCACTGACCCGGAATGCCATCCACACGGCCACAAGATGTAACGAGAGACGCGATAGACCAGATCGCACTTACCCGAGATGCCGACCAAAGACCCCAACGACCCCCAATAAGCCCATAGACATAACCACATCACTCCTGCCCATGACATACGGTGTACGCCTGGGTCTCGGCCATCGGATCTTGGCGACCTGTGGCCCGAAAGCGTTTTAGGCCACGCTTCATCGGTGTTGGCGGCAAACTGCGATGATCTCCATTGAATCTTCTTCCCTTCTTCCGCTTCTATCTTCACTCATCCTGTCACGCCTATCACCATGCCATGTATTTCATCGACGTCGACAATCTTCCTTGTCCATGATCAGGACGATTGCTCAGTGGCCCCAGGTAATGTTACGAACGAGAAAGAAGAAGCGGGCAGGGGCGCGGGCAATGTCGGCTACAAATACAGCGTTATGAGAGACATTGGTGCGTAGAAAACCCGCGCAACTGTTTTGTGGCTGCTGTTTTCTGGTCAAAAATTAGTGAGAAGATGATAGCGATTACCCTGATGCATGTCTGCTTCCCTCTGAAATTTTCGCACACGTTTGAATATCGAATGTGTGCCGATGCTGTCCAACATGTCGTTCTTTGCAATGTGGGGACATGAGCGTGCTAACTGCGAAAGCAGACCAACATGCGTCGTCGAACCTGATGAAGTAGAACATACAGCATTATTTTTAATGACTGAGACACGCAGTGATGGCCTGAAGAAAAATATTCCGCGATGTAGTGGATATTTGTCATCTTAACAATGCCCGTGCAGAGCCTACGTTGGGCCGTATCAATCGCGATATCTAAAGGACAATGCTGCCTTTTTGTATAGTGAGATATATCTTTATTCCTAAAACAAAGATATGTTTCCTGGCAATTCAGGGGCAGTTTATCGCATCGTTTCACGAGTTAAAACAGCCGGAGCATATCATGGTCTTGTGTCAAAGGCCTCGTTGTTGACCTCATCACAAATTCTACAGCAGGTGCCATCCTTTAATCTAAACAATTGGCCCCATATTTTCCCTTTTCTGTCCCGCACTGTGCGTGAAACGTGCTTGAAAAATGAATGCATCAATGACAAAATTTAAGGTCAGCTCTACACATTCTTATGCAGGCCCCATCTTGGTGCACACGGCACGGCCAAAATGGTAAACATCATCTATACATGAACAGCAGATGAACGGCACCAATGGTTGTTTAAATAAAATTAACTGGGGCTTAGCTTTAGTTAAGCCCGATAGGTTGCGAAAGCAATAATAGTATGGCTACGCTATAGTTCCGTTGCCGTTCTTTCTCTGTTTCCTGAACGCGTCTTTGCTGCCTAGTTGCATTCCTACGTTTTTGACTGCTGAGTGAACAAGTCGACAAAGAGTCTTCAGTGTTCAAAGCGTCCATTACATTCCATTCGGAGTCGTCACCGGTTGAGGACGGTTCAAGAGAAGCGCGACGCGCTTGTCTAGCTGCATCTTGAGCGCGCCGTCGAGCGAGATGCTGTTCCCGTTCTTTATCTGTCTCTTTAGCCCGCTGTCGTTTCCTGGCTTCATCGAGACGGCATGGCTTTTCTTTCTGTTTATCAGCGATGCACAACGAGTGCCTCAGTAGAGCAAGCGCGAGCATTTATATACCCATCGTTTTCCTCCTGCTTCTGCTAGAGAACTGCTAGAGAGAGATAACTGCTAGAGAAGAGGTAACAGCAGCGCTTCCACTCGGTAGCAGCGCGGCTCCAGCTGCAGCGCACCGTGCCCACCGACCCCGCCACCAGACGACTCGACTTGGTAGCCCATCTTTCGCACCTGGTATGACGTCACAGTGACGTCATCATCTCATCCGCAGCGTGCCGTGCCTACCGACCGCCGCCACCCGACGACTCGACTTGGAAGCTTATCTCTCGCAGCTGATATGACGTCACAGCCATCTGGGGTCATTAAAGGACAAACTTGCCTACTGACCGTGGCTACGCGAAGGGCTGAAAATGGTATTAGTATTGGTTTCGCAATAATATTCGGGATTCATCTCTACAGCGTGATCACGTCTGTTGTTTTGCGCTCCTCGTGCGTCGTGAACTGACAAGTCGAAGCGATTCCTAGAAATCTTGATGGGTCTCAATGTGTAAGCTGCATTACAGCGGACATCAGGAGTGCGTATTCTGTGCGGCAATGATGAAAATTTTTTCGGCATGTCCATGCGTATGGTCCTCTAAAAACTCAAAGAAGCCGGCCCGTTAACGTGATTTACATGGGCTCCTCCCTGATCAGTGCACAATAGTTGAATACAGAGAGGATATTCTTGTTCTTTGCCTTACTAGTTAAGAAGATACTTTGTGATGAAGCCTGGCTGTCACAAAATTGGTGCACATTTTCGTTGAGTCAGCACAGCGCAAAGGAAGCGCTCGCGTCGCGTCGTGTAGAGGGTTCCAGAATATTGAAGGAATCTCTCCTTTCCCGGGCGAGGAGAGCTCGTAACCTTGCGTAGATCGGTGCCATCCCCTCCTCATCATTCGATAAGCGGCGGCGTTGACTGAACAACCGGAGAAACAGCGGGATGTCTCCAGAATTTCCTACTGGCCAAGTTTGTGCATATTGTGCATTATAAAGTTACAGCGTAAAAAAAAAACGCACACACAGACAATACACACTAAGAGCGCTTTTGCTGGTCGTTAGCCTGTGTGTGTGTGGTTGTTTATTTTGAGTTCTAACTTGATAAGTCTCCAGAACGTTCGGCCGAAGCTGACCGATGTCGATGCACATCTTGGCGGGAGGAAGAGAGAACGCTTCTACAGTGAAAGTTACGTGCATGTGCGCGCCGGCCTTATTTGCTCTGACCTTCTCGTGTGTTAAAGCTCTGTGTTAGTTGCTTAGCAAGACGGTGCCATCAGCGAATCTCCGATTACGCAGGCATCCAATTGTTCCCAATGTAGGCATTTGAACACTTCCTATAAAAAAGCGCTGAGTAGTATTGGAGAGATCATGCCTCCTTGCCTAATACCCTTCTTTATTAAAATGTTATTCCCTAATTAAGAAATATGGCCGCTGTTCACTGCAGCCACTATAGATGTGCTGCAGTACTTTTATATACGGCTCATCTGCACCGCGATTTCACAACGACTATGTTCCTGCTGATGTTTGACTGCGTCTATAAATTTCGTTCTGATAATTTATCTATGCTACTTATAAAGATTGGTTATAAGCCAAGAAATTTTCTATCACTTAATTGGTTGAGAGTATGCATATGATTTATTATAGAGTAACCTTTACCGAAGCCCGGCTGATTGTCTTGTTCATTGAAGTCTAATGTGCTGTATATAAATAAAGAACGCCCCGTTATCTCGACCAGCCTCAGTTCAGTGGTGGTATGCAGAATTGAAGCTCTAGTGCAACACTATAACCTGTTCCAACCTTCACGCCTGGACAGTAGTCTTTTCAAGTACACGTTCTTCAACTTTTCGTCACCTCCATCAAGCCCCCCCCCCCCCCCCCCCCCCCATTTAGCTCCCTCACCTTGCCATCTTTTGCGAAGGCGCTGTTTAACTCTTGCCTATGATCACTCAATTTTCTGAGGAAGGCCAGTGCGATTGTCGAAACGTTGGCTATAGGTAAGTGAGGCTTCTACCAAGAGGGTTCTACTTAAATTGAGGACAACGCAGAGGGCTGTAGAACGAAAAATGGTAGGGGTAACATTAAGAGATAGGAAGCGTGCAGAGTGGGTCAGAGAAATAACTCAAGTTACCGAAATTCTAGTGGAAATTAAGAAGAAGAAATGGGCGTGGGCAGGACATGTAGTGCGAAGAGAGGATAACCGATGGTCGCTTAGGGTAGCAAACTGGTTTCCAAGGGAAGGAAAGCGTAGCAGGGGGCGGCAGAAAGTTAGGTGGGCGGATGAGTTTAAGAAGTTCACATTGATCAAGTGGATGCAGCTAGCACCGAACCGGGTTAATTGGAGAAATATGGAAGAGGCTTTCGCCCTGCAGTGAGTATAGTCAGGCTGATGATGATGAAATGAGGCTTCCATCTCACTCTTCGGTCCATTCCTGTTGTGTTGGCATTATAAGTCGTATTTGTGCCTGGAATTTAAGTTTAAAAGCCGTAATTTGAAACAACTCGAGCGGACCCTGCAATGGTCAGACTAATTCCACAGATGTGCGACGGCGTGTTATAACTTGGCTCCGTTCCCCAATCAGTGCAAAGGCTCTCTCTGACATCGCTTCTAACGTGACGATGGGTCCACTCAGACCTGCATTTCTGAGAGCAGAATGAAAGAGTTGTTATATTTATGTGACAACCTTTCCCTCTTTCTGCTTCAGCCTCCAGTGAGATGCACGACAACGTTATCGTTTCCATGATGCAATATATGCCCGTTGGGCACACATCCAAACCGCTGCGCGCAATACAGACAAGATTGCTCGTTTCTCGGCGTGAGCCGTAAGACTCTCGATAAGCGTACAACCATGCCGCAGCTCTTTCATCGACGACATTCTTTGACCAAAGAGACTATACAAGGCATCAAATAAGCGGAACTGATTTCGCTCTGGACCCGGAACCTGCAGTTATGGGTTGCCACTTCAACGTGCTTTTCTTTTGTGTTGTTCGCTGTTGTTACACATTGCTTCATTTGGCTGATAGATCTCATTGCAGGCACCAAGATCAAGAACTGGAGCAGTCATAAAAATTTGCTCTCCCCCCTTATCCCAGCCGCCAAATAGACAGATCCCCAAGCACTTCCTTGTCGGCGTCTGTTCGAACCTTCGCATAATAATAGGCTGATACTGGCACCACTTTATCGCTGAGCAAAAAGCCGATAGTGAGCTCGAGTATTAAAGCCCTTTTCTAGAGGCCCATACGTTTGTCTGCCTGCGAGAGCTCGCTCTTTGGTGTATATCACCCTAGTCTTCTCATCGAAAGGTTTAGACTACGGGTAAGAACTTCTTCAGTCTCTTCCAAATTCATTAGACATACCAACGGAGGACTTTGGGAGATAAATTACTTACTCGTATTGCTTTATTGTGATTCATCAATTACAGGAAACATCACATTGCTCCCTGAATGATCATAGAGAGTCTAAAAACAGTTGTGTCAAGCTGTAGGGCAAAGTTATATGTGATGGCTAGAATTAAATTTTGCGGGCTTTTTAGGATTTACTTTCAAAATTGTTATCACGAAATCATTCTAAATTTAACTAGAAATTAAAAGGGAACTAGCCCTATAATGTTATCGAAACTGCTATGTATAAGTGGATGTTGTAAGGTAAAGAAAGACTTTGAAGTGTTTTTCAACCGATGAGATTGAAAGGACGTCCGTTCTGTGTCATTCCACCAAAAACTTCTAACGGCATGTCTTAGACGTATACATGCAACCTTACACGTGACGGTCACTTTCTTTAGAGCCGTGTGGTGGTCTCCTATGGCTCACCTGTAGCGTTCTGCCGCGTTGATCCCGAATAACGGTTCAGCCCTTAATGCACTTTGATGTACGAAACCGTGCTTTTTAGAGGCGTCTTGATAGAAACGCCTAATTAATTGTCTCTCCGAAATCCATACTTATTTAGATGGGACTGGGCACGAAGGCCTATATAACGTAGCGAAGCATGCGGGTCCAATTGTGTGGTCGTCTTCGGAACTGTTATCGCTACGTACGATTTCGGGTCGTTTGAAACCGGAAACCACTACAGAAAATTGTTTTTTATCACGATAGAGTTTCTGTGCGGTTTTAGACTGTTAACCTGCTGTGACAACAGGAATTTCTGTAATAACATAATGATTTTCTGCTGTTACAACAAAAAGTACTACAGATACAGGGTACAGAAAAGTACTACAGAAAAAACACTAGTACATCAGAGAAGTACCATGGAAGTACATAAAATTTGAACATTTACTACAAAACTACAGAATATTTTCTCGTATTTTTGACATGATTCCGTAGTTCTTTTCGACTGGGCGGGCGAATTCACACTGGAAACCCACAATTTTTACAGGTGCCCATATGGCAGAGGCTTCTACTGGTATACGAGTCAGTCATAGCCCCGAACACAGGCGGAAATACAACAAATAAATGAAACGCTCAAGCCGGGTGCTCGTGCCGTGTTCAGTTTGGAAAGCAAGCTATTTGGGAATGGGCACTTCTGGCCTACTCTTGTGGAAGTACGATAACGCAGCGAGCTTTATTTCTGCTTTTTTACTGAGCCCAACACGTAGGCTTAAAAAACTGCTTGGTTGTTTTCTTTAACCTGTGGCATAATATTGTTACGGTGTAATAAGAAAGGGGTGTGTATTTACAGTGCTGAGGCAGCGGGATCAGATGAAGCCTACTAGCCCCCAGAAAACCAACGCTTCTTCCTCCTCTTCTGTCACACCATCACAATCCTTCATCGTCGTCAGTAGCGTGACAATATTAAAGGAGAGTAATTGGTGAATAACATATAGGCTAACTTTATGGGCCCTATTACACCGAAGCCATAGTGATAAACGTGGAATTGTGTTTGACGGCACGCTGACGTTCACACCTTGGGACATGATCTAGTGAGATTTCGTCTAATACGATGACTTTTGAGAAAATTAATAGACACCTCATCAACTTTTCAACGACCAAAAATTCAACTGATCATTCTTTATTGCCCGCCTAGGTCATATATACTATCAACAGGTTGCATCTTCACATCTCAATTGCAAAGAACAATATGGCAACTTTTCTCGTTGCATGGTTGTATGCCTGTCAGCCATACAATAATCTCATTACATTACCTCTGCTCAACTCCTATATTTAATGGAGTGGGTGGCTTGTCCTGGACGGGCTACTGGTATAGTGGCACTCCTGTAGCACGTCTACTGCCTACTTTAATAATGGGGCTAAAAGTACATTGTAATAAAAATGTTATCGCTCTCTCTTCTAAGCCGAAGTAAAAAGATGTTTTCTGGGTTTCCGAGTCACGCACAAATCTTACATTAGCTTTATTCAGAGTTATTTCACTATATAGTTTCCTCCAAAGGGTGCCGTACACTTTTAAAATAGAAATTTATGCGCTGATAAAAGATGGTAGCGTGAAGGAGTCATTCTGAAGGTAACAAATGTTCCAATTCAACATGCCTTTTTTTTTTTCACCTCTCAGGATTAGCTCACGATCCGTTCTCCTCATCACCTGAATAAAATAGTAGACGCGGCAGGAATCACCTGTACAGAATCCCCTGTATCCCCTTACAGTATCCCCTGTAGCACCTGTACAGAATCAGGTTGAAACGGTACTTTTTTTAATATACTGCCCTGGTGCTATGTGAAGCTCGCTCACTTCGTAACGCTGGCATGTTCACTAAGAAAGGCATCAAAACACTCGCGGCTGTGCTTGCGCCGTGCGTATAGAGTTCGAACAACGTTTTGATATGTCCTTAAAAACAACTTTCGTGCACCTAATGAAGCAACGAATCGCGCGGCGGGTCATCTATACCACAGGTCAGTGTCCATTTGGCGGGGGCTACACCCACCCGTCCACTATCGTCGAATTCATTGCTGCCGAAAGTCAATGCTCCGAGTCCGTTTGTAAGTATTCCTAGGCCGATAACTCACTCGAGATAAAGGGTTCACAGACAGAAACAGGTCCAGCGTCGACAGTGCGCATTGTGTGACACGACAGAAGCAAATGATTAGACCATTGTACAGGTGGCATCCGCAGGTACGGATAAGAACGGAATGTTTCGAAAGCATGTTAACAAGAAAAACGTGGTCTGAAAGCTGGCATATTGACCAGCCTTCAGACCGCGGGCGTAGCTTCACGCTCGTCTAGTCGAGCAGTGCGAAAAGAGTAGACTGATTGTGTGACGAGCAAAGTCGTGTGTTATTTTTTTGTGCTATCTGAATTAATCGAAACGCCTCTAGATGGCAGAGCTTGAGCCGAACGTGACTGTAAAACTACTGACGAGGGCAGAAGTCTGGTTTCGAGCTATTTCCGCTCTTGGCACCCAGATAACACACTGCAGTTTTTAAGCGTACAGCTTTTTAGTTTGTAGCTGCAAAAACTTTTATCCGCCGATGTTCGTGAAGGTGGGCAGTTTTACTAGCAGCTAATGCAAGGAAAGTCACCTTGAGGCCGGTTCCAATCCTTAGTTGGGCGCTATTGTGCATGCGCATACTGCCGTTAAGTCTTCGGTGCTCTAGAAGCGCTGTAGAGGCCCTGGCGAGCATGACGCCGTTACTCTATCGGTATCGTTTATAACAGTAGTAATGTTATTATCAGGGAGAATCTGAACGGTGTGATATGTTGACGCCAGCGGAGTGTTTAGCAACACTGGGTAGGGTGTAAACTGTCTAGTGTCCGTTTCCACCCTCCCCCTCTCCATTATCCTTCCTCTCGCTCCTATTTCCCTAGTGAAAAAAAACCGTATGAGTCACAATAACTTCATAGATATCTCATACTAAACTCATACAAATCTCATACATTGCCATATATTTCTCATGTTGAATGAGTTTATTACGAGATTATATGAGATTTGTATGAGATTAGTATGAGAATTTGTATGAGGTTATTGTGACTCATAGGGTTTTTTCACTAGGGAATTGCGCGCCAATGACCACAACAATGCCTCAAAACTGGAGACCGTGCTATACACAACCGTCACAGGCGATGTACGATGCACAACCATCACGAAAAAGATCTCAAGATAAGTCATAATTCTAACCCCAATGTTCTTTTCGCGAGTTGTAGCAAAGCGTAGCTACGTTCTTCCTTTAAATGGCGGCCATCATACTCTAGCTGAAACAGAAGCCAACGCGTTTTTTTTTTTTCATTATTTTGTTGCTCCCAGCCATGAGCAAGGGGGGGGGGGGGGGGGGCAAGCACAAAGTAATCACCAGTTGTGTTATGCGGACACTTCCCGGTACGAAAGAACCGGTCATATTCCCCGCATCTGTTTGTTCGTGCAGGTGAAGTGGAACTTCCTCAGCGACCGAGAATGACGTGGAGAAGATTACTACCTGTTTTGGCTCTAGCGCTAGCTTTAAATACTCAATCGTCTGCCAAAAGTGTGCCAGACGTCCAAGCATCAAATGATAAAGACTGTGAGTACAATGCGGTCGCCAGCAGCTGGCTGCTCGCATCAGAGGTGCGAAATAATGTTTTCTATGCATTGGAGCTGACTGCAATGTCTAGATGTATGTAGAGAGGGCCTATCTAGAAGCAGCCAAAGAGGAACAACCGCTCCTCCCAGCCGGAGATCAATTGGAACAAACTTTGATGCGACCAAAAGAAACTTTACGTTTCATTCTAGAGAAGACTAAAACCAAGAACGTTATTTTTTTTAAGGCCAGGCCACCCTTTTTTGGGCGACCACAAATTTTCACAGCCATAGAAACGGCCGATGAAGTATAAGAGGCTTGCCGAAGAGTCGATATCTTATTTTTTTTTTATTTTGAGGGATGGGGGGTTGGGGGGGGGGGATTTAGGTGACTCTGAATAACTAGTTATTATGTGCAGCTGCGCACTTCACACAGCCACGAATATTTGCAGGTTAGCCTATATTTTATCACACTTCATGGAGTAAAGACATCAGTTCACACTACACCACGGACTGCTTCTTCGCTCTCCCCAGATATACCGACTGCGATCAGCCTCGGGGTGGGCGTCATAGTAGCCATCTTCATAGCAGTCCTCCTGGTCATCATCGGCATCATCGTGTGCTGCGTCTTCATGATCAAGGCATGCGCCGCCAAAAAGGTGGGCACAGGGCTGCACTGCCGATATCTGTACGGCAGCAGTCTTTCTACAGCATTATGCGGTTTTATCGTGAACACTGTCAAAATTTTTCACGCTTCAACCACTGGCTCGTTTGCGGTGAAAGTGCGCACAGAGCTTGCGTATAACGGTAACGTTTGTACCGTGGCAGGTTGTAGAATGACGGTTGGGCCATGGTTAATGCAAAACCGCAATGATATTTATAGAAGTCGACGGACCGAAGCCCACAAAAGCCATTTGCTTGCTGGAGAAGAGCGCTGGTGGCGCCATCGCGTTACTGCAGTGGAAAGCGTCACTACAAAGTGCTGATGAGTGCTTTGTACGGTATGTGGGCCGCTTGAATACGCCGTTGCGTCATTTGCGAATAAAATCGCTACACCAGTATAGGCCACTAACCAGGCAACTCAAATCAGGAAATTGCGATGCCGTCTCAGCAATTAAAAAATAGAGTTCAAATAATGCTTTTCCATTGGTAACACTGTATTAAATCAGTATTAAACCAGTTTTATCTGATATTTCTTCGCGAAGTTGGACGCAATGTTAAAAGCACTCCAGTTGAAACAGACGAAACGCTTGCAACGCCCCCATCGGTACAATATGTCGTGACGCTTTCCACTGCAGTAAATAGATGGCTTCACCAACGCTCTTCAGCGAGAAAGCGACTTTTGCAGGTATCGGTTCGTCGACTTCTACGCAGGTTATTAGGGTTTTGCATGGTTTTGCATAGTTTACGGCTCAGCCGAGTAAGTATCATTCAAAGCACGATAAAAAAGTTACTGTTATACGTAAGCTCTATGCGCAGTTTCGCCGCAAACGAACCAGTGGCTGAAGCGGGAACATTTTTGAAACTGTTGACGATAAAAAAAAAGAAAAATACTCTATAAGTCTCAATTTTGTACGCTACACCAGCGATTTTTCACTTCCGCCTTTTTACTCTCACCACCAATTTTCAACACCTCCGGATTGTGTTTCACAGTACACCATGCTCGGCGTTTGTACTTCACGAAAATGTGCACATGGTTAAGCTGGTCCCCGTAAATCGAGTTTAGTACGCTGCACTGCAATAAAGAAAGAGGCGAAGTGTGAGCTTGCTTAACGTGTTAAGGGCCCGCATAGAAGACAAAGGCTAGGCTGGCCTTCAGATTGCGTGCGGAGAATCGAGTTTTTATTGCGAAAGCAATACTGCTCTAGGTTTCGAGCCGTCAGCGTAGCGCGGCCGGTACCACGTCTTACCCACGTGACGCTGTGACGTCACACCCAACGTGGGTGGCAGGAGCTGCCAACTTCGGTCTCTCGTTTCACATGGGAAGGTTGTTAGAATCAGCGTGCTAGGACCCTGGCACTCATGTTACCTCTATAGGCCACTAAGGCACGTTCATATCGGTTGGTTAAAGCGGGGCTTTATATGTGGGCTGAGGAAGAAAAAAAGAGAAGAAGAAGAACGCTCGGTCACCCGCAGCTAACGCTTTCGCTCAATATTTGGTTCAGCAGCGTTGAACCATTGTATTTTTTAGCCACTAATTAACTCAGGCACAGGAACCTTAAACCGCACCCGATATTTTCACTAGCCTGCATATAAACTTACAATTTCTCAAGACGTCTCTAATGTGCATAAGTACAGGATCGACTGGGTTTCATTTGAAAAGAAACGCATTTTGTAGAGGTGGCTCATGAAATTTCGTTATGCTCAGAAAGTCAAGGTTACTGTTGTTAGAACTGATGCTTGGGCGAGTTGATATCAGTGACGATCAGTTGATTAGACTAAAACTGATTTGAACGCCACCATTGACCTTCGACCTTTGGACGACCCCCGTAGACGACCCCAAGTTGGCAGGAGCTGCCAACTTAGGTCTCCCGTTTCACATGGGACGGTTATGTCAGAATCAGCCTGCTACGACCCTGGCATTCATGTTACCTCTATAGGCCACTAAGGCACGTTCATATCGTTTGGTTAAAGCGGGGCTTTATATGTGGGCTGAGGAAGAAAAAAAGAGAAGAAGAATGCTCGATCACCCGCAGCTAATGCTTTCGCTTAATATTTGGCTCAGCAGCGTTGAACCCTTGTAATTTTTCTAAAAGGCATCCGCCTGCGCGCATCATAATGAAGTTACGATGCGGCATCATGGAACACTGCGCCATAATTTCCTAAACCTCTTCAATTCAGAATATTACATGTGGTATGCATACGTCGTAACTCCTCCGTTACCAACGCGATGACTGTGGTCGACTTTAGTTTAGTTTCTATATACCTTCAATAAAAAACCACGGAAGTGTTCACTTGCCAGTATATCTAAATCCTTATACATTCGTCCCATTTAATGAAATGCCTTTGCTTGAACAATTAAACAAACAAAGGTTTGCAAAGAAACGCGATGCTGCTTTTAATATAGTAATATAGTTAAAATGCAATTGCTTTACTTTTCGCGTTTTGGTTCGTTTCCTTCCTTTACCTTGAGAGCAACTAGAAAATATTGCGCAACAATCACTACATCGAAACGCGTCCAGAAGAAGTCATGCTGATGGCATTCTAGCAGTTGCAACCAATTTTTGCCGTAAACTATGTCTTAAATTATTTTTCACAATTCTGAGCAGTCGTACAGAAGCACAATATTTACTATGCTATTGCTGCGTGAGTGATAATAGAGTCCCTGGTAGTTTTATTTCTGCTTCTGCTCTTGGAAAGCACTGCGTGCATGGATGCATTGCATGCACAACGTTTTAGGTCCACTTTAACGAAAAACCAAAGAGGAGTGCCGCAAAAAGCATGGCGGTGTGACGCTCAGCTTAGGAAGCGTTTCCTATGCTTCAATGCTAGTCTTATTCGTTCCTTCACAACTGCCTTCCGAGGGAGTTCGCTATTCGGTTACTTCTTAGTTCGCAGTACTTGGGGGGAGTTGTGCACTGACTCCAGAGGGAAAACCGCGAATTTATTTCAAAATTCAAATGGTGAAGGAATAAGCGCAGTTATGATCACACTGCTCGTGGGCGGCAAACTGCTAAAACGCTTACTAATTTGGGCGACAAAATGAAGCTCGAATCTGGTAACCTGGATGGAGCCGTAATTTTAAGGCTTGAATAGTATGGAAACAATCAAAGCGTAGCGCTTAAAACATATCAGACGCTGTCTATTGCCTGCTAAAATTGCGTGTCCACTGCAACGCAGTCGGCTGATATTCGGTTTGTCCACTGTGGTGGTAACGAACGAAAATATTTCACTAATCACAACATGGGATGCTTTACACACGGCTCTTGTATTTATCAGAATAACACACGAGCTTGAACAGCGGCTAAGCGTCTCAGGATATCGCCATTCGGTGTTAAGGTCAAGGCTGTTTGTTATTCAGAGGATATGGAGCTGCTAATGTGAGCAATAGACTCACCTTTCTATGTAGCTTACCTAAGTTCACTAACGGAAACCTCAAGTTGGTGCCGATAACTGATAAGCTGCTGGAACTGTCATGCATCTGGGAGTTTCTATTAGAAAAACAAAAACAAGGTGTTTTGCAATATGGTGTTGTAAGTGTAACACGAAATGTGATTTCTAATACAGAGCATTGCTTCTGACTTTTGATTAGCCAGTCGCATCTGCAACACTTTATTGCAATTCCTTGAAATGTCACAAAAGCGGATAATGTTTTCGTATCGGGTGGTTATGAAGAAATTACATAAAATAGGAACATTTAGCATGCTGTGCACCGTTTTACCGTTTGCGTTACCGGACTACCGAAAACCCACCGATCATCAATGCGCCTGCTCTGATTGGTTCAGACGTGGCGGAATGTACTTAGCAGGCGAAGGTTACTATAGTATACGTCCTTTGGTAGCATATGCACATTTGGCAGCAAATGCAATACCTCTTTAGCTGTCAGGCACCTAGCGCCATCTGGTGCCCTCAGTGTATGCTGCCACGCATCGGTGCGAATCAAGCACATGCGCACTGGCGGAGGCGGGCTCACGGTGCTCCGTGAAGGCAAAAGGTAGCAAGGTATGCGGCATGCTAAAGGTACCTAATATTTCGATACACCGGCATTTCATCGGTTAACCCTCGTGTAAAAGTTACCGCCGAAGTAGTGTGATACGTTCGTACGCTACAGTGGCGCTTCGTTAAGGGTTCGATGGAAACGCGTCGGGAGAAGGAAATCATCTTGAATATGAAGAAACAAGCACTCGTCATTCACGAAGAAACATAAACGGGATAGTTCGGCGTGGATTTTAGGAACGGGTTTGAGCGTGGAATGAATTAGGTGCGGTGATAATTGCTTTGGTCTCAGCAACATGTTGACTGACTCGAAGTTAAGAAATTTTAGATGCAATTTGAAGGACACTTGAACTCCGCCTTCAAAGAGGCCCTGAAATGACAACAGTAACATTCTGATGCAGGAATCCCACAGATGTCGTCTCCTAGTGCATTCGAGTCAAATTTAAAAGCTGTACCTGAATGTATAATGAACAAATACTTTTAAAAAGTTCTCTTGGCGACCGCTCGCAGCCGATTAGGGCGAAACCGCAACCCGCACGAGCCTCTCCGATGACGTCAACAGAACGTTCTAGGTGCACCAATTAAGTGGACGCTTCAAAGGGACGGGGCTGGACGTGGTGTGGCAAGGTGCCGTTGTGTGTTGTTTTCTTTACTTTTTCTAGGTCGCCGGCGTGCGCTGAGTTGAGGGGTTGCAGGGGGAGCGTCATTTTCGATCGTCAGTATGATCGGCTTATAGAAATTAGCTTAAATATTCTTGCGTTGGGGAGAGAACTGATGGAATACCTTTTGCTCGTGCTCGTCTTCCTGTGTTAGTCAACACCTTTTCATAGGCCATTTATTGCTATGAAGCGACTGCGTTAATGGCTTCCACCTGAGGCAAAGGTGGCCTCGCCCAACTAGGTCCATGTGCACTAAATAGGCAATTCTGCGCCTACGCGTCTCTCGCCCCCCGTATTGGCGGGTGTGACAATAGAAGCACAATTACCTATTATAGTGCGCATGTTCTTGTAGGTCCAGGTCGCCACCGCCTTTCGCAGCGCTGCAAACAGCTTCTGAAACGGAGTATACGAGCAATGTGTCATCATCATCATCATCAGACTGACTATACCCACTGCAGGGCGAAGGCCTCTCCCATATTTCTCCACTTAACCCGGTTCTGTGCTAGCTGCATCCACTTGACCCCTGCGAACTTCTTAACCTCATCCGCCCACCTAACTTTCTGCCGCCCCCTGCTACGCTTTCTTTCCCTTGGAATCCAGTTTGTTACCCTAAGCGACCATCGGTTATCCTCTCTTCGCACTAGATGTCCTGCCCATGTCCATTTCTTCTTCTTAATTTCCACTAGAATGTCGGTAACCTGAGTTATTTCTCTGACCCACTCTGCACGTTTCCTATCTCTTAATGTTACCCCTACCATTTTTCGTTCTATAGCCCTCTGGGTTATCCTCAACTTAAGTAGAACTCTCATGGTTAGCCTCCACGTTTCAGCGCCATAGGTGAGTACAGGTAAGATGCAACTGTTATATACTTTCCTCTTTAGCGATACCGGTAAGCTGCTAGACATAATCTGCGAGTGGAGCAATGTGTAACTCGGGATAAAAGCGACCAGCAGTGTTATGTTCCCACTGCACCCTTCCATGTCAAAGGTGCTACTCAGTATCGCAGCTTTCCTGGGACAGCACACAACCCACTGGCGAGTCAGTGCGCTACCAAGCTATCTGGCAACTACCAGATGCCTCTCGTATGCTCGTTAATTTTCGCTAGCAACGGCGACAACGCCGACTCCAGGTTTTTCGGGGTTTTGCTTTGAATAGTTCGGTCACCATACTCTGTGAGACATCTCTCTCGTGAATGTTGGTCAAGACGCCTCTTTAGATCAGTGTCGTATTCCTAGCATGCTCCTATAATCTGTAGCTCTGTTCGCATTGTAGCTACAATATCTTCAAGATAATGACTCAACCTTGTGCACGCGCATGCTCCTACTGATAACCCATGAGAATTTTGGACACAGTAGCCGAGCACCTTATCCACAAAACCGCCATGACGAGGCGGAGAAAAAGAGACAAGGTTATTATTTTTTCCCCCATTGCCCGCTTTGAGCCAGTGCGGGGCATACTTCAACCATCCCCTCCCCCTTTCCCCCAAGCGTTGAGCAGTAATCTCAGCTGAAGAGGCATGATATAACGCTTGTATTCCGACCTGCTACATTAGCCATAGATTACCTCTGCATGTCCCCATGAAAATGGTGCATTCTCCGCGTCCCAATGTACGCGCGCAGCAGGTACAAATAATAGCGAATAGATATGCGTAAGAAAGATAGTACCAGACAGCTGGCTTCACCATCCAGACTGACCTGGTTGTCATTAAATTTAATGTAGAAATCAGAGCAAAGAAAAATGCACAGGAACATATTGGCGTTTGTTGGCAGTGTACTGGCCCTACGTAGGGCCGGACATTGTCGACACAGTACCAATATCGGGCCCATCGTCTGCGCTCCCTGCACATAATCGAGGATGGGTGTTACAACATAACACAACAAAGAATACACAACACATGACGGGCGCCGTGGACAATTATGTACTTTCTTTCTTGTTCCTACCAGCTGTGCTTTAACTTAAAATCAATGAATCAACAGCGTAGACCAAAGTCCTCTTTGTGATAATAGAATAAAGGAGGGACAGCCCTCGGAAATTTTCCTGGAGAGGGGAGCGGCGGAAAATAATAGGCGGGATGTGGCGCCCAACAGTGGGCTGAACTACGGATATGATGATGAACTCTCAATCAATGCAGGAGGTGCACACGGTTGTCTACAGTAGTGACCCGAATCAGCATCAGCTGCCGCCGCAGCAGCAGCAGCAGAGGCCGCCGGAGGCTCACCTTACCACACCGCCTCAAGCCTTCTGCCCTCCACCACATAAGAACTAGCCTCCCGATGCATCCAACGGACAACAGCAGAAGCTTAAGACGCGCGTCAAAATGCAATGACGCACGAAAGGTGCGGCACACCACATGCCAAGGCATGGATTACGGCCATGACTGCGCAATGCAGAAAAAAGAAATCAAAATAAATGCTTGTCCTTCGCAATCAAGAGTTTCTGTCATTCAATTTCTCTTTATTCCCAATTTTTGAATTCGTCATTATGAGCGAGTAAATGCTGACATGGTAGAAAGTACTCCATGTGACCACTACCTTTTGGAGTTAGGAAGAACAATTGCTCTCTATTTTCGGGTTTCCTCTGAGGCACAGTCGGAGGGGACGACTTCATGTTCTTGGCACCTCTTAACGGCGTTGTACCGCAGGAGTACGGCCCTTAGCTCACGTCCCCCGTTTTGGAATCGAGAGCTGCCTGCTCCCTTGGCGGTAGCGATGAAACCGAGTCAGTGTCAATGAGATGAACAAAGTCGTCTTAACACAGCGTGTACAGGGCATTATTTACAGCAAACCAGCACGCGGACCGAGGACTACAAGCTAGACATAACTGGCAGTGGCACTCTAGGCCCGCCAGCATTCATTAAAATCGTCTCATCGTCATCGGTAATATGTCAGTTCTCTGGCTTGCTGCTGTGTAACAATATTTAAATACAGGAGAAGGTCCCCTTTAAGTTATGTCAGATAGCAGTGAATCTGCGTTGGAGGATTGAACCTTCCTACAACAAAGCAATGATGGAGAGCGTGATCTGTACGCGACTCCGATGCACTTTAAAGCGAAAGTCTTTAATGGCTCATAATGTCGGCGTTCGTTCGTCCGGTCACACTATAGCTGTCAACCAAATTACTTCATCCCCCGAAACCGAAACTAACACAATCAGAAAAATAAAAATCCGGTCTTCAGTGAAAATCAAACCTCCATTCCTTACATCCCTCCATTTCTTGCAGTGAAGGAACACTTGCAGTGACGATGGTCTTTGCTGTATGTGATGAAAATGCAGCGCATCTGAATGCAACAATGCTAAAGGTAGGAAAAAGCGTTCAGTCAACAATGTTTTTTTTGTCAGTTTTCCACACGCCACTATATTATTCTTCAGATATTGCCTTATCGATACGCATCGTGTCATAAATCAAACGCACGACAGCGACTGGTATATATCATCTTATTGACACATATTATGTCATGATTGTGCATTCCCCCGTGTGATTTTTTTTTTTTTCGTTTGACTTTTTCGCCTTTCAAAGCAGCTTTCACGGTGATGGCATATCCGTTAATAACAAATTGAGGAGCTTTTCTCTGAAACAAGCCAAGGACGCCAAGCACGAACCTAGAAAAAAAAAGCGAAATTTTCTTTTCCGCATAAACCATAGCTCTGAGAAAGCTGTTTGTTAAGCGGTCTGCTTATACACAATTAGAGGAACTGTGCACAAAAATAATACAAATAATTTTGTTAGTACCAAACGTCCAAACATAGATTTGCCTCGTTTGATGTGGATCTTTAGATGCCGCCCACCTTTGTTCCAGAAACCTTTTTTCGCTTTTATTTCGAACTGTGTTTATAGAAATATTACTTAAAAATAATATTCTTAAGATTCGATAGAAAACCATTCCGAACGTACATTAGCGACGTGCAACCATCAAGCTCCCATCACAAGCGTTCATATGGCACATTATTTTTTTGTGTTCTAATTTCGGCAGTGGAAATTTATACTAGCTTGAATTTATAGGACGTGCAATTTATCCTACTCCACAGTAGCATATTAAGTTCATGATAAATAGAAAAATTGTAGACGCATAGAGGATACTAAACAGCAGGGCAACCATCGTTTCATCCGGTCAACTCGCTAGCAATAATTAATCTAGGAAGCCAGTACCAACTGGCCGAACTAAACACGTTATTAAAGTTTGGTGAAGCGAAGGCGAAGGTTTGCTCGCAAGGCGATGGGGTTAATGATTCCATCGTTATCGTCGCCTTTTGAATTCAGATCTATTGTCTAGACCTTCATATCCTACATTGAGGATGACAGTAGCGGTGTAGAAGCGTTTCAAGAGGAGTCAAAACTGTGTGGTTCAACACGATATGCGTTGTCGGTCAAGTTGGTTCAGAACAATGAAAACACAGGTGGCACACACAAAAAAGAGAGAAAAAAAGAATCACAAGTGAATACAGGCGGGATGATGCCATTCCACGCTGCCTTTCCTTGTGATTGTCCTTTCTTCGTGTAACGTATCGTTACATAGTCAGAGCTATGATGCTGAAGCTGTCGAAAAAGCTCTCACGATTATAATCTGCTCTATTTGATCTATACATAAGTAGAATCTGGATCATTTTTTATTTAGAATAAGACTTGCGGGCATTTTTGCTATTCTTTATTAGGAGATATGCATGGCTTTGCTTGCCAACAAAGTAAAAATTTGATTTAATTTTGTTTCGTGGGTTTAATTGGCTCATTCTAAAAAAACAAAACAAAACTGCCAAATGTCTCCTAGTTACGAATATATTCAAACCACATCTGAATAACTATGCAAGAAATTGGACCTTGGGTCTGTTCTCAAAAAGATCACGGATTGTAAAAAGAAATCCTTCACGTTTTCTTTAGTGCAAAGACCCATAAAACTGATGTACCATTCACTGCTATTGTATCTGAGAATGGCACATGGAAAAATGTGCGGCTCTGTGGTTAAAAGAAAAATTAAAACTGCTTTCTGTTCAAGATCCCTTCCTTGTCCGTAAATCAGAGCAGGTGTTAGATTTTGTCAATTCATGTGCAGATCAAGGCGTTTTTGCTTTCTCTGTTGATATAAAAGACTTGTATTATTCCTTTTCGCATGACGCTCTGCTATCTTGTGTTGAAGATGGTATCGATCAGTGTGGACCGATTGCCTTTCAAAATGCTTGTGGTATTTCAGTGAATGGATTTTAGAACTATTAAGATTTTATCTGTCTTCTACTTTCATAGTATTGGAAGGAAAACCATACCTTCCGAAACAAGGCATCTGCATTGGGTCGTGCATAACCCTCATCCTAAGCGATTTATTTCAGCCCGGCTGGACAAATCTTTTGCTGATACAGAAACTGATGCTAATGTTATTAGGATTTTTAGACACGTTGACGACTATCTTATTGTATTTAACAAAAATGAGGATTCCTTCATGGATGACACTTTTAATGTCCTCGCGCTGTTATCGTGACCACTTCAAACCTATAGAACTAACGTTTGAATTACCTGAAACAGGTGTTATTCAATCTTAGATATTAACTTCATACTGCATCATGATCGGACGTGCTGGATGTTCAAATTCCGTGGCGAAAAATCATTGTTACCTTTCAATTCATCGCACTCTTAACTTCTGAAACATTCCATTGCTCGCCTTTCATTTGTTGATTCTTTCAAGACGACTTGCCCGTACTTCATGTGACAGTTGTTCACAACAGTGTAAGCGGCTGAAATGCACCGGGTACCCTTACAATTTTATTGTGTCTTTGGCCGAAGGTGTTCTGAAGAAAGTATGCCAGAACAAAGAGCGGATACCAGTCAAGTGGCCCCGTGTAAGAAAGAAAAAGCTGCCATCATCCCTTAAATTCATAGTCTGACCCATAACCTCAAAAAAGTAGAGGAGCGATCGGGAGTTAGAGTGGCTTTTTCGGCTCCAAATAAGTTGATTCATCTGCTCACTAAAACTTCGTCACAAGTAAAAAAAGTGGTAGGCTAGACAAAGAGACATAAAGAAAAATTTGTTAATTGCATCCAAAATGTAGTCTATCAGATACCTCTATCCTGTGGTAAGCAATATATTGGTCAAACGTGCAGATGCCTCAATGATCGGCTTCGTGAGCATGGCCGGGATGTTAGTAACATGCGTGGTAAAGGTTCGTCGGCTCATTGCCGTGTTTACAATTGCATTCCTCATCTCAAAAAAAGTTCGTTTGAAAAGTGCACAAAAAAAAGGTTAACGCGTGAAATAGTTGAAGCTGAATGGATTACTCTTTTGAAAGATAAATGTGCAAGTAGCCCTTCTTTCCGTTGTTGCCAAAGGAGATTGCGTATCGGGCTGATACGACTTGCTGGCGCATGTGACATGTGGTGGTATAAAAACCCCTCATCCTTCCTTGAATAAATATTAGTTGGAAGTTAACGCTGTGTGTGTCTTCTTTCTTTGCCCTTGTCTTGGTGTGCTACAATTTGTTCCCTTCGATCATGTACTGTTGTGACCATGCATGGTCCGCGCTTGCGCGCACCATTGGGCGCCAGTGAGCATGCTTTGCTTTGTCGTGACCCTACAACTGCCAAGTTGGCCCTGTCAAGGGAACGTCAAGAAAAATACAAAGAAACGTCGCCCTGTGAGAAATAGCCGGAAGTGCTTTTGTTCAACTGTTAACTCTTCCCGTCGAGAGGCGCTATTGTCAAGTGAGGAATGCCTATTGTCCAAAGGAGACGATCGGAGTGACACGTCCGCTGACGTACAGGAGAAGAAAGGAGCATGAGGATTACGGCCATTAGAGGATTTCCCGTGAATGCATGAAAGAGTCGCAATTGCCGGAAAGGGAAAATGCTGGGAGCAGTTTTCGTGGCGCGCACGTACACTTGGGTTTCTGAGAAGAAAATCCACTTGCCGGAACCAACATAACGAATCTTTGCAGAAGAATCGAAAGTTACCTCCTCGCCGTTCCCAAGCTCTACCCGCCAACAAGTGACCTCCCCCGACGAAACAATACTGGACCAGTCAGTGCATCAGACCATCAGTGCAGTGATGTGATCGATTGGTTGCCGATATCTGAGGGGTGTGCCCTGGAACTGATTGGTCAGCATCTTCAGAGAGGGGCTGGACATAGGGGGTTCTAAGGATGTTGCAGAGCACGAAATGAGGCTCTGAGCCCCGGGTAAACGGCTCATCCAGACGCTTCTCGCTATGAACTCTTAACGCTTGCCATTTTGCTGATATATCCTTTTTTTTTCATGTAAATAAGCTTTCTCAAAGTGCCATTAAACCTGCTTGTATATATTTTACCAACTTCGAAGATTCAATCCTTAATCAACCCGGAGTCTCTGCACGCTACCAAGTGAAGGCCGGGTCGACTTAGTCCCAGCGTCACGACAGTACCAACAAGCCAAAGTATCTACCCTTCTGAACACATCTGAATGTCTGCTGCCAACAACAGCACCCTAGACAAGCACTATGCATTGCACAAATAAACGCGAAAAGTGCATCGCATCAGGATATTCACTAAATGTAAGCAGAGAAACGTAAAGTATGGATTTTCCAAATGATCAATTACCATACGAACTTAAGGGAGAACATTTGAGGACCTTAAACTCCACGTTGAGGGGATTTTGTGATAGCGTTAATGAGGCACTTCAGCCAGCGGCTTTGAGCGTATAACTTGCACTTGATGGCTTTGCATATATCACTTGATTTTTATTTAATATTTATTTCTAAATTTAGCAAAATGCTCACGAGGCGCTAATTTATCTAATATGAACAAACGAGCATCGATGGAATAAGTGCAGCCTGCCTGACTTGCGGCCCGAGTGTTCTGGGCTCGGTTCTCATCTCGCCCTGATTTTCTTTTCTGTAGAAATAATTTACTCCAATATATTAAATCTTTTAATGGCGCTTGGGCCATTTTTCTACATTATGTGCGCTATTTATTGCATGTTTTAAATTCCATGTGACGTTTCGACCTAGCAGGCCAATGAGTTGCGGTATGTTCTGTTTACCTAATGAAGTCATGTGATTATGACGCTATGCCTTCTTTCTTTCAGAGCTCCTGTCGCGTTAAGTAGGTTAAAGTATACTGTTATTAGCTTTGCGGACGCCGATGCCGGATTACGCTTACAACATTGCTCAGCGATTGATAAGGAACGTGCACGTTTGTGTCGGCTTGCCATTCAGCACTTGATTGCAAGCTGCTTAGTGGGGTGCAGGGGCTCTGAGTCAATTTTAATTTATTGGCTTGGATTTTTCAGTTTTTGCTGTGAAACGTGTAAAAAATACTATTGGTTAAACACGGTTAAAGTGAGTTTGACGAGTTCTATAGCTCCGCTCTGCTTTGCTTTACTAATACCGCCTGTGTAGCTGATGTCATCGTTCGCCTATCATGTGATCTCTAACGATATTGAGAATGAATCAGCTTTCGAGCTCGAAGTTTAAGGTTAAAAGCAAGGGTTAAATCATGGTTAAGGGGACAGTTAGCCATGTGGTTATGCACCAGCTTACAACAGCATGAAACACTATTATAGGCAGATTAAGCCCCAGTTTGACCTTCCCTCAGCTTCAAGGCCATCACGACAAAACCATGCGGTCCCCGGTTTTATACATGGAGGAATACAGCTATCGCATTAATATAAGGCGAATTACATTACAAACTACTTTAGAATTACACGCAAGGACCGAGCCCTCTGCCTCAATGTGCATGTCCTCAGTCCTAGGTGTGACCGCGATTCGGCTGCGCATAGGGTAAAGGCTTAGAAATTTATCTTGAAGATAAGCTTGATGCACACCCTTTGAAACTCCTGTGCGTTAGCAAGTGAGATTGCTGTGCGTGACTGATTTCTCATTCATCTTATTATATCCTGTTTTTCCACACTCATCAGGAGTAGCTTGCCAGGCTCATTAGCAGATGAACATCTGTCATCATAAAATGCCCTTCTCCCGCTTGGCTGTGCGTATTAATGTGATAGATTCCAAAACGATAAAATGAAATTACAAAATGCTTAACACACTTCCAGTGAGCTTCCACCCACAGGTGAAATAAAGCTTCTCACAATATGTTGTAAGAAAATGAACCCACCTGTCGACGGCTGTGATCGTGCAGAGCGCTCATTAGCTTACCTTTGGACACGAGTGGCGTAGTGTTCTAATATTTGTTCCTTTCGGCAAATGGCCGGGATTACAGTGGCACAAACTGCTATTGCAAGCACAGTGAGGCGAAGAAGTCACTGCCGCTTTACTAAAAGGTATTTGGGCACTAGGGGCAACTGACAATAGTACATCGCCGCTCTTTGGTTCTACATTGAAAAATCATGGACTGCTGTGGTCAATCCAAACTAACTCTGTGTCTGAAGTCACTCAATGCGCTTGTTAAAGACGCAAAACTCCTAAGGTAAAATATCCTGAGAGCCTCTTATAATACTTTATATAGTTAAACGCTAAAGAGCATCAAAAACTACCAAGAAGCTTTAGTTTGCAGTTTTCCTGGTGGTCTGGGAGTCGAACAACCAAAACAATAAACAGAGCGAGGTTTACGTGCCCAAGGTCATACACGCACAAATAAAAACGGAGACCAAAGTACAAATGCTGACAACACACTATGAATTCTCATAAATTACGCAGTGCATATTTAAGTAGGTTAAAACATCCCAAAAATTAATTCTCTGCGCCATCAAAAAGAAGGCGTTTTCTGCTCTAAGCCCCAGCATTACCTGATTAGGGATCTTAATGCGTTCCATTTATAATGCGTGTAGGAAGACCATCAGAAGAATGCGAAACATGCTTCCGCGTTTTTATTTTAACCCGAAGCTCATCAATGACTTCGATTTTCTTTGGGCAAAAAATAAAGAAACACGGTATAAATCCGCTCAAATTTTCATTTCCAACCACTGTGTACCCAATAAAAAAATTGCTCGAACTGAAACAAAACATAAATACCATGCGTTCTTAAAATAATGAAACCAACGTTCTACGCATTCGTAATGGCAATTTTATTTTCTTCACTCTATAGACGGTTTCAATAAGAGGAAGTTTGAGAACAATCAGAGTGAAATAGTTTACAGAAAACATAACTCAAGACAATAGGAGGCTTGAACGCGCGAATTGTGGTTCATGTACAGCTGCTCTAGCATCCGTGAACATGCGCGCTCAAGACTCACCGCCCACTTAAGAGGGGCCGAAAACTTTCAAGATGCATAGTGCGCTTACTGACCATGACCTTGAGGCAACACAAAATACCCTGTTTGTCTCGTCGAAACAGAAGTCCGTGTTTACCAAACCGATAATGACAACGCCTTGGTCGACCCTGGTGGTCGATGTACGCATTCTTGGGAAATCGCAAGACGGATGATAAGAGTTCAAGACAGTATACTCGAGCCAACACTGCATACCCTGCAAGCTGCTCCTTCAACAAGAGTAAACGTGAGCGGGTAAGTCACGTCTTCTTGTTGCTGCTAGTAACCGTCGAATCTTCGGGATTTATATAATCAGACGTATCGTCACGGGCAGGAATACAATGCGCGAACGTGACAACTGGTAGTTTATTACTACAGAGTTTGAAAGCTTGCTGAATAAAGAAACGCAGTAATACGCAGACTGGCTTGGGACAGATTACGTGACGAAGTTAGAGTTTTGCGCAAAAGCCTTTGAGCATAAAATATGAATAGTTGAAGATCATCGGGTCAGATCTTCGTCTCGCTATGAAGTGATAATGATGGTGGTGATATTATCAGAAACAACGTTATTCAGGCTACCTCCTAGAAAAAGGAGAAAACAGCGTGAACAAATATTCTTAATGTAGAAAGGAGTATGTCGTTCAAACTAGCATGTGAAGAATCGCTGAACATTTTTTTTTTTTTCAAACGCCAATAGACCGATTAACATCATTTAGTGGCACTGTCCTCTATTTCATTGCTCCAGCATGTGTTGAGTCTTCATTAAAATCAGACTAAATCTTCGGTGGGGTGGCCTTCGACGACCCTCGTTTGATAGCGCAACAACCGGTATTATGATCTAGCAAGTATAGCGGCAAACCACTGAATGCACTGCAGTGGCCTTACGGTAGAGAATCTAATTTGCATACGGAAAGTGCCGCGCTCCCTGTGCCACAGGGTATCCAGTGGTGGCACAGAAAGACGATATGCCAAATCAATCGCCTACGTCACTCTATGCAGCCGTGAGCGTGCCATTTCCACGGCCATGCCTGCCAAAACGAGGTTCGTACTCTTCGTAACCTCGGCCATCACCTGCTGTTTCGTGGTAGTGACCTCAGAGGACGCCGGGCTAGATGCAAGCGTCAACATGCTTACGGGACGCCTTCCACATAATGCAACGGAGGCTCCCAAGGCCGGAAACAACACTGTCCGAACGTGCCCACCATCGCCCAGAACTGAGAGTGAGTGCTTGTAACTGTGTCTACAGAACAGATTGCGTAATTTCGTTGCATTCCCCTGAATGAGGCTTTGGACAGGACTTATAGGCAGACTGACATGTCCCTGAAGATAAGTTCTGATTAGCTTTTCATTGCGTTAGCTATACTGCTCACATTAAGCAGCACCGCGTTGCGCCGCGGTTTAACATTGAACTCTTACGCCATGAAAATCATTTCTGGAAAAACATTGCCGTGGCTAGGTGTCCAACCGACGCAAGGACGAACATATCTGCTTTCCTGGCTCAGGCGCGAGAACACTATGCTATAATTTATAAAGAACCATGGGTTAACGCTCGATATTTCTGTTCTGCAGTGTCTAACGGTTTCAGTTTTCCTTCTCGCTGGAAAATTTGATAATATTTTGTTTGAAGAAACGCATGATGTTCTGGCTCACGGTGGATATGGGGGAAGGGGGAGGGGGGGGGGAGGTAGCGCAGGCCCTTCAGTCCGTTCATCAACTTATGTCGATCATCACCATTCGCTCTAAATACCCGGCATGATCGTCTTTGGAGAGCAAGCGATTTTTATAATCGGTCCTATTCGAATTGAGAGTTCATCGCTGACTGTTATGAGCACTGCCTCATCAACCATCTAGCGGAATCGGATGTCATTGGATCATTAAGTATGAGGTGAGGTCAATTACGGAATGACCAGGACAGGATAGTTAGTTTTGCAAAACGAGAGAAAGCACGGAATTCTATGACGAAAACAGCGAATTTGAAGTTGACGTTTTATTTTCGTCTAGAAGGAAATTGAGCAATATATGCCCGCTGTACAATGAAGGCGTGAGTCCCTACTAGGTAGGAGGGCCGAAGTTGACTGCACCAATAACCATGCTGAAAGGAGGGTTGATTACGTAAAAGGGGTTGTATACAGAATCCCCCTGTCCTGCGGAGCATGGTATGTGGGACAGACAGGACGTTCCTTAAACAGCCGCCTGAGGGAACACTCTAATTCTTTGGACAAAGCAGGCGGTACAATTTTAGATCTGCATTGCAGACAACGTGAACACACCTGCACACCTTTGCTTGAAGACACGTCTGTCATTTTCGAACACAAAAATCAGACGGTAAGAGAATTAGTAGAAGAATTTTACTTTGACAATGGGGAGTTAACGCGTGTGTCGCAAAACCGTCGTTGTCACTGATTAACCATGAAATTGCCTTTCACAAAAACTGGTCCACAGAAAACAACTTTCAAGTGAGTGAAATTTCGCAAGAATCTAATTGAAACATAAGCTAGTGCCGATTAGCTTAATGGCTGCCTCCATCGCTCACGCAGATAACAGCTTCATGGGCGACGCATCGCTGCTCACCCAGCTGGCCTTCTGGTTCGGCACCACTGGCCTGATAGTCACGGTGTGCATCACACTCGCCTACTTCTGCTGCTGCTCGTGCGGACATCGGAAGACCAGAAGACGGCAAGATGATGCAGTCTCCATGGTGAGTGGGCTGCCAAAAAACACGGAATTCCATGAACACAAAGTAAACGCACGTGCTGCTTAGAAGGGCTGACAATTAACCCAAATATGTAATGCGACTGCGAATAAAAATCAATCAACGAATGAAAATAGGCAATAAATTATTAAATAATAATAATAATAATAATAATAATAATAATAATAATAATAATAATAATAATAATAATAATAATAATAATAATAATAATAATAATAATAATAATAATAATAATAATAATAATAATAATAATAATAATAATGAAAAAAAAACTTTCGACGTTGTTTAAGGATCAAAGAAAGGGAATTGCAGTTTCATGCACAGAAAAGCTGAAAAGCACCTTGGGCTCAAATACTGCCGGATTGGTGCACACTATCCGGTGTTCACTCGCATGTTGTTATATGTACGATGTTCGTCTCTTCTGAGAAATTGGTTTCATGTTTCATTGAACTTTACTCTCTCTTTCTGGTGTACCTTTGATAAAAGCGACGCTCCTACTTACGGGTAACGGGTTACAGCCGTTACCAGGGGCCCTATTCTCGACACGCATGGTCGCCGTAATTGTCAATTGTGTGAGTAATGAGAGGGTGGCACAAGAGCTGTCTGCCTGCCAATACTTCTGTCCCAGTCTTGTAATTACTTTGGCAGGTAATTACAGCTGTCTTCATTCCAGCCTCACAATATTGTGTTGTGGGCCAGATCAGCCTCGCATTTCTTGCCATTTTTCTTTCTTATTAGACCGTTGTGCTCACTTGTACTTTTCCTATCTCCCAATGCAATCTTACTGCATTAAATTCAAATTATCTTGAATGAATACCGCCATTGGTCGATAACCCAATTGCTTCAACGATGTAAGTGAGAGGCATCGCATATGTAGGCTGAAGTTGTTTTTCCGGTTGATTACAGGACATTACAATATTGACACATTTGGTATTTTAACTTTCTCGACAGGTTACAAAACAAGACAACGACACGACAAAACAGTTACACCTCTAACCTCAAGAGTTAATTCCTTTAAATATTCTTACTTCTAACGTACCATAGTTGACTGGAATAACCTCACTAACGACGCAGTCACGCAGAAGTCATAAAAATTATTCAAAGAGCATCTGAAATAATTTACTGATATTGTTTTGCCTTTATGTATGTTATATTATGCACCCACCCTGCTAAGGTCTTGAACAAGACTGCAGTATGTATAAATAAAGTAGCGGTAGCCGATTTTACTTGTTCCCCCCCTCCTCTTTGTAAAATTTTTCTAGGTCTTTAACGAAGGGAAGCAAATAGAATAACCCTTTTTATTATTTGTAGCGCCTTTAGGTTTATCCGTAGTTGTTTTCTTTGAGCTCATTATTGGCGCCACTGGTTGTATCTGAAAAAATAAACTATGTTCACGACCATATGAGATGCTTGGCTTCAGGACACATCTTCAAGCATTGTGTTTCATGTGTTAGTTGATGAGTAGATGTAGAATAATGAAAACAAATACTTTCATTACGTAATATAATCAAGTATCTTGTCTCAAGACAGTTGTCTGGCTGGAGTAGGGAATCTCCCCCGCTATTAGTATACCTCTATGTTCCTTCCTTTCTCCAGTGCCGAATAGGAAGTGAAGGCATTTTTTTTTTTTGCCGACGTCACGTTTCCTGACATCCTAGTAATAAACCTTGCTTTCTTACGAAGAACCATGTTGTATTGCAATTAATCACGCATTGAAAGGAGCTGCCTGGTTTTATGGTAGGTGCATAAGGGCTTTCATATAGCAGCTGCAGGGCTGTGCCTGACTCATGGTGCTTATGTGGAGAGTGGGGCAGGCGGGTTCTCCCTGAATGCACAGTGCACAAGACGACATTTTGTGAGCATATTATGCCCACAAATGAAGTGAAGTGTAGCTGCCTGATTTTGGCTTTGGTTAGCACTACGTTTTCACTCTAACGTTCATGAGATTAAGGGCCTTTCCACGATGGAAAAATCAAGACAAATTACTGACAGCCTGTTTTCTTTTAATAAAGTAATGCATGTACCCCGTACATGGAACATGTTTGCTTGCCACATCCGATATGTTTGACGTAATTTTTGCTTAGGTATACAAGCAGACCCACCATTTACTTATATTTAACACAAAAGAAATTGAGTACTCCACAGCAAATTTTGAGGATATGCTCCAATCACATGATGTTGTTAACTGGCGTTTTATTTTGCTTGCTTTTTAATGCGTCCAGAAAATATTCTTCCTTTATTGCTTTGCATTATACCGGTTTTGCAATAAAAGATACACTTTTTAGTGCCTGCAGTGATATGTACCTGATAAGCGAATGTGATATACATTGGTGCTTATCAGAATCAATGCCAATTTTCGCTCCCAATCTGCGCCAAGCCCCTTCAAATATCCCAGTGTCGTTCTTGATCTTCAGCTGTAACGCTGCTCACGCCTCGCAAAACTCGTTCGCCCTCTCCGTCTGTACTTGCTGCAGAATATCCGACCGCATGTATCCCTCGACACACAGAGACTGCAGAGCCGCTCTCCCCATCATTGAAGCTATACCTAAAGCCTGCCACCATAATTGTAGTTAACGTTCAAAGCTTACAAACTAGAACCAAACTCGTTAAAGAGTTCTAATTCTGTCTCATGGTAATATTTAAGATCTCATTGCTTTAAATATTCCTTCATATTGGAGCAAGCGAGAAATTCATTAGCGATCACGAATAGCATGCCATGTTGCTGCAACTTCGTGGGAAGGCTCATATTTTCCATTTCAAACGTCTAATAAAGCTCTCACCTTGAGGAGATGCTCATCCAGGGAAGAGCATTCTTGCTGATTGCATTAATCATGCCCTTTTGTAAGTGTAGTTACTCTTGAAGGGATTCCTGAAATACTGGTCAAATTATTTTTCAATTCGTCTTAACCTCGTCCCTTGGTGCATAGTGACATAAAATGGAGAACTTTGATTTATGCTTTTTACATTTTTTACTTTGTTTAACTGCATGACATGTCTAAGTTAGCATTACTTAATATACTGCGTGTCTTAGCTCAGGGAGCCACTGCTACCACCACAGCCTTCCGGCGGCCCAGATCCCTGGGAGCGCCGGAGCTCGGTGAGACCCCTGATACTGTCCACGCAAACCCGGAGCGGTCCTGGAATATCTTCGACCTCGGTCACGTACGCCACCGTCTATCCACGACAAGACCGTGCGGCTGCAGGCAGCAGCACTGGCAGTAGGAGTGGTGTTGGACGGGGCGCTCAGTCGCCTGGTGTGTTTCACGTCATGTCTCCAGCTCTAGAGTCTCATAACTCTGAGGTCCAGGACTATGGGTACCAGCGCCAGAGGTTGAATCCATACTACACCGGTTTGCCGGCGTACAGCGCCGCGGCAAGGAGCGTCTCAGTCGACAACGGGCAGCCTCAAATAGCGCCTCCCCAGCACCAAGAGGCAACGGGTGTACGGAGGTCCCCGCCACCACCTTATCCGTACGACCACTGTCAGGAGTGACGGTGAATTCGAGGCCACAGTCTCGGCGGTTGGTGTAAGAATACTCGATAGAACGACGACGACGATAGAACACAGTGTGCCATTGGGATAGTCGGCTCATTGCTAAGAAGAATAGCCGATGTCGACGGTACCCAAGTTAAACAGACAACACGATAAAATTTAAGAAAAGATGCCTAACAGTATATCGTTTAACGGTGCGCTACAGTAACAAGGCTGTTGTGGAGAGCACATACATGTAAGGCTAAACGAAAGCAGACATAATGATGCCATGCATACATATATATTAGTTCAACCAGGGGCGAGATCAGTCGAAAGGAAGCAAAGTGGCCGCAGGTGCCAAGGTAATTTACCATTGATTCCAATATAGCGACACGCTTGATATATTCTTAATCGAATCAACTTTGATACAACCCATTCGCCAGCTGCGTTCTTCCGTTTGACATGAATAGTCAGCCGTAGGTGCCCGGCACAGGCACACGTCCTACAACCAGGAAGAAGTAAAACTCAACTCTTGAATTCCACTCTGCTGTCGACTGCATGTTATTGCGACAATCATACAGTTCACATTTAAGTCTTAAAGGGCCACTGTCCAGGGAAGGCCCTTTTAAGCAAAGGAGCCCAGTGTTTCGATCAGGTACCGGAGATAGTCTGTGCAAAATGCTGAAGTGACACGCGCGCCGCAAAGCATCAAAAATACAATTCAAAGCTCTCTCATGCTCTCCTTTGGGAAGACAGCTTCCCCGTTTCCTGCGCTAGCCCGACGGGCCACAGTAATGACGTACGTACCGCGAACGACGTCCATTGGTCCGTCTCGATGACTGACGGGAGAAGGATGGGTGTCTACCGCTCGCTGCGCGCTTTTCCCTCGCCACGGCCAGACTGAATCCAGCGGCGCGCGCTCCCTCGGCCGTATTTTTTTTTTTTTCGCGCTCGCGGAGTGCCACGCCCCACCTCCCACCAAACGCGGAGGAGGAAGGTGAATTTGTCTTGCGGAGGATAGACGACCTCGGGCAGGAGAGTGAAAAACCTTTGCGAAGGAACGGAAGGAGAGAAGCATGACAGAATCGGGTGATTGCGGTGGCTGTAACTGCGTTATTAGTTACTCTTTTCAAAAACATTTTGCGGCTTTGCGTTCTAGGGGCGAAGTCTCACAGCCACCGGGGAAGAAAATATTTTCGACCGGAGGGTGGACAATGGGCCTTTAAGAGCGAAACAATTTGTATTGAAAAACCTAATTTACCCCACCGCGGTGATGCAGTTGTTAGGGCACCTTACTACTGTGCCTAAGGATGCGCGGTCGAATCACAGCCGCGGTGGCCTTCTTTCAATGGAGGCGAAAATCAAGGCTGCCATGTGCTGTGCTATGTCAGTGCACGTTAAAGAACCCCAGGTGGTCGAAATTCCCGCCACCCTCACTACGGCGTCCCTAATATGCTGGGTTGCTTTGGGACGTTAAACCCCATAAACCAAACCACCAAAAATCCAATTTTTTTTCTACACGTCCGTCTACGATACACGGAAGGTAGGTCTATGCAACAATTGCTTTGTTTCTGATCCCGTGCCTGTAAAACCGTACCTGTTTTCTGCGAAAGAAAATGCAGGATAAAAAAGACGCATATTAAGCCACATAGAGAGAAGAAGCGAGCTTTAGATCTGTAGGCATATTAGACTGCAGTAGTGGCGTTCTGCTCAGCTACTAAAGTTCATGATACGCCATGGGACATTCTTTCTTGATTTACTCAAATAGTGTCTGGCGAGGCAAAACGTTTACATTTCGTCTAAAGATAGCTGAATCATTTTATATTAAGTGCAGTACGACTATGTATTTCTCTAAAAACGAGTACACGCTATTTCCGATTTGTAGGCCTGTGCATTACCGCGTGATGTATACACCTCATATCCTTAAGGGCATCATATAGCGTTTACGGCCCACAGCGCCCGTACCTGTTTTGATTGGAGTCACCGTCGGCGTCCGGGTAACCAGTGCTCAGCTATGGGGTCACCCTAAGCAGACTCTTGCGGCCCTTCCCACACAATTTTCTCTCAGCTCGTGATGAGGAATTTTTACATATCTGTTGGCTTGCTATCGAGCATTTTGATCCAATGCTTATGCCGAGGTGCGGGTGCGTTTAATTAGGTTTGTTTCCTTGTCTTGAACATTCTGTTGCCTTGTGGCAAACTATTATGACCCACTACTTACATACTACTTTAGGACTAAGTAAGCATAGAACCCTGTGCCATGACCATAATTACGATCATGACCATGATCATGGTCTCCCTCTCTGTCTTCGCTATGACATTTTATCTAATATAGTGAAAAACCTATAATAAAGGGAAGGAATAGAACCGCCTCTTTCTCAAAATGACACCAGGTTTTATATATTCTTCACAAGCAGCAGTGAAATTCCGACCGCAGTTGAACAAAATCTGCTTGATAATATATTGTAGGAAAATGAAGCCAGCTGTTGATAACTCCGATGATGTACAGCGCTTGTTACATTATCGTTCGACATAAGTAGCGCAGATTTTAAGTGCTACTTCACTTCATCAAATAGGCACGATTCCTTGACATAAAGGCGGTTTCAGCAGAGCGCGGTAGGAATGTCACCGCCGTTCGTCCACGACAAATTGTCGAAACTAAGGAGCTAGCTGCAGAAGTGCATCGCCGCTTGTTGCTCTGCATCGAAAAAATGGTCGCTGCTGTGACATAAAGCAACAATTAAAAGTTCACTGTCTGTTAAAAAGGCAACGCGCGAAAGAAAAAGAAACCTCTGCAACACCTATCATAATGCACTATGATAAAAAGTTAAAGGTCAAGCAAAACAATCAAACATCTTAGCTTTGGCAGCTTAACTAGTCTTGTAATCGAACAAGTAGCGAACTAGGCGAGGATTACGTACGCAATGTCACACATAAGAAATGTAGGAAATGTTTAAGAGTGCTGAACATAAGTAGACAAAGTGAAAGTGCGCACTACTCTATCGATGTCTGCGAACCCTGGGTCTACACGACACGAAGGGGCATAGGGCGTTTTGAAGGCAGAGGTTATGCGTAGTTATTAACCTTTCAGCGACATCGTTCAAAAATGCTACTCAATGAGGTAACGGTGGTTACCTATAGCCCTTGCTAACGCTTATAGCGAAACTTTAGCCTTTAGTAAACTGTCCTTACAATCATAGAAGACACGAAGACGTCGAAGGCATTTTGTCCCAGGAGGAGAGCCAGATAGGCAGCGGTGGAGGGAAAGGGCAGGCTGGGAACTGGAAGGCTCTGTGGCATTGTTTCAGGCAATGGTGTATATTTGTGGAGATATGTACCGGTACCATCGTCATTTAAAAACATCTTTCTATATCGCATACGATATATTTTACGAAAGTGGTTCATGTTTTGCCACAGCTCTGCACATATTTCCCATGCCTGTTTCATCCATTTGGTTTTATTTCCCTGTGCCTTCGACTACTCTTAATTTTGCCATCTATCTGAGCCTACTGCTCTATCAAATAAAAGTTGTGTTCGTGTGTTTGAACTCCTGAAATTATATAGTAACAGCAAGAACAAGAAACTGTATTATTGGAATTGGAATTGGTTTATTGATTCCTCGTACAAGCGAGAGGAGGCAGGGACTAAAGGCTATGTGAAAGCCTGACAGAGGTCCCTGCCCCCCACACAGATTCTGGCATTAAAAATGAAAAACATGTATCAGTAGCAGTTTGTCATTTCACACACTGATTACTTTCCTGGCTTGCCTTTTTCGGATAAAAAATCAGGGTTATTCTTTATCTGAAAAAAGCAAGCCAGGAAAGTGCATACCAATGATATTTCGCTACAGTAAAAAATAATGACGGGTTGCTTTGTTTCTGAGTTTTCTACTAACCTGCAATATGTCTTGGAGACATTAGCAACCGCGACGCTAACGTAGTTGCAGTGCAGGAATCCAAACCTCACATTGCTATACGAGCACGGCACATTGTGACTGATCGTGCCTTGCCTTATAAATGCTTTACTTTCCCGAAAACACATAAATATTCTAATATGTTTCGTTCTTAATTTAGCACTGTTGTTCTAGGATGAACTCAGAGATTAGAAGTGAAGTTACCTGCAGAAAAAAAACTCAAGAACTTATAACATTGAACGCACCAGTGGTGGTTCACCGATACCCGTTTTACTCGCATAGTATATATGTCCACTCAAGACGACGCTTTCGAAGCATACTTGGAATTGAGCCGAGAATTTTAAAGATTCAAGGCGCAGTCATTGACAGTGACCTTGAGGCCACACAAAACGCTCTCTTTGCCTTTCTAAACAAAAATCGACGTTCAGCAAGCCGATAGTGCCGACTCCTTGGTCGACCCTGGTGGTCGACGCGCGCATACTTGGAGAATCTCAAGACGGCTGATAAGGAGTGAGACATTCTACCAGAGCCGACACTGGAGGCACTGCAGGCTGCTCCTCCAGCAAGAGGCAACCAGTCCGGGTAAGTCATGCCTTCTAGGTTCTGCTAGTAACCGTCGAACCTATAGGACTTAAATAATTGCACGTATGGTGATAGTGCAGGACATATAGTATGGGCAGACATTACAGCTGGTAATTCATTATTAGAGCTTTAGAAAGCATGCCGCAGGAAGAGAAAGTGTTATATACACAACCTAAACTGCAAGATGAAGTGAAGATGGAAAGATATTTACCGAAGCAACGTCACCAGTTTGACCACGAACTATTATAATTGCAGGTTATCGGGTGAGGCCTCCGCCCCGCTTTGAGCTGATGGTATTTACTGTATGATTATCTGAATGAGGCTTTAAATTGACAAGAAATCAGTAAATGATATATACTATCACTGAAAGAAAGGGAAATCAGTGGACAAAGATGTTTCCATATAATGACGAACTCACTCACCATGTTGTCGCTACGCCGATGTGTGAAGAATCGTTGGAGGCCTTTTCTCTTTCCTTTTACCAACGCCACTTGACCGAGTAGTTCGAGTCACCTCTGTTAGCGCTTGTCATCTATCTCCGCTATTCCAGTGTGTGTTGACTTTTCATTGACATCTGGTTAAAACTTTCTTGAAGATGGCTTTCTACGACCTGGGTTTAATGGTGGGAAATCGCTATTGCAAGTACGGTGACATTCCAGTGAACCTATAGTGTGGTGGCCTTGAAGTAGAGAATACGCCTTGCATTCAGGAGGTATTGAGTGCTATCCTGTACCAATGGGTATGGTGTTCGACTTTTCTTGGTGGAAATGCTCGAAAAAAGTGTTAGACCAACTCGCCTGCGCCATTCTATGCAGAGATCAGCGTGCCATTCCCAATCCCTGAATTAAGCTGCTGCCGTCATGTATGAAGGAACGAGTTTCGTGCTCTTCGCAGCCGTGGCTATCGCCTCAGGCCTGTCTCTTGGTAGTAAAGACCGAGCACACTGCTTTGCGTGCAAGCTTCAACGTACTTAAGGGACGCCCTTTGTTTAATGCAACTGAGACTCCAAAGGCCGGAAAGAACACTGTCCGAACTTGCCCACCACATCATAGAACTGAGAGTGAGTGCTTCTATTTCTTCTTGCCGAGAAGGCTGCGGGGCGTTGTTGAATTTACGAGAAAGAAGCCTGGGACAGGACGCAGGCATACTGGCAGGTGGTTGCGAATGAGCGTAGAAGGAAATAGTTCACTCAATTTATAATGATCCTGAAGCACTTTTTTGTAGCCACAAGAATTCACCACTTATTCTTGAAAGAACGCATGATGTTTTAGATCATCTGGGACACGTGAAGGAAGGGGGAGGGGGGAGAGGGGTTGCAGACACTTGAATTCTTTCAACATATCCGGATTAACTCGTTTGCTCGGGATACCTGACATGAACGTTTTCGGTTAGCGTGCGCGTCATATAGCCGATCCTTTTGGAATTCACTACGCTTTGTAGACTGTTTAGGAGGGCTGTTTGATTAATGAACTAAAACAGTCGCATATCATCGGATACTCAAGGACGTAATGACATCGTTTACACAACGCCCAGAACAGGCTGGTTGATTTCGCAAAACGACAGAAAGCGCTGTATTCCGTGACGAAAATGTGACTATGCGACACAGATTTCAAGTGACGTACCATTTCGAATGAACGTAACTGAAACGAGATCGAGCATCGGCCAGCTTAATGCATGCTGTCACCTGGTCACGCAGACTTGGGATTCATGGGCCACGCGTCGTTGCTGACACAACTGGCTTTCTGGTTCGGCACCACGGGCCTTCTACTTACTGGATGCCTCACACTCGTCTACTTCTGCTGCTACTGGCGTGATTATAAGAAGGCCGGAACACGGCAAGATGATGACACACTATCAATGGCAAGTGGCCTTGTAAAAAAAAAAATTAATTCTTTGCACACAACGTCAACGCATGCGCTGTTTGGAAGGGGTGATAATTTACTCAACTGGTTGATTGGTTTGGTTGGTTTGTTGGGTTTAACGTCCCAAAGCGACTCAGGCTGTGAGAGACGCCGTAGTGGAGGACTCCGGAAATTTCGATCACCTGGGCTTCTTTTACGTGCACTGACATCGTACAGCACACGAGCGTCTTGCTTTTCGCCTCCATCGAAAGCGGCCGCCGAGGCCAGGATTCGATCCAGCATCCTTGGGAACAGTAGTCGAGTGCGTTAACCACTTCGCCACCCGGCGGGGCTTTTTACTCAACTGGGTAATGAGACACAGAATATTTTATATTATGGTACAAATGGAAATAAGTTTCGAAATTTTCCCGAACCTGGAAGTAATAATTGCGATATTTAAAAAAAAGCACTACTGTAGCGACGTCTTTGTATGCTTTGGGCCTTTGTCGCTGGATGACGCAAGGGTATTTTTCCGTTTTTTTTTTGTTGCTGTTGTTTGTTTTGAAGAATTGATCAGGATCCGCTAAAACCATCGCCGGAACGTGAGCTTTTCTTCCAAACAATGCTGGGGGCTCAAGTGGTCTCTTTGCAATATTACCAGTATTAAATTACTGCCTGATGGGTGGCACTGCATAATTTTATTTGCTCACTCTTTCCAGCTGGCAATACTTATCGCGTACGAGGGATACTCTTTTTGTTTTTAACTTATCACTTTTGCCGAATTGCTGTCGTTGTCACGTTGCTGATCATGGTTCTTCTTATCGGGATACACAGAGAAGGCGCCTTCACAGATCGAAACATCCTGGCTAATAATGTTTTTGGATTGTTTCTGACAAGCAAGTAACAGTATGTCGCACCAAAAGTTTTTCGGCAAACAAGAGGGCACCTAGTCGGCTGCATGTTTTGTGGATCATGGTTAACCCTTCTGACAAGAATCACGATCCTCTGTGGCGCTAGCTAGTGGAAAAACCTCAAAGCACTGTGCTTAACTCTGTGCTTAACTGCATGACATGTCTAAGTTGGCCTTACTTAGTATACTGCGCGTCTTAGCTCAGGGAACCACTGCTACGACTGCAGCCTTCCAGCGGTCCGGACCCCCGGGAGCTCCAGAGCTCGGTGCGATCCCTAATACGCTCCACACAAACTCGGAGTGGTCCCGGAGTATCGTCGACCTGGGTCACATACGCTACCGTCCACCCACAAGACCATGCGGCCGCAGGCAGTGGTGCTGGCAGCAGGAATGGTTCAGGACGGGGCCCTCAGTCGCCTAGAGTGGTGCACGCCTTGCCGCCAGCCTTGGAGTCTCATAACTCCGAGGTGGAGGACTACGGGTACCAGGGCCAGAAGCTGAATCCTTATTACACTGACTTGCCGACATACAGCGCGGTCGTCGCCAGCGCCCCACTCGCCGACACGCAGCCTCAAGTACCGACTCTTCAGCACCCAAAGGCAACGTCCGTAACGAGGTTCCCTGCAACACCGTACCCGTACGGCCATTGCCAGACCTGATGGGGAATATAAGGTCACAGTTAATACTTTTGGTGCAAGAATACAAGAGAAAATTGAGACGAAATTTTTAACACGGCATGCATTTGGGGTAGTCATTTCATTACTGCGTAGAATAATAGCGTACGTATGCGGGACCAAAGATAAGACAGACAACACGAGCCATGTCAACACAAACTGCATTACACATCAGGATTTAGCGGCTCGCTATCGTAACAAGGCTCTAGTACAGTTAGGTAGACATTTAAAGCTGAACGAAAGCTTACATAGCCATAGTACGGAAAAAAATTCCTGAAAGGCGCTTAACAAGATAGATGCGACATTAACCAGGTGGAATGAAAATTGGCAAAATTGCAAAACTAGGGCTTTTTACCATCGATTACAATAGAACGATAAACCTTGTATACTCTTAACGGAGCCAAATGTGATACAATCATATCATAAACGTATTCCGCATTAGACGCACCACAGAAGTAGCCTGCCCTACAGTAGCGAATTCCAATTGAACTGCCAGATGTCGCTTTGCTGTCGGCTACATGCAATTTCGTGGATAATGCAGTTCATTATAAGGATTTTAGTGCAAAACGGCTTGCACTCACAAACTTAATTTTCTTCGATAGCTTCTCCTGCCACACATTCTTTAAGGTGGATCCACGCCGAAATTGGGAATAAGCAAACAAAAATTACACTCGACACATACTTTAGTTTTGATAAATTAAGGGAAAAAAGACACAAGTATACTAAAACTACTGTGGCACCACAAACTAGAACTAAAGCTCATAAATTCGCATTCAGTCCGAGAACTTTAGCAGAGTGGAATGTTCTACCATGAAAAACTGATAATCTGTCGTCTGTCGAATCCTGTGTATCTACGGTGAAATCTTTGTAATCATGTGCGCTATTCTTTGCGTCACAAGTTCCTTTGCTATGTATGCATGTGGCCCTGATGAGTTCCTATTGTTTGTTTCTGTTTATTTGCTACCTGTCATTCTCATTTTTTTCTTATTCATTTATATGTGTTGTGCAAACTCTGTTTTCATGTACTCACTGCTGCCTGGTCTGCAAAGAATCAATTGGCAGCATCAAATAATAAAGATAAAAAAATAAATACTTTATGGGCTCTGTACCTCTAAAACCGTAGACATAAATACCATTTTCATCTGACCTTTGTGAACGAAATGACATAATGCAAAACGCTGAATATATGCTCACACAGTGAGAGGGGACATTTTTTCCTGCTGTACCCAGGTTACCTCGTCTGAAAATCTTCAGATCTCTAGGCATGATGTGCTTCATTAGTGGCCTCCTGTCGATACTGACGTTCACAACGCGTCATTGGCCGCTCACTCCCCATGCACTGAAAACACTATCCGCGCGGACAAAATTCCCGAATTCGGTTCGAAGATAGGCGCATCATTTTAGAGCGGTACCTCTACCACGTTCATTTGCGTTAATCAAGTTATTCCGCGTTACACCCGCACTTAATACCTCACGTCTTCCACAGATGGCGGCCCGTACTTGTGCGCCACACATTTCATCTCGCGCCGGGCAGCGAACATCTTCGCCTTCATCAAAGCACTCTAGCGATGTGATTTGAACTTCGTTGTATTTTTGAAATTTTCTCTGCGCCGCTCCTTTATTTAACATAGGTGAATACAGCATACACACACATCATCATCTTGCTAAAGACAGCGGCCGCAGCCGTGCCGAACAGGCTACCGAAACCAACGAAAAGCCAGACTAGTCTGTTCGATATGAAACAAAAAATAGTGACTGTGACATTAAGAGATGGGAAGCATGCACAGTGGGTCATCCTGTCGGAAAGAAATCCTATCAGAAGGAGGCACACAATTAGGAGGGCAAATGAAGCTAAGAAGTTTACAGGGATGAAGTGGATGCAGCTAGCACAGGACCTGATTAAGTAGAGGAATGTAGGAGAGGCCTTCGCTTTGCATTGTATATAGTGTGGCCGATGATGATGACTGTATAAAACTCAGAGGGATTCCCCGAGGTACTTGGTTCGTTTTCTGCCTGCCGCTACCACAAAATGCAAAGCTCGGCCTTGAGTCTCAAAGTGGGGACTACAACTGACATGTACAGCGATAATGGAGAGGAAGGTTGAAGGCATCGAGGCCATCCTGATAAGCAAAAAGAGCGCCCTCCGAAAGATCTGCGCAGATATCGAGCGCCCGGCTCGCATATATAGCGGCAATTGAAGCTGCCACTCAGTACTCTCCTTCGAAGCGCAGTCAATTGGGGTAAGAAATGATAGCGCGTACTAAGAAATCGAACCGCTGATAGCGACAAGAGAATTTGAAATTCGGTCAAGGACAAGTAGTGTGGACCTGACGAGGTACTACCCTAATGCCATGAAGCGGTATTCCAGGTGCGTCGGCGCCTTTGCTGTATGCCGTCTGTCTATAAGAAGGCCACGGAGCGTGAAGGGCACCTGCGTATATATTTGCATACTCGTTGTCCTCAAGTATCAACCAAACCTCGCTGAAGGATGGCGAAGGCTGGGAAGCACTTACCAAAGGCTTCGTGGCTATCAGCGCGACGAAATAATATCTTTGAGTGGGGGAGGTGAGGGGGCGAGGTCAGGGTTGGTTGTTATACATGCCAAAGCTTGGGCTTCGTTCAGAGGTATGCCGCTCACCGATAGGCAGTTCCTGAACAACAAGTACGCTATTCTATTGGATTAGTGCTACCCAGAATGGCCACGAAGAGCTGTTGTGATGTGACTTCAGAACACATGTCAGTATCATTTAACACCACGACCGTGCAAGCCGGTATTTGATTCCTCATGAGGTGGAGGGGGAGGGTGTTTATGCCAGCTGGCGACGGTTCCATGGTGATAAAGAATAAGTGCAAAACCACACTTGTATTCGAGTTTTGCCTAAGTCAATTGCCATGCAGTAAGCACACATTTCCTCTAGTATACTCAGAATCAGTCTATTTTACACTGCAGTAGCATAACCCCCCCTCCGGCACTGTAGAGTAAGTTAAATAGTTTTGGTACTCAACTTTCATTTAAACTCTGCTAACGTATCCTTCCTGCAAAATTTCACTCCTAAATTATTCTGAAAAATTTCCATTTGCCAGAACAGAACGTTCCTTGCTGTGGTTGCTAGATGCCAAAGTCGCGAGAATTCTTGAGTCGTTCGCATCCGACTGCATTCACTTAACGGTGGAAATACAGACCTTCGCGGTAAGCAACAGCACTGCGGCATCAAAAGAAAGTACAGTGAAAAGCTAAAAAAGAGTGTCAATTCAGGACTAACCAGCTGTAACTGAACTGTTTAAGGCACTTTAGTTTGCCAAGGGCGCTGCCATGAATCCACGAGCTTCGCTAACGGAACGATTGCTCCATACTGCACTGTCTTCTTTGCGGCGGGCAAAGCTACCTCAAAGCCGCGAAAAAATTTATTTTGCCTTTTCCGGGAACGAATGTACAACCTTCAAATCGCGCTAGACTACCTGCCGAGAATAAATAATAGCATCACGAGAGGAAGACGTATGAATCAGTCCTGGCGCTTGGTAATCCCGCACCTCCTTTCCCACACGGGAATTAGTTTTCAATGCAACACCATTACTAGCCACAAAAGCTTAAATCCGTCAGTCTGGTAAATAAATCCAGAGTGACACTCAATCGATCAGTTGTGAGTTTTAAACGTAAATTTTACCTGACGGTAGGTATTTAAAGAAAGGTAGGTAATCTCGTGTCCGAATCAAAATGAACTTTAATTCTTCAATTGCATTGAGGACATTTCGCCCCGACGGATGGAAGCATTGGTCCTTCCCTCTGGTACAGTATAGTAGATTGAAGATAGCATATTTCATTATTCTGTGCAATTTAGGTATGGCGACGGTTCGTGGTAGAAAATGTGCACAGCAGAAATGCATACCAACCCAAAGCAGTTGCAAGTTACGGGGACCGCGAGTGGGAAGCCCGATAGTTCATTGCCGAAGGAATACTACACCACGACTATATATATAGTGCCCTGCGTACATACCCTTTTCGAACACCCCGGTTAGACTGGACATGTCGCCTCGTGCACTGGAGTTTCTAGTGCGCACATCACGCCCTCTACGGCGAACAGCTGTAGAAAGGGTATTCTCTCGTCTGGTCCTCTGTTGGTGCCTTCGTTTGGGGGAGGGCGATGAGGCCGTAAGTGCTAGACGAAATAAGCTCCTTTTTTTTTTTTTGCGATAGCATTGCTGCGCCAGGTTTCGGCCCAGCACGTCGTACCGGGAAGGGCCACGTTTGACATTGAACAGCCGCGAAGAAGACGAAGACGAAGAAGAAGAAGAAGGAGAGAAAGGAGAAGAGGAAGAAGAACAAGAAGAAGAAGAACGCTGTGTTTTCGGCAGCTAATGCTTTCGCTCCACATTCGGTTGAGCAGCATAAAACCATTCTCATTTACATGTGGGCTGGTAGCACGCTTTCGCGTCATATCCTTAAAGGATGAGCTTAAGTGTCCCCAATAATGTAGCACCTTACACTGATAGGACGTGATAGGGGAATAATATGTAGCGGGCAAAAGAAGCTTCCGCCTTTGCTATCGCAATTCAACTAGGGCTAACCAGAGTTAAACCAGAACTAATTTTTTAAACTTTTAAACGACAGCTTAATATGTTTGTTCGACCGATAAGTCATTGGCATCGTAGTAGTAGTACTCGGTACCGTGTGTCGGAATTAATCAGGGGCTGCGTTAAAAAAGCGTAAGATGGTAATTTTGTGGTTTTAGTGTTTATTGATTGAGTGGTGTGGGATAGGCGGTGACGAGTTAATGAAATTATTGTAATAATTGATAAATAAAGAAAGAAATGAAAATTGATAAAATCGGTAAAATAATGGGGAATCAAAGGTTACAGAATGCTCCAGATGAAAAAGCGATTCTTGAGTATGATAATTAAGACAATTTAGAGTGAGTAACTGATCAGTTATTTGAAATAATTGAATAAATGAAACATTGAAAAACGGAGGTTACAAAGCTAGGTGTCGCAATGCTCACAATTGAAAGCCAGTGTTTGCAGATGCTAAGTACTGGTGTGTAAAAAAATTAAAGCACAAAATGTAAACCGGAAATCAGGAGGACACTTAATTTCCGCCGTTAAAGGGCAACTCTGGCAATTTCCCTACTGTACTGAGCTAATGGTTGATTTTATGGCTGAAGGCTTGGCCATCACAGTACACAACTTTTAATTTTTTACAACACGCAAGCAACAATTTTATATAAGCAAAAAAACGTGCTGGAACGGTATAAATATTGAAACTCCCGCCACGGAAGCCCGGAGATAAGTGCGATGCGTGACGTCAAATGATGACGACACTGGTATGCAGTCGAGCCGCACGCACCAGCTGCCGTTCTGTCGATGCAGTGTCGAGGTGTGCGAATGTCAGTCGCCGTCATGTACGGGACCATGTGTAACATACTATTTGACGTCGGTGGGTTGCCTTCGATGTCATCGAGCTGTGACAGTCAGGACTCGTCATTCAGATGCAAATAAAAAAGAAAGCATAAGCAGTACGTGGCATAAATGATGTCAGGATGAGTGAGCGATCTTGAATGCAAATAAATTACTGCTGTGTGAAGCGTTCCCTAGAATTTTAAAGCCATTTATTCACTCGCCCTGATGCAAGTGACCGGCATATATAAGGGTGACCGATCGTTACCGCCAGTCCAAATTACCATTCTTGCTCCAATACCCGTACCAAAATCCACCTCGCTGCGAATGAGATTGTTGTCCCACAGCAGCAATATATCCCTACCACATGGAAAATCTAAGGTCATTCCCGCCAAATGACATTTGTTTATATTCAACATTTTTTTTTCTGCCCAAAACCAATGCATTTTGAACAGGAAAATAATTGCGACGGATAAAAATTGGAGCTTACACAAAATTTTGCGGGCCTCGAAAATGATTGTGCTCTGACTGAAAGCAGCTTTCAAATTAGTATTCATGTCTTGCATGTCATGTGAAAAACCTGCTGACCATGACTTGGTTTGGTTTGTTCGGTTTAACGTCCCAAAGCGACTCAGGCTATGAGAGACGCCGTAGTGGAGGACTCCGGAAATTTCGACCACCTGGGGTTCTTTAACGTGCACTGACATCGCACAGCACACGGGCGCCTTGCTTATCTATTGTGATAGATGTGTTTATTGATAGAAAAGGCAGAGACGTTGGCCAAAATAATTAAAATTAGTTGTGGTTCAGCTCTTGTTAACCCTAATTGAATTGTGAAAGCAACGGTGGAAGCTTCTATTCCCTGCTACATTATTCGCCTATCACGCCCTATCAGTGTAAGGTGCTACATTATTGGGGACGGACAGCCCCGCCGGTATGGCGCAGTGGTTACGGCGCTCGACAACTGTTCCCAAGGATGCGGGATTGAATCCTTGCCTCGGCGGCTGTTTTTAGATGGATCCAAAAAGCAAGGGGCCCGTGTGCTGTGCGATGTCAGTGCACGTTAAAGAACCCCAGGTGGTCGAAATTTTTGGAGTCCTCCACTACGGCGTCTCTCATAGCCTGAGTCGCATTGGGACGTTAAAACCATCAAATCAAACCAAATCAAATTATTGGGGACACTTAAGCTGGAAGAAAAAGAAGAGGGAGAGAAGTTGAACGATCGACGAGAATAACAGAACAACACTGAAAACGCGCCGCTCTAACGCCGAGTCGCGTAGCTCAAGGTAGGTACAGCGTATGCACCAGTGTCATATGCGCTTCGACAAAGCTGCGCCACAAGAAAATAATAATAAAAGAAGAAAAAAGCATTCACGAGACTAAGCTTGAACGCCGCTCGAACGAATCGATCAGCTTCCCTGGCCGAGGCACGAGAGCACTAAGTTGTCCCCGTTTTTGTATTGCACTCAAAATTAGCAAACTTCACACAAGAACCCTCAGTCGTATTTTAATAAGGTAACATGACTAAAATTCTTTAAATGTATTAAATTTTTCAGTTTTTGGGAGCCATAAGGTGCTGGATCCAGGAGTTTAATCCTTTACGGCTTCCTTAAAATATTCTCTCACTTTTGAAGCACTATGTTATCGCTGCAACCGATCACGCCTCGTTTAAAACTGCAAAACAATATCACGCTGCGCTACAAACATTGTCGTCTTGTTCCAAGTGCAACATACTCTCGCACTGTGCAGGGAACACCATCGTCTTCATGAAGCTTCATCTGTCTGCTCAGCTCCTTAGACCTTAGACGAAGCCCCTTTTACAGTCGCTATCTTGTCTCAACTGAACTTCGCAGCCGTTTAAATTTTACGAAGATTATCACTAAAAGAATTGGAAGAAATGCTGTAAACGCTAAACCAAGCGGCCCGATATCGACAACGTATGCTAAGTGCAATCAGGTAAGCAGCTTCAAGGTAATTACGATGAGCACGGGTGCTGTATTTAAATTATTACCTTCATTAGCAACGCTACATGAACCTTTCTATTATGTTTCCAGGTCACAAGAATGCATGTGTAATGGGCATTTTCATCAAGTAAGAAATAACGAGTGGATGACGCCTGCATACTCCGCTTGTGACTGTCATGTGCAGCAGGTAACATAACGGCTTGTTCGCTGAAAGGATCTCACATCTGCTCCTTAAGCCCTCCTCAATGTTTGGCGTACCAGGTCTTCGCCTACCAAATCTTTGCGACTAGTCCTGCCCATGTAATCATCTGCGCTCATGAAAATCTTGACAACCTATCCCCTCCCATAGAGACCCCTAGAGACTACAGTTCTCTGTTTTGTCAGTTTTAATTTTCCTCTACAACATTTCGCATCTGCAGGCAGTACTCGCCCTGAACTATAGTACCGTTTAAGCTTCAGGCACACATTGGCTAAAATCACTGATCACTGGACGTCTATATTCGTTTGCAACTTCGCACTGATACAGAAAACTTGCAGGTGTTTTCAAGTTGTGCATGTGAGTTGCTTTTGAATGCCCGCCTCCATCGAACAAAGGCCGGCCTTAAGTCCTCAAGTAAGCACCTCTTACAAGCTCGCTTGTTCTTCCGAAAGGCATTGATAATGCACATTACTGTCGAAAGCAACATCGCCTTGCTGATACCAAAACACTATGCGGAAAAGATTTTCTATCAGCAGTTGAAGCTGGAAATACGTTCCGAGCCTGCTTTGCACCGCGTGAGAGAGCGCATATGATTTTGTGTAAGGAACGATAGTGTCCAGCAAGTACAATGAACCACTGATAGCGATAGGGCTACAGTTTGGAAAAGGGAGCTGTGGCGTTGGTCGACAGACTAGACACTGCTCGCATTGCAGATTCGTTTTGCACAGTGCATTGACTCTTGCATGGTGCGCCGTTGGCAAAGAGCTGTGGACCGCTGCCTAATATTTGTACGTGTTAATATGAACTAAAAAAATCAAAACTTACGAAAAGAAGACACAGTTACGAAGCACTCTAAGGAAGCTTAAGCGCTATTTGTGCGACACCCGCAAAGCTGGAGTGAGGACAGCTGCAGAGTCTGGTGTGCGTCGATGCTTATAGCTTTGGTTTGGCTCGGTTTGGTTTGTGGTGTTTGACGTCCCAAAGCGACTAAGACTATGAGAGACGCCGTAGTGGAGGGCTCCGGAAATTTCGACCTCCTGGGGTTGTTTAACGCGCACAAAACACACGGGCGCCTTGCTTCTCGCCTCCATCGAAAACGGCCACGGCGGCCGCTTTTCGATAGAGGTGAGATGCTAGGCACCCGTGTGCTGTGCGATGTCAGTGAAGCAGCCAGGATTCGATCCCGCATCCTTGACCACAGTAGTCGAGTGTCCTAATCACGGCACCATCACGGAGGGGCTCGATGCTTAGGATAACGGTTCTATATAGGCACCGTGCTTAGCATTCTCCTAGGGGATGCGAGGAGTGTCTTGTGTCGCTTCACATCAGCTCAAGACCACAGGCACTCTACTTCCTTCAAATACCCGATGTCAGGACTACCTTGAAGGAGAGTTAACTATGGTGCTACTTAAGAATCTATTTTAGTGCAGTCAACCAGCATTCATTGTAGTTATTGCTGCATGGTCCGGGACTTTGTGGTTGAGCCGCCTACTTCGATTCTTTCAAGAGAGGAGAACCGTAGCTCTCGACTGAGCAGGGAAGAATCTGAGGTAGGCAATCGATAACTATTTCGTGTAATCGTACCACTGGAGGCAGTAAGTCATAAGGCTCAGGCGATTAGCACTGCGTTTTAGAAATCGAAACCATAGTGCGGTTGAATCTTTTGTCCGCGCTGTACGGTTTTATTTTATGTGTTGACAACTAAACCTTTAGTCACAATCTACTTTATTGCTCCCGCTAATCTACTTTATTAATCCGCGTCGCTGCGGCGACACTTTTCGATGGAGGCGAGAAGCAGGGCGCCCTTGTGCTGTGCAATGACAGTGCATGCTAAAGAACAACAGCTGGTCTTCATTTCCGGAGCCCTCCACTACGGCATCTTTCATAGCCTGAGTCGCTTTGCGTCGTTTAACCCCATTAGACAAGCGTAACTAAATAATATTCATTCACTTGTCGACATGGAGACACTTAAGAATGTTCACAATATCGGTATAACCACAATAATAGCGGTTGGCATAATTGGTCTACCGGTTATCCTTGGTAAATTAATCACACTGACCCGCTTCACTACTAGATGGTTTCGGATTCGTGCCTTGCACAACGAAGTAATTTTTTTATCTTGCATAACTATTTACATTTTGCAAACGAAGTGTGTGCACTTTAATCTGAATTTTATAAGTAAATTAATAGTAGTCGCTCTGGCAAGCGAGAATGTTCAGCTTTCACCTTTTTGCGCAAAGGTTGCAAGCTTTGGCCCCATTCTCTGGTGTGACTAAAAGGCGCATGGTAATAAACAAAAGGCGTCGTCGGTTTTTTTGTCCTGTCGTCATGAGAAGATAAGGAAATCCTTTGCCCTCGGAAAACAGGCGGAGCGCCGGTTCGCGATAGTACAGGTGCGGAACGATAGCGCACGGAAACAGAAAAGTATGTACACGCCACAGTAGTTGCAAGAGGAAAGCCCGATACTCTGCGGCTGTTGAGGTATTACATCACGACTTCACAGAGATGCATCACAGGTAACAGGCGACTACTTCCCTTCATTCACTTAACGGCAATAGTTGTACGAGTGGTTAGGAATTCGTATTCGGTCAAGACGTGTCCTTTATTAATAGAGCGAGAAATAATCCAATAGAACTGTATTTTTCAAACCTGTTTTGCGCTCTTGGCACACACTTTGAAGTTCAGTATACCCTCACTTCTGCCTAAATTGATAAGATTAAAGTCTAAAGAATGGGCACAATTAATTGATGGCAAACGCAAAATTGGATTTTCAACAAAGTTGCAAAGGGAAAGTGACTTCTTGCGCACAACAAGCCTAGCCGATCTCGTTTTTCGCAGACCACTTTATCCTTCAAGGACGGCTGTACTTCATTATGCGGGTGTTACACTGTGTTACCCCCGTAACTGAGTGCATAGATGGATTGCTGTAAGGTGGACCGTCGCAATATGGCAAATAAGAGATTGTTGAATGTAACTATTTATGGGGTTCGTTTCGTTCCTGCAATGCATACGCATCAACTTGCGCAGCATAAACAGTACAGAGACAGCGGTCCACCTTGTATCTTTTGGTCACGAATGCCACTTGCTTGTCAAGTTCTCAAGGTCCCGACTTAACCAGCTAAAGAACAGCGAAACGTCATTTTATGTACAGGGTCATCCGCCCTTAGGTGCAACACTCGAGAAAGTGGTTGGTTGCACTATTCGAGGTGCCTTTGCTTCCGTCAACGCCGCATAAAGAACCTAAGTGACGTAGGCATTGAGGGACCTGGAGGTAGTGCTTTTCAAGAGATGTTTTATTTCAATGAGAATGTTTTCACTAGACACAGAAGTGAGAGAACATAAAATTCCCTGGGATCTGCTTTCTTATCAGTTGATTGTACTATAGTTAGTTTTAATCATCATATACCCGCACTGCAAATGAAGACACACCTTGCAATGCTTTTTTCTTTAGTGAATTTTGTACTTGAATATTAACAATCGCCATTTTATGATAAGAAGACTCCATAAGAGAGTTGCTTAGTGATTAGGTTGTAATCTCTCTCCATCTTACTCGTGCTCACGCTTTGCAAGAAACAAAGAATTTCTGTAGAGCGCAACGTATCAATGCATATGCGACAACGCAATGTTAATAAGTGTTGACGGCCGAAGGAGAGGCGCGATAGTTCGAAAGATTCCCTTTGGACGATAGTACTGTCGCAAACTACGCCTGTGAAAGAGGAAATTTTGGATATGCAAAAAGTGATGCATTCATATTTTGTCTCAATGTTTTGGTTTGTGGAGCTAGGTTAATGTGTCGTATCCTAACCATGATCCCTGAATAGGTGGAATTGTGAACGTTTAGAAGGCGCGAGTACATGCTGGCCGTCAGTTAAACGCAGACTTCGCGAATGGTATGTTGGCATTATGAAAATATGCTTGACGTGTTTGTCATGTGTATGGCGAAAAGGCAGCTCAGCAATGAGAGCCGGCCTCCGCAGTAGATCAGTTTAACAGACAGGCTTAAAAAAGCAACTTGGGGCCCGACTGGTGCTAGGCCAAGAGAGAAACAAACATTCTTTCTACCTAGCCACCAAGCTGTCGCAAAAATATAGATAGAAAAAAAAAGCGTCGCAGAAAACGTATATGATTGCACATACAAATTTTGCTGCTTGGCATATATGTCCTAAGAAAGCTAAGGAGACCTTAGCGCACTTAGCAGTTAGCGGGCTGCTGCATTGGGGCACAACAATTCAGAGTATCGTCTTCTTGTACAAAATATCACCAACAGCTGTAAAGATACCATCTAAGGTAGGACTGGTTGATAGATCACTGAGTATACGATTTCGAATAACAGGCACAAAGTTCGAATCTGGCACGCTGTAGCTTTCGTCAACAGCTATTTCATAAACAACCGCGCAGGAGTACGCTAGACGATGACTGCCGAAGCAACCTCTCGCGCCCCTTTAGAGCGGCATGGCATTTCCGGTCCAAACGACCAGATAAAAAGATAAGCTGGCCTGATAAGAATGAATGCAGTTGCCAGGTGTACCGGGCGCATAGGGACATTGTTAAACAAGGCTATTTACACCAGGTTAGCTTGCATGCTCGGGCCTGCTGGAGGTTCAGGTGGTTAGGATGAGTACGGTATCCAGAGATGTAATTGAGTTGTAAACTTCACGCTTCAATAGGAAACGCACTGGACTCTTCGGCATTTAATATTACGATATAGCATTACATACGCTGCTCGTCGAACAAAAAATCTTGCATTGCGGGTACCGAAATTCCGCGAATAAGCTAGAAGGGTCCCGTTATCTAGTGACGTCATAAACTTCTTTGCTAATTAGCTCTCAGATATCAGGTACCAGATCATGACGTCATCGCTGAAAAATATTGATCAGCGAGGCGTGTATTGTCACAAGGCACTTCACATGGTCCAGCGCTGATTGATCCCCCTGATGTGTCATCATGAAACCTCGTGATATGGCAGGTTTACAGTTTACATACATCGCACTACACACGGCTCTTTTAAAAATTTGCGTCCGTCTAAATGTGGCGGCTTCGCTCTGTATTTGATGCCATGACTTTGGGATCCATCGCCAAGCACCATGGCCAGTTAGTCACAGAGGGCAGGCGACATTGAAAAGCGCCCTTTGCCAGCAGGGTTATCTCGGAGATGCAAAAAAAAAAGGAACATGGCGGAACTATATTAAGCATACACACTATATTTAATTAGAAGACAATAACCTTAATAGTTTTTCGAAAAGAACCATATTTTTTACATGAATTTTGGCCACCCCTTGCCATGAGCTTGAAACGTTGATGTGGTCTGTGCAAACGGGCTGAAGAGCACATGCCCGAAGGTAGCTGCCCTGTCATAAACTCCCGAGATAGACAATTCAGTCTACATACTGTTGTTGCTAAGCTGTTCATACAACGAGAAGACTAGAGGAGGTGGTGAAGGGTGGCTGTTCCTGGCCCTACGGGGCTGGGACGGTAGGTCAACGCCGCTTGCGGCAGGGGCTAGCCAGCCACCAATTTTTATCTGTTGTGGGCCGTCGTCGCACCCGCCACTGCTTCGGTGGTGGACGATGGCTGTTGTTGGAGCGCGCGTGTTTATCTCCCTCTTCTTTTTCTTTCTTCTCTATTTTCTCTTCTGTCCGCACGAGGCAGCGGTAGTGGCTCAACTACAGAGCCAGTAGCAGGCCCGTGCATTTTCTTTTCCTTCTTCCTACAGCCACAACAACAACAAGACTAGCCTATTAGGAGGTGTTTCTATTCAGCGACTTACTTAGCCTAATCCTCTCTTTTTCGTGACCATTGGACCAAGCAGAGCTATCAGATATTGCTGCTCTGACTTCTGTAACCTTATGGCGCAGGTCAACACGGCATCGTTGTGGACGATTTCTGGTGGCCCACGTCATCTGTGCGCTGGCAACATCATGGCTGCTTTCAACCGGTGTCAGTGCGGTCGCGGTCACTAGGGGCAGCATCATCGTGCACGCGACAAATGTCACTGTCGAAACAAGCCACAGCCAGAGTGGCAGATTGGTTTCCACTGGTGCCCCGTCATCTTCTGTCCTGCCATCAATGCTGATTTATCCGCCAGACACAGCGAACAAGAATGGCGCTGAGCGCAGCAGTGATGTTCAGGGACCTGACATGGACAGCTTCCCGTCCCTACAAAACTGGTGCCGCGCCCACATATCCGCAAGTGAGCTGATATAAGCGAAGTAAAAACACAAGTAAAGGGATCATACCCAGTTTATGGACGGCACATTAAAGCAAGCACGATAGATGAAATTAAATATGATCCGCTTTGTACGTGTAGATGACTTGCAGACCTCTTCTTAAACAAAAATAAAAACACAAAATTTCATTATTCATTCACCTTATTAGTAAAGATCCAAACCAAACTGTCATGCAAGAATTGAAATCGAGTATAAACAGGGCAAGAATATTGGGGAATTTCATCACGGTGCTGTAGGAAGGACAGAAATGTTTTGTGACCAAAGCATCAACGTTTGCTTTTTTTCATCACTGACCGTCGCTATATATTGCTATAATCCTTTCGCTTCAGGATATTTTTATAAAGTTGTTCCGAGAAAAAACAAAGAAAGAAGGTCACTGTGAAAAAACTGTCATTGTTTTTAATTCATGAAAAATTGCTCTTAGCGTAAAGGATGGTTCGTTGCGACTACGGCGTGCGGCTGCGATGAAGTGTACGATTAATTCGTTTTCATTGCGGTTGACATTAAACGTTAAGCGAATTAAACGTTAACCTGGCGTAAAACCTAGTCAACTAATCTCGACATGGAGAACGGGAAAAAGTGACTCATGGATAATACCTAAAAGAAAAATTATATTCACAAAACAGTCCGTGCCCGGTAGCTGATATCTGGGGTCATTGAGCCTTGAGGCTCTTGCCTCTTCAGAAACAAGTTTAGATCGAGGTGTAAGGATTCACAAAGCAAAGGAAAGACAACAAGGCTTGCGAGGGCCTCAGTCCACTAGGCAAGGTTTAGACAAGTGGATTTGTCTTCGTCTGGCGGGCAGTACGGTCATAGACGACTGGAAGTGTATAGTATTTGGCCTCCAAATAAGAAAAAGCACAAAAAGCCATCTTTTTCAGAAAATTGAGATTCGGAGCTTATATAAGCCTACACGACCCCTCCAATGATTACTGTGTTGCATAGAAAAAGACAAGTTCCCTTGTCGAATTTGTGCCTAGCGGACTGAGGCTCCTCCTTAACCTTTGTTGAGTTTACGTTGACTTTCCATAAAAGGCGTTAATTTTGATAATAACGCACTACCTTTTTTTACAGGATTTAAGTTCAAAGTAATCTCACGAACATGTCTAAGGCAGCAAGTTCTCGATGCCTCACCCAACTCTTGCTTTTGGAGTATTTACATTTGTTTCTAAACGTGTGGTCAATAACAACAAAGCAAGTAAGCTACTCGGCTATACCAGTCTGCTGGTAAAGTTAGATTTGCACAAGCTGGGGGGGGGGGGGGGGGGGGCATACTAGTTCATCTGTTCTTATCTTTTCCAAGTGTGTGCGTAACAATATCATTACACACTGTACAAACAACATTCTCCCGACTGCAGAGTTCTTCAAGCTTCGGACGCTTTATTCGCGGGCGTCTTTCATGGGAAGGGCTGCAACGGGCACAGTCTTCGTCGCAACCAGCCTGCTCGTCGCCCTGTCCATTTTCGCCCTCTCCTGGTGCCTGTGCCACTCCTGCAAAAGCGAACAGAAGGAGGTGTGTCTACGTTCTGATCATGCGGCAGCGACGGTTGGAGATGTGTCTCGTAATCGCGCGATTTCGCCACACATCAAATTATTGAACGAAAGTTTTGCAGTCCTCTGCGGATGCGACTAACCGCATTCGCAATAGTCTGCCGCAGCTGTCGCAACGGTTAGTCAGTATCTGTAATTTTCTTTCAATATTCACAAAGTCTTAACCGACCTATTGATAGCCGCTGATACTTTACGGTCTTGCCGGCCCTAGACACAATGATATTTGTTGAATACAAACAGCCAGGAAATTTGGTCAGGCGTTACAATCGCCTACAGTGATACTACGCCGCTAACTTGGGGAAAATGTGAGTAATATATAGGCACGCTTAACGTATGCTGCGATATTGATGAACTAACCTCTATTGCCCCTTACCTTTCTCATTCCCTACTAGAGGTGCTTAGAAGGATTTACCAGGGTTATAATATCACAGGACCCACTCGGATGCAAGGGGCTGCACTAAGGGCAAGAAGTGCGTCGGCGTGTGTGGGGAGAAGTGACGCGTGCGCGTCGTTACGTGATTAGGATGATCGTGCGCGCGCCTTTCAGGTATAACTATGAATGAAGCACAGAGAGCTTGTAGCTGTGTTCAGTTTACAGTGATTGAAGCACTCGTCGACACCCAGGAACGCCTCAAATAAAGCTCCCGCTGCAAAACATGCGTGGTTCGAAAAAATTTACGGAGACCGTAGTTGCGTAATGGGGTATGGGTTAAAGAATAGAAATCTGCTTGTTGCAAATTGCCCTAGATGGTGGAAACTAAAACATATTTCGAAATGACTGACGAGCCTCATAACCCAACCTTGTGCTCGCAGTTTTGACTAAAGAAAATTTTTCAGAGAAAGGTCAATTGTTCACCTGAAAAGGAATTTTAATCAGCTTTAATAAAAAATTTAAAAAATCTTGTAACAGTTCGTAGTTCTCCCTGTGAGTTGCGAGAATATGCTTCTGTCTTTCCCACGCCTCGTACCTGGCTTTGCGATCGAAAAGAAGGAATAACAGCAGTACACGCGCCAAATCGCTGAGATCTGACGCCTTTGTTTATTTCGTGCTCTCGCCGAACAGGTTGATCCGGTAGCAGTCGTGGCGCCGTCGTCACTGCCGCCTTCGTCCAGAACACCGAAAGATGGTCCCAGTAATAGCTACTCGAGCCGCGTGTTGGATGCACCGCCTCCCTACGATATATGCCTTCAAGCGAGTACCAAGCAAACTCTTCCTCATGAAATGGCGGTCTCGCTTCAGCCTGCTGCGCCGGAAGATGCCGAGCGACCTCCCACGTACAACGAAGTTGTTCTTTCAGTTCCGGACCAACCTGGTGTTGAAATAAAGGACAAATAATTGCTCCCTGTATTGCAGTCTGGGTTTATTTTGACAGGCTCGTGCTTTTTTTTTTTCATGCATATTTAATGCGCGTTTCGCGTGCTCATTAGGCATGGGCAATCGGTCCCTTTTCCTCCCGCGAATTCCAATTGCAGATCAAGGTCGGTAATCTAGTGAAGCAGCGCAACGGCACAAGGCCAGAGGACGAAAGGGACAAACACAGCGCTGAACACAGTTCTTGTTGTACAAGGTCGGTAAGAACACTGCACCACACGGCGTGTAAATCTGGTGGAGATAACTTGACCCGAATCTACCTTTGGAACGGTCGTGTTGCTTCCCCAACACTGACAAGTTAACGATTTCTATCGGAGCAAGACAAGGACGCTCACTCACTGCTCACAACGAGAGCACCCAGCGTTGCCAGCCCCCTTTCAGGCACGTCATCTACTGCGGACCGGCAATAAACATGTTGCTCTGAAAAACGTTTCATTGGGAGGTCTAAGAAATAGAACCTCTCCCTGACCAATACTGCATCAGCACAAAAAGGAGCTCCCGAAGTGCTCGCTCCAAATCTGCGATTTTAATTCACCATTTTTCTGCACCATCAGGCTGGTATTCCGGGGATCATGAGTGCTCTGAAATTTGAGAGCGGATTTACTAATTTACTAGATCGCATTTACGATGGATTAAGTTATCCTGAAACCTTTTTCTAAAAGGTGCTGTATTGAGAGATGCGACAAACCTATGGGGTTTTAACCGTCAAGAAGCGATCTTAAGTGCTGATTATCAGCAGATAGCCGTCAGCTACGCTATAGCCAAGTTTTTCAGGCCACCGCAGTTGAGTCGCGCAGAATAAGTGTTACTCTCTCGATATGGGAAGGTTGTACGTCAACTCCTGTCTTGACATTTCTTGAGCTGGGGAGAGCCGATGGTGCTACCATTCAATGAACGAACGAATGAATGAGTAAATATTTGCCATAAATTTGGGAAACGTTCCAAACATCCTCGCCTTTCTCTTCTCAACCTCTACGGCTTCGATGTATTGGCTGAAAACTATGAATTTTAATAAAACCGTAAAAACTGTGTCAGGCCTAAACTTGATGTTGACGCGGCTTAATAAATTGTTTTCGATTTATTAAAATATTTATTTTATTTTATATTACTTATTTAATAAATTTTAACTCCGTTTTCTCATAGTTGTTATTGTAGATGTCTTCGTGCTTTCCTGCTGTTGAGCGATGACGGCTACCAATTCCATGCCCCAGACCAATCAGCGATCGACTAGTTCACGGGACCTTATGGTAATAAGAACCTCTCAGCCAATCAGGAAATTTTTCAGTCAAGTTAGAAGGAAGGTGCTCTTACAGGCTGGCAAATGGCAGGTGATATAGCCTAGCGTTAATTATTCTGCGGTGTGTGCGTACGCGTATACATCACAAGACAACGTAACATGACCGAGGCGGCAGGTGTTTTGGCAGGGGATTCTGCGCTGTTGTGACGTCATCCGCAGGGTAGTAGTCTCGATCAAAGGACATTGCAGAGTACCTACGAATAATACAAACCTAAAAAAAGAACAGGCAGAGGTTTGACCCGGATAAACCTAAGTAACCAAAGCGAAAGGGGCATGTTGCCTTTGTCTGATGGGAAGGGGACTTGACACCCGAAAGTGCCGTGCCCTTGAGTCACGCATGACTCAACGACCCATCATCATCCACACAACAAATCTGGAAATCCCCCCCCCCCTTCCAAGGGCCAACGGGAGCTGGGGGATCTTTTGGGCACGAGGTGAGGTCCATGCCTGGACAAGGAACCGCTGTGCGATGTCACCACAGGAGTGGACTGCATCAAACGCAAAAGAGGCCTGACGCGCCCCTGTGACAGTAAACCGGCGAGGCGTTGGGCCTTCATGACCACACAGTATGTCTCACGACTGTTCCCTGAGGCGAAATTATATCGACATAGAAAGTGTTCCGCTCGTATGCGAGAAAATCACGGATGGTTGACACCAAACCTCCGAGAACGTCCGGTCGCAGACAAAGCGACATTCCCGCTGCCGGTGCAACCAGACCTCTTTCCGAATGCTAAGAGTTACTTCATGGAGGCCTGGAACCCTGCCACAGTATGCGATCGCACAGCGTGCCAGTCATACATGGTATGTGCCCTCCACGAGCAGGAAGGCGAATTGGTTAACGGCTTATCCTGGCAACAAATTCAGATATCACAGTCTGATACGGCACACGCGAAAGCTGGAAGGGGTGAGCTACACGACGGAGAAGCGCTTCAGGAAGAAGACACTGTGAAATCATAAGCACACTGTCCTCTCTACCGCCACACAACAGACAAGTTTCTCGTAAGCTGGACATATAGATCAGCACCGAGTACAGGAGGGACCGCATGATAGTGGCCCGAGTCGTGAGGGGACACAAAAGTTACTCGTGCTTTCTCGCTCGGATTCGATTTTCTCTTGAGCCATGTTTCATTCGACCTGACTCTCGTGTCTGTGCGGCAGCCTCTCGGCGAGCTACGTCCACCGGATGACCACTGCTGCCGTTAACACGGCAGAAAAGTCATTGTATACACATCGGGGAGACAATGTTGAGATGTTACAATGCGGTGGCAACGGCGGAGAGGAGGTTGCCCGGCGGAGCTGTTGCCGAATGATGTTAGGGCTACACGTGATTAGGCAGAGGTAAGTGAGCGGCTCCAGCGGCGATGGCCGCGAAGCTGCGACTGAGTGACGTCATCGTTGTTGCGTGGTTTCTCCTTGGTTGAAGATCAACATTACTTGGTCCGCTAAGGAGCAATAGAAGGTAGCAGCCAAAAATTTCGCTTTTAAAAAAGACAGTCAAGCGGAATTACACCGCTAACTGCGAATGAAGAGCCGAGTGCCCTACCCCTACACCACGGGGGAAATTCATAAAGTAGAGTCGCTTAGAAGCCTTATGCGGTTGCCTCATACCCTAGTTAAGCCAGCAGCACACATTAAAGTGCAACAAATTTTGGTTGAAATTAAGACCAGTAACTAGCACTACTAAGCAACCCACTTAGGTAGTACTTTTCAGCATTACTAAGAACACTTACTAACACTAATGTGCGCTACAAAAGAAGGGTAATAACTAACAACTACTCAAAAGTAACACTTACATGATGTACGGTAACGTTCTCGTATCAACTCTTAGCGATCATCAAGCGTCCCTTAAAATTTTTATCACATATCCTGGCGTCTGCTGCCAGGAACATCAACGGAGAACTTTCGGCGGAACTGTCTTATGGCTGTGGTCGAATGCTGGGCACTAAAATTTTTCAAGCCCCGCACGTTTAATAAACGCGATCGACAGTGTGAGTACAAAATTTGTCGACAAAAAAGTATGAGAAACAGGCGCAGGAAATATGGCGCGTTGTCGCCAATAGCTTCAACGAGTGCCGCGCGACGTGGTAGTAAATGTAAGTTTTACAAAAGGCTTGAACTTACGCAAAAATTATTGAAGCGTTTAACTATGGGTTTTTTTTTTTCATTTATTAGCTATCCTGCCATCTACTGCTGTAGGCTGTACGTATTCAATGAATGAATTATTTACCTAATTATTAATTATTCATTTATATAACAAAAAAAATATTTATTCAATAAGTCAATCAATCAATCAACACGTGATCAGGATTAGGAATATCAGGATGAAACGGTCCTCTAGAAAAATGTTCATCGGGCTAGCGTCTGGATTTACTGATTTGGTTTGGTTTGGTTTGTGGGGTTTAACGTCCCAAAGCGACTCAGGCTATGAAAGACGTCGTAGTGGAGGACTCGGGAAGTTTCGACCACCAGGAGTTCTTTAACGTGAACTGACCTCGCACAGCATACGGGCGCTTTGGTTTCGCCTCCATCGAAAAGCGGTCGCCGAGGCCAGGATTCGATCTCACAATATGGGGCACAGTAGTCGAGCGCCCTCACCACTGCGCCACCTTTAAAGCCCCCGATTTAAGGCACCTTATAAACTGAAAGAGAAGTCAGTCGTACACATGCAGTACAAATAATGTTTGCTAGTCGTATTAGGAAAATTGGTCATAAAGTCGATCTCAGCACATGACAAAACTCAAAACATGCCGCAGTAGTAGATCTGCCTTAATGCTGCTCGGTGAAATAGTAATCTTGTATTTTCTGACAAACCGAGATTTAGGCTTCATAAGCGCAGCTCCTGTAGACCACATATACGATGACCGTTCACAAAGCTCGTATGATTGGCATGAAGAAAGGCAGATACAAAAATGAAGCTTGATTGGAAGTTTCTTCATTATATACATATTCTCTGCCCAAGGCCATGTGCTTCTACCGCTGATCGATGAGCCGACGCAGACCCTCGCTCTTCACCTCCTCATTTAAAATTCAGGAAGACCATACAATTGAGCCATCACTTCCTCCTAATCCCGGGAATGTTGCTCGCGCACTGTGTTCATCTTGGGAAGGAAGAGGAGGAAGTTATTTCGTGCCGCGTCGTGTGAATATCGAGGAGGATGCAACATTTCGTAGCCTATAAGACGGCCGCGTGTGCCACCATCACCTGTGCTTAGTAAACTGGCGCGTTGCCATGGATCAAGCAAAAATATTTTTGGAAGAGTACCGCAGACTTCTTCATGTATAGGTTGCTGTGAAAAATGGTGGGCACTGAGCCTTCACTCACACTATTTATTCGGCAGTTATGCACTGGACAGCGACCGTTAGAGCCCCCCCCTCTCTCTCTCATCGCAATTTCGAAAACGCTCTCCTTAAGCCCACAGGCCTGTTTAAGTGGCCTAAAATATGCATCGTTTAACGACGTTCTTATAAGCTTGCACAATATCGCTATACACTGCTATTATCCCTGTATGAATCTCCTTTCAGTAGCGACCCCTTTAGAATATCGTGCAATTTCGATATCGCAATATTTGCAATATTTTGCATTATTTTGGACAGTGGACATTCTGTGTTACTTTGCAGTGCCATAATTTTTACGCTTGCCGCCATGTGAGGGTACAATGACCAACCAAGACTAATTGTTAGCACCGGCCTCAGCCTGGTGAGCACTTTTTGTACTGACCAAACATAGAGGCAATTGTAGAAATCGGATGTGGTGAGAAGCCAAAAAGAAAAAAAAAACAAATATTCGGAAGTCTTTTCTTATCACGAAAAAAGAGATGCAAAAAAATTAAACGAAAGCCCTTAGCAACAGCGAGATGAAACGACAGTGCCGTTTTTTAGATTTACTGACGAGATGATTCCATGCATAGTCTGAATGCTGCGTGAATCGTGACATGCGGTCAGCAGTATGTACAGGAGCATTCGTCTCAAATGAACTGATGCACATGTTCCGCGCTTGTACAAAGCTGCGCTTTATTAAATGTACATTTAATATCATTCACTGGGATGATAACATTTTGTCATAAGGTCACAAACACCATCAGGCTGGGGAATGTGTCGCGGTACTCATTCCACTAAGCGCCGCAATTTTAGAGCTCGTAGCCGAACTCAATATTGAATTTGTGCAGCGGAAGTCACCCTGCTGATATAGGATATCTGCGTTAGACAATGTGGCGATAGACGATACTGTATAATTAATCGGATCACGGGATTACGTACCCAGGGGACCAGCTTATCTAGCGAATACCTAGCTGTTCCTTCCCCTCCCAAACACGGATGTTATGGTCTAATTCTCTCAATGCTACAGCGACAAAGCCTGACAGATTGCGCGGCCAACTCGTGCGGCATGGCAACCTGCGCAGCCAAACAAAGGGCAATTAGAAAAGTGTTCCAGGCTCGCGTACGTCATTCGTGCTCATGGAGCGCTTCACACTGCATTCGCGTAGTATATATTTATCAAACGTTCACTTTCTGGTGCCACTAACAAGGAGTTGATTTCTAAAAAAGGCATGTACTCTTCAAACGACACCGAGTGGTCATCGACGGTGGCGACAACGATGGCGATACGTAAGCATTAAATTCTTAATAGTTTATGTCTACGATAAGAGTTGGACGACGATGGAAGTGGCTCGTGCTCGAGAGTGCTTTTTACAGCGAGCTTTCGCGCAATCTGTTGAGGGGTGCAGCCTTTGTCAAAAGTTATAAGTACGTTGTTTGTATCTAAACCAAATTGGGAGGCTCTTTTAACAGCTATAAGAGTTCTAACTAAGCCAGTGGCAGGAGCAGTGTTTCTCTTAACTCCAAGAGGTTTGTAACGCCGAGGATCTGTAGCGAGCAACACGACGGGTCATGAAGCACGGCATCGCGGTGTTTTAAACTTTGGCCGAAGCGTTTTACTTTTACGTTAACGCTGAGCATATAGCACTAAGTGCTTTAACACGGAGTGAATGTATCTTGATTAACATAATCACCAAAAAGTATTCTTGTAGATACAGTTCTTATCGATATTGGACAAATAAAACTGTTCAGGATGAAAAGAAAGCTGCCGTAACTGTCTGAATCTTAGCAGGACGCGCAACCCACTCCGTGAATGGCAGTGTGGAGATGTCTGTGCTCTGCTCGATGTCATGCATGTTGAAAAAGACCGGTTGGTCGAGATCATTCCGAAGCACTCCACCACCACGCCTCTTTCTTTCTTGTTGCTTCCTTCCCTACTACATTAATGCGGCACTACTACATTACTTTTCCTTTTCTTTGAGCCAATGGAGAAGGTGAGTGTGAAAGTAGTGACGGCGAAGTGAAAGATAATTAACTTGTGCCGATCGAGCACAGCATAGTCCTTCTTCTTTGATAACCCGAAGAAGGAGCCAGTTATGGCGGCGGAAGAGGGAGAGAGACGGAACAGTTTGCTCAATGAAATTGCGCAAAAGAAACCTCAATGCGCGAATAAATACACTGAAATGGATGTAAGTAAAGGCTAGAAGAAATGGAGTGTAAATGAAGCAATCAGAACCAAAGAGAGGTGCTAATGCGCGGGCATTTTCGGCGCGTTCTTATAACTGGGCATGCCTATATTTATTTATTTCAATGAAACGGCATCACGAGCGTGAAGTGTGAAAATATGATATAAATGTTGCCATCATTGGCATAAGCCAAAGCAGTTAAGTCGCGTTTCACAAAGAATAACAGCGGGCTGAAATATCGCATTCGGTCTAGATCATCAACGGCCCGTCAATATCAATATTATAAGCGCACAATGTCCCAAAGTACATTATTTGTTTCGTTTATCTGCTGTCAGCACATGAGTGGTACCCATTATGCGAAATATGACATTACTCCGAATATTTAGCGCCAAGAGTTACTCGCGTAATACACACCTGATCTTGGATGGCACACAAAAATATTACGAGGGACTTTAGCGACTAAAGTAGTGAAGACGAAAGCCTGAGTGCAGCATTCTGCTACAAAACTGCTAATAATTAGTAATTATTTTATTAAATAGTCATTTATTATTTAAATCATTGATAGTGATTCATCAGGTAGGCACTTGATTAATTATTTCCTTACTCAATCATTAGTAATTAATTTTTCGATTAATTAGTCATTGATTATTGATTGGTATATGGTCATATCAGGCACGCATTCGCGCATACTGTGATGGTGCTCTGATTGGTCGAGACCTCTAAGACGTCATCCCGCCTCAGCCAACCACATTTTGCCTACAACAGCATGAGCCATTAAAGCCTTTCGCCTTAATAAGCATGCAGTGCGTGAATGTACGGCGGTACTGATATTCAGGTGGTTCGTTAACGAGTGGTTGTCGGTGCCAGACATAGAGTTTCTTACTCTTGCCTAGAGGGAAAGCTGTGCTGCCGTCTATGGGCGTTTACATGGAGTTACCAGGCGGCCAGTTCAGCCACCATGGGCGCTCAAAGCATCATGGGCCGGAGAGCTACCGAGGGCAGAACTACAACTTTTGACCAAAACTAATGCAAAGATAAACGTTCTTCTACCGCAAATAATGTCCTAAGATTTCATATTTTGACTATAAATTACAAAAAGAGAGAGAAACAGAATGCCAGTGTGAGATTTATTCAATATAAGCGATGGCTCTTTCTCCTATTGGCTTTGTTTTGAGCAGCACAAATACCAATATTTCACACTTAATAGGCAAACTTTGAAATAAAAAATTGTTATGAAAATATTTATCGTTGTGCAATCACTTAAGGAAGTTTTTAGTGGCATTTCGGGAAACAGAAACCATTTATTGGCGACGTCTGCTTTTGCGCCTTCGCTACTATGGCTTTCGCGGTCTATGTACGCACCTTCAGATGATGATGATGACGAAAAAGAAACATCGCAGTAACGCCACTCCACGTACCCGAGAAAAACCGACTGTCCCGCAACAAGTAGCACACCGGCCCATGATTCTTAGCGCGCCCATGGTGGCTGAAGTGCAGCGCCCTCAGCTTTCCCTCTAATTAGTGTAAGGAACTCTATGGTGCCAGAAATGTTCTAAGGCAAGTTTATGTACGAGCGCGTTTCCGAAGTTAACACACCTTCATCTGGGCCAAATTCTCATTTCATTAAGAAGTGACCGTACGCGTCTTAAATGTCCATTGTGTCAGAATCAAACGACTGCGGCACTGTTGTTATATGTTGGATAGACATATAGAAAGTCTTTATTCTTTATTTTTATTTCTGTTCTTTTTTTTTTTGCTGCGAATGTGAGCACGATACAACTAAAAATTAAAGTGACACATGCCTATCATAAGCGGTCTTCCTAAACAAATGGTGCACACCGGCTGTACTTGTGTCATGTATAATCATCTTTCATTGGCTAATGTGACACCTTAAGGGCCTTTATGTACAAAGGCATTAACCATGATTTAATTGAATTAACAGCTAAGTAACGAAAACCGGTAGGCAGTATTGACTGGAAGGCCTCGTGTGAGTGGTTGATGGCACATTTTACTTGAATTTTATCCAGCTACATCAGACTTTCAAATCATACGAGAAGGGTACTAAAGAGTCTAGTTAATTAGCAGAGAAGACTCAAATAATTTATCAATTTTATGTTTCATATTTGCTCTATCTAAAGCAGATCGTCTTCCTGATATGCTGAGGTGCGTGTCACTAAGACGAGGAGACGTGCAGCTCTAACGAGCCTCACTAATAACAGTCATGAATTTGGTAAATGGGCTCTTGTAAGTTTTATTTTTCATCCGCTTATTTTTCTGCGCTTCTAATGACTTGCATCGCGTTGACATCCCTTGCAATAACTTCCGCTATGGTTTCGATCTCTGCCAGCTGGGCCGCGGTATGACGATTCCACTGGCATCGACAACGTGGAGCCCGACACGTACACAGAGAGACACATCATCTGTGGACTTCTAGGCGGGATTCTGGTGACCCTCCTTCTCCTGGTACCTGTGGCTGCTGTGGTGTACACACTCAAGAAACGGGTGAGTCTCATTAAGAAAATAAATCTTGTTTCGTTCAGCGAGGCGTGTAAGGGGGATTATCATTTACAGTGGCAAATGAAATTATATATATATATATATATATATATATATATATATATATATATATATATATATATATATATATATATATATATATATATATATATATATATATATATATATATATATATATATATATATATATATATATATATATATATTGCGGAGAGTGTATTTGCCTGTTAACACGACAGCATTATGAGTAGCCTGAAAACTAAAACTGTTCGGCATCCGCGTCTGCGGGAAACTTCCACCTGCCATAGTTGGCGGGTCCTCCCTAGAAAATTCCCCCCTCTACATTTAAGACAGAGTAGGGGGAGGTCGGACTGGTAATAACTCCGCAGAAACGACAATAAAAACTAGTCAGCAAAAATTTAGAGGGTGCTTGAGCCCCGCCCTAACGACATGAGGCGATAGGTTAATGGCCCCTACCTGCGGGTCCCCTCGCAGATCATCGTTTCTAGAAATGCACTTTGCTCCTAGCGCAATCAATATTACCTAAATTTGTGACTCTATGTCCTGCACGTTGATCTGCATATTGTCTTAAGATACCCCATTAAGTGAAAGACTGCTGACACTTATGTAAACCCCCTTTTTGCCAATTCATTCGAACGTGTCACCGTGGCCAACGGGTAGAGGGTAATACCAACACCACAGAAGTGGTGTTGGTCTCACCCGGTATGCAACAGCTCAGGTGTGCTGGATTGCTATCACACTATACATCGCAAAGGAGTGACCCGAGTTATCATCTCTGACAAGTTGATCATGCCATGTGGTCTCGTTTCGTCAGTGGACCTGCTGACAACTCGATGTCTTGCCATGTGACATGGCTGACAACAAATCCGAATTGCCCTGTGTCGATATAGATTAGCATGTTCCAATAACCAAAAATTTAACTTTTATAGGCTAGGAAATACCTGGGAAAGACATACACATTTCGCTATCAAAAGGCAGGAAAAGTGCTTCAGTCTACAGCGGTTTTCAGGTGCGAACCCATGAGGCTGTGCACCGACGTTGACTTCAAATCTACGGGTGGTACTACGGGTGGTTGACTACGGGTGGTAGTGCAAGTATTCAAAATATTTTAGACCAAAGCACTATCCTTCTATTTAAGTTTCTGAACGAATGAAACATGGAAATTCGGAAATGAAACATGGAAACGGATAGAATACAGTCGTAAGGTTTAATGTAACCTTTAATGTAAAAATAGACCTCGTTTGCTTTAATGTTTACGACATGCGCATGTAATCTGCATGTGTTTTTTTTTACTAAAGCTTTATTTCTGAAATAGCGCTCATATTGTGTCTTTCTCGAACCTTGCTCCTCATTTCCTGCACTCACTTTATTATGAATAGAATATGATGTCAAAGTTTTCGATCAGGTTTCGAGTCATCCGAAGCTCGTAAGGGACGCTTAGCTTTCTTCAGCTGTTGCTTTATTGCAAGATATATTCTAACGCAGCGCAACGTGTTGCAATGATCGATTTGAGCGGTGTGTAATTTTCAGCGACTTGCAAGACTAAGCGATGCCGTCGAGCACAGTCAGTTTGAGGAAACTGTCAGCTCTTCTCTGAAGCCAGACATGGGAGGTCATAGATCATAAGCCTTGTACCTGTCATACGTTCAGATTTTCCGCCCAGTTTGTTTGCCGTTGTTATCAATAGCAAAATTCAATTTTCCTTGCTCCCTCACATAACGAACAAAAAGAAAAATTTCTAATTTATTGTTGCCAACGGTCTAGTGGAGATAAGTACTGCACGTTTCGCCAGCTGCAGCCATAAGTCAAAAGCAATTTGTTATTAGTAATAGCGCCCACCGCAAGAGCTTTGATGTTTCAAGCGAATGATTGGCGTCATACATTCATTCATTTTTAACTATTTCATTGACTTTACCCTGAAATCGCTCGTGTGATGATATGGAGATGGAATCGAAAAAGCTCAAGCATAAAAAATCAACATAAGCAGCCGAAACACAGTTTGAAACGCGCCAAGTATGAAGAAAAATTGAGGGAACACTTCGGCTCTGCCTATAGTGATATGACGTGATAGCGTTGATCTTTACCCTCTGTAGCTCTTCTTCCGGATCTTCGTTTGCGTATGTGTATTTTGACACTGCCTTAGTCTGAAAACCTTTAAATGTTCTCACACATACTTATTAGGATTCAGTCATCAGCTATGCCAATACGTTATGCATTACACGACATAGGTATATATAGAGACCCGCTTTGATAAAGCCATGTGGACGTGCCTCCATGGCCTAGGAGTGGTGTTACTTACTTAACGCAGTGTAACGACTGAAAACCTCAAAAGACACGGGAATCATGGAGGCGAGAGCACAGGGCTCCCGCGTGTCTGTTACGGCTTCTAACTGAATTATCTCTCGCCAACTGGCCTTCATCTCTACCCCCCTAAGTTACGTATTAGTCATCGCTCAAGTGTCAAGGTTCGATTAATACTTCAGCTACCTAGCTCATCAGAGAAAGCCAGGTTTGCAGCTCCTGCAATGTCACATGGTCTCGTAATGTTGTACAACCTGACTACTAATCCGTGCCGGCCGGCAGCGGCTCTACGATCAAAATGCACAGAACAAACTGAAGCAGATGCATTTTTTTCTGCGGTACCTAATTTCGGTAGCGATTAGAGCAAAGTCCGCGCTTCCCTAACTCGACAATTTCGTTGCTTTTTTTTTTAACTGCCGAAATCCAGCGAAAGGCAGTGGCGATCAGCAGGTGCGTGAATCATTTCGTTTGAGTTTTATCCACTTTAGCGCTAAGGTGCAATGACGACGCACCTTGGCTTTTTCCGCAGGTTACTAACAGACTGTGAATAAATTTCCTCCGTCAGTTGTGCCATGTACAAGACCTCATTATGTTGTTGCCAGCTGGGTCGCTAATCATGTGCATGTGTGAGCGGTCACCAGGAATATTTTTTAATATAATTTGTAACTTATCGGCTCCACGCAAATGTTTTAAATTTGGCGTGAATAATCATAAAGAGCTCATCTATGAATTTCTTCCACTAGAATATTGAAGTACAGTTTAAGGAGCCCTTTAAGAGCATCGCATGCGCGCTCCCTTTATAACAAAAATGCCAGGACGAATTACGAGCGACTTTCGGACGCCGAAGAGGGCTACGTGTATAATCGAAAAAACGCGTAGAATCTACGCTATGAAAAGTACAGCATTCATAAATAATTTTCCTGCTAGACGCATACTTACGCGGTTAAACGGTTCTGTGCTGAAGGGTGCCAATTATAGGAGCTCCTTTTTTACCAAAAACTCTAGTTAAGTGGTATAAACCCACAGTGGACGGTAACATCCCGTGGCATTTATAACGATTGTAAAATATAGCCCTAAAAAGAACATTAGTCTGCTGCCATGCCCATCAAGGTATGGGAGAAGTCAACGTCAGCTGTTAGCAGCGCTACCTAGTGAACGACGTTCGAACCAATATGCGCGAGACTCACGATGGATGTCGACGGTCTGCTGTGAGGTGAGAGGAGGTTCTCCCTTATCCTCAATCTCTCATTCAACACAACTTCACAAGAGGGCGCCACCAATACAGCCCAGCTAGTAACACCTAGTTGCGATGATGATTCAGTAATAGTAAAAAATTTGGACTAGAATTCCTCATGACAGTGACTGATTACGCTAGTAGTAGTAAGGTAGTAGGCTGAACTTTCTGTCATTTTAGCGACAACCACTTGTGGTTACAGCTGATGCGCAGCTGTAACCACAACACCAATATCCTAAAGGTTGTTTATGATTAACACTTTTTCATCACTTACTGAGACACATTGTAGGAAAGGAACGTGAATTATTTTTTGCACAAGTGCGGTTTTGTGCCTTAATTTCACCAAACGGGGACTTTGCGCCCTCGTTTAATGAACTTTTTCTGAACTTTGGTATTTGAACTTCGCCTCCATTAAAACCGAGGCAGAATTGAACTCTTGGCCTCGGGCTCTGTAGCTGAATATCAACGCCATATGCTTGACTGTGGTGAATATCTGGGATGAATATGGATCCCTAATAAGTTGTCTAAGTCACATGCCTGCATATGGATGCGGAGACTACATTGCGTCAGGCCTTCCTTTCCCTTAACATGCGTTGTGGGAGGCAGACATTGGGTGGGGTGGAAAGTGTTTTAACTATTTATCTGCTTCCCAGAAGATGTGATTTAGAATGACTTACCTAGCATGGCAGCTTTCCTTTCTTTGGGGCGACGCCTCTCCGTCTCTAATGTGATAATCCTGAATAGATGTGGAAGTGGTTTTCTCAAGTGAGTCCCTAACACAACTCGCTCACTAAATGTACAACTGTTTTTTTTCACATATGATGTAGTTACAAGCGACAAGGAGGCGGAGCGCCACTACCGGTACAACGAGAGCCAATTCTTGGGTCATGCTGTGCCACGAAGAGCGCCAGGCGACTGCAAGCGAAACGGGCGATGTCATTCCCTGTCAAGCCAAGCCAGAAACTGCGGCTCAGCTCATCCCCGAGGGCAAATTACCGTTAGTCCTACCAACCACCAGACGCCAGGGAAGCCAGCGACCCTCGCTCAGCACTTTCTTGGATGGAGGGTCTAATTATGTTGCCGGTACAACGCCGATAGCTGCACAAGACCAGAGTGTACCGAACGCTTCAGTGGAAGAAACGACATTGTGAACTGTAATATAAATGAAACTGTAATACCGAATGTAGACGTACTGGTCTGGTGTTGACGGTCGATTGAAGCTAATATGCGACTAAGACACTCGTTGCGTCACTGTGGAAAGCAGAGTTTATTATTTGTTTCCAATGCATCGCTCAAACCTGTATTCACTAAAGGCAATTTCACATGGCCTTAAAGCATTGTTGCATCGCAGAAAAGTCAACTACTAACAACAATTTAACACTATATAAAGACTGCTATTTTAAGTACACTGATATACGTATTGCCTTTCTGGTTTGTGGTCATTTATATTGTCCTCGTACACATATTCCCCGAAAAAATTTGCTTCGTAAATTGGTTGTTTACGACATTTTTTTATTATTGAAAGCAAGTTGCTTATGACTAGCGGCGTTTGCAACGAGCGACACTACGTGTTTATGTGACGAGTATTTCATTGATAAAAATAGTTCACATAGTCTTGTTGCAACTGGTTTGGTTTGGTTCTTATTGTTTTTATGGGGTTTAACGTTTCAAAGCTCCTTAGGCTATGAGAGGCGCCGGTGTGGAGGGCTCCAGAAATTTCGACCACCTGGGGTTTTTTAACGTGCGCTGGCATGGCACAGCACCCGGGCTTTTTGCTTTTCGCCTCCATCGAAATGTAGCCGCCGAAGCCGGGATTCTATTCCGCATCCTAGGGCAGAGTAGTCGAGTGCACTAACCACTACAACACTGCAGCGGGGTCTCGTTGCAAATGATGCATTACAAACAAGCAGAGCCAGTCTTTGTGCCGCATTATTTGAATAACAAAGCTAGTTCAGCAATGAAAAAAATAATTAAGCAAGCACCAATGCCTCCTCCATGCACGGACAACTATGGTCGGACTCATATGCAGCAGTTTTCGCATGCATCACTTCGAATGCCATAATTTTTCATTGTCGTTGGCAAGCCTCCCAACACTAAGTTTGTATCGGCGCATAGATGCATTAAAAAAGTCCTTTTTAGAAAGACTTCTACGTCTTCAACAGTTGTTCACCATTAACGATACCATCACATCGAAACAAAAGGTATCACAGGTATTCAGAAAATTCGGCATGCACACTATTGGAACGCGTCGTTCACCAGAGGAGAGCTATAACTGCAAAAACTAAACATTACGGAACTCTCGCTGCTGCCAGCGGAGCCCTGGACTAGGGGCACCGACCACCCAGCTCCTGCGAATATTTACTGATTATATGCTCATTAAAAGTTTTCTCTCTCTCTCTCTCTCGCATGTTACGCAGGGCACTTTGTATCCGCAGCTGTAGGAATTACAGTCAGTTTTGGCAACTACTCTGAACACTTGCTTGTGGCACGTCCTTCTGAAGAGCTTCGATTAAGCTAATTAATAACTTCAGTGGAATCGCTCGACCACTTTTATACATATTCCTAACGAGCCGTTTTGGGTATTCTTATGAAAGCAATGGGTCTAGGACGGTCTTTTCATTGCGAAGGGGAAAATGCTAAGCGCATTAGGCTGAAGTGCTATACCTTCTACACCAAGAACATGACGGTCACTCAAGCGCTGTAAAAATTAGCGTTGCGAGAAGGAAGCTAGGTAGCAGGTTAGAAGGGTAGGAATAAACATTTCGTAGATGAAATCGAATAGTTGACCGATTTGTAGCAACATTCAAGACATAACAAAAATGCAAGCATGGTGGTAACTGATGCCGCCCCGTTTGAAAAGGTAAGCTCTCACATTTCAACAATCGTCGATCCATTAGTAAATCGAATGCTGTTTAGAGGAAGACGGCATTTTGAACTGCATTGCAATCAGTTATAGCTGAGCCATAGGGGTGACAATATGATAATCTCACCTTATTAGAGATAAACACAGGAGAGTAGATTAGTAAATTTCTTAAAACTGACTAATCTAGGCTGAAAAAAAGACGCAAACGAATATGTTTAATCACACATCTGCTGGGATAGATGAAATTCGAATAAGACTGATTAGTGACAACTACCAAAATGAAAAAGATTTGTAAAGGGAAACAAGATAGGATGCGCATAAAATCCTTCAGACCAAATTGCGATAGCATTCATTATATGCAGGTTGGCAATGCAAGCAGGGCAATTAAATATTCACTCATTGGCAGAAAGTGATAACATATTCGGGGGACTTCAGCTCTCGTTTAAAACTGGTAGGCGCTTAAATATCATGTATAGAAATAGGGCGGAAGTCAGACCCTTGTATTTTGCCTTGCTGGACATGTCCTCTTCTCGTCCGTGTCTTTTTTAGCGCAATTCCTTCTTTAAGTACACAAAAAGGAAATGTGACAAAGTAAATGAAGAAATCATGTGCAAACCTGTGCAAGGAATCCCACAGGGACTTATGGGCCAGACATCTTTCGAACCAAGGGAAGCTCAAAGTAAAATATTATATGAGGAAAGCCCGAGAAAACTAAACAATATCAAGTAGGCAACTAAGGCATTTAAATACCTTTTCGGGAAAGATTTGACTCTCAATGGTGGAAAAGGAATTGGAAACTAATGAGTAAGTGTGCCGGACACGAAAAGAAAAAGAGATTTGAACGGCAGGTAAAGTACACAGAAGGTAAAAACTCAAATAATTTAATGGAAAATGAATTGGAAGCTAATGAGCAAGTGTGCCGGACACACACACACACACACACACACACACACACACACACACACACACACACACACACACACACACACACACACACACACACACACACACACACACACACACACACACACACACACACACACACACACACACACACACACACACACACACACACACACACACACACACACACACACACACACACACACACACACACACACACACACACACACACACACACACACACACACACACACACGCACACACACGCGCGCACGCACGCACGCGCACACACACACACACACACACACACACACACACACACACACACACACACACACACACACACACACACACACACACACACACACACACACACACACACACACAAAGAAGAGATTTGAACGGCAGGTAAAGTACACAGAAGGTAAAAACTCAATTTAATGGAATAGGAATTGGAAACTAATGAGTAAGTGGGCCGGCCACACACACACACACAAAAACGAGATTTGAACGGCAGGTAAGTAGACAGATGATAAAAACTCAATTCATATAATGGAAAAAAGGTGATTGCAGAACCATATCGAAATTGGAAAATGCAGAACTGGAAAAAATTGTTCGATGATATCTGGAGAGACAAGTGCCCTATTTTTTGAAGCTAGATAGGGGTACCTAGGAACGTGCAGCCTAAAAAGCAATGTGCAGCGTGTTGTAAATCTGCAGAAACAACTTAAACTCGAATTTGATGGCATATTTCCAGATATCGATGCATGCAATGTCACTATCTCTGAGGCCCTACACTTAAGATATAAAAATGGTCAGGTGGTTATTCGGCGGTGCAAGTTAGCAAAAGACGAGATGAAGAATGCTGGCTCAAAATCAGAGCGGTGACATAGCTTTAGAAGTGTAGCAATAAAAGGGAGCGATTTATTATAACGTTAAAGAAATACAACGCCGGCGCCGACCATGGTGGCAACTGCCACACTTTTCAGTGGTAACCACATTCCCGGCGTGCATTATTTCGCTATTGACATAAAGGTCGAGCCATTAAAGGAGTATAGACACCAATGTTCGGAGCGTCGAAAGGAATACGATTGCCTTCCTGGTTACGCAATGATGATCCTCAAGAAATCCTAAATATCTCACACTGCTGCGAAGATATTTCAAGCCAATTTAATTAGAACCCGTTTTTCAAAATCCATCGACAGAAGCTTCTTTGTGACGAAATTGTGTACATAGGTAAAGAGCATGACGTCATCTGATAACTGTGACGTGGAGTTGACAGAACAAAGGCCAGCGACGACGCAGTATAACTCCCCAAGTATGTGTCAATTGTGCACTGCATGGAAACTTCTGCACTTCTGCTCATTTGCTACTCGATCGTTTTTTACACTAGGGCCATTTGTTTAACCTACACCAGCTACACCAGTGTAGGAAATTTCTTATACCTACAATGGATTTTTGCTGCACTAGTGTAGCTGGTGTAGATTAAAAAAAATCGCCCTACTGTCTGCGTTGGTGCTTGTCACTGTTACGCCATCTGGCGTCGATTGCACGATCGTCATATGTTGAAGCCCAATGTGACGCACATCACTAAATTTCAGATTTCTATAGGAAACCAAGGCAGGTCGTGATGTTGTGTTTTTCGGCTTACCCCGTCATGAAGTGCAGCACGAAGCTTAGGTACAATTTGTGGGAGCGCCCGGGTGCACTCACTCTACTAAGAAAAAAAGGGAAGCTGAGTCTGTTCCCTTGATTTTACCGAGATTCGTATAAGCTTAGACCAGTTTACGTGGTGTAGTTCAGGCCGCTAACTAAACGGTCACGCTTGAAGCCGGGCGCCCTGCCGAGCTTTCTCTACACCACCAGTAAACAGGACACTCATGTGCCAAAATTTGACCGGCGCACCACTTTGGTCGCATCTTGCAAACTTCTGGCCCGCCCAGGCAAGCAGGGACACACGGTACAGCAAACCCCGGTGAGAGGAGTCCTCAAGCTCCGACCACAGCCGGTATCATCGTGCAGCATTGTCTGAGAACTGCTCAGTTCGATGCATATACTTCACGCTCATACCATAAAAGACAAATCAGCCGTCTTATCAGAAGGACTGTCTGCTATACTGAGAAACCAACAGCGTACCTGAAGAAGAACATAGTTTTCGGGAACGGCGCCTTCCGCGGACGCGCGGGCGACAAACTGCACTGCTCCATAGCGGCCTGCTCTATCGTTGCTAGGCCTAGCCTCTTTCACACCCAAGAGAGAACGATGGCGCTTCGGAGAGAGCCAACGCTGTAATAAAGGTTCGAATTTCGTCACCACTTTACAGGAAAGTCCACCGCAATATATAAAAAAAATGTGCGGAACATTTAGGCTCGGCCTTTAAGGTATACGTGCGTAGGCGACCTATAAAACCCGAGGTTAATGCACAAACCATAGAAGAATGAGTGTCAGCGTCGTGTCTGCAATTTTTTCGCCCTCAACGCTGACGCCTCATTTTCTGAGAAACGAGACCTTTAAGGATGTTGTGCTAATAAAAATATATTAGACTTGAGCGACGTCTTAAGCATCGTAGCTAGCTGAAGCTAGGCGTGTCGCACCGGGCAGCAGAAGCACAGTGGTTGTGTGAAAAAAAAAAAAAAAAAAAAAAAAAAAAAAAACTCGTTTGTATCGCAGTAGTCACTTCTACCAGCGTCTCAGCATTAGTCACCGATCCTCGTAATTTATTCGCTATTGGCAGTCCTCTATATAAAGGGTTGTTTAGGTGATTAAACAATACCAACACATTTTTTAGACGCTAGCTTTGTGGCAGAGCTGGCAAGCAGGCCTGGGAGAGCAGAATTTTCAAAATAGTTTCTTTCGCTCTCTTAACAGTCTGTACGTCTTACTGCAAGGTAAGTCCGTCATGACTTTCTTACCAACGCATCTTGCCAATTGAAAACGCCAACCATCCAAGCTTTCGTCGCTAGCGAGTGGGTGGAAATCAAAGTGCAAGGAAAGCCGGCAACGTCCGCATCATTGGTCGAGGTAACATTGGAGTCCGAAGCACTCCTCGACATTATAAGGCGAAAACTTTTAATGGTTCATGCTGGCGGCCACGATCGTACCTGTCCGTCTATTCTCGTCTGCAGCTTGTGGCATTAGTCTCTTTGCCGCGCAACATTCCTATATGCCCACGCCCTGCCTCCCGATAACTTAATTGCTCTCTTCATTTCTCCGACCACAACGCTTCCTTCATTAGAGTCAAGAACAGTTCGTGCAGTGTTGCAGTGTTTCTTAAAGGAATATGTGTGAAAAATTTAAAAAGTTGTCTGTAATTTTGCAAACATGTCTTGATCGAAATCTATGCCTCAATCTATCGAAAAGGGTGAAACAGCTGATGAGCTGCACTCAAATTTCGCGTTAGGAAGTAATCCACGGTAAATTTTCCTTCTACCATTTTTCCAGCGTTCCATAATTGAACCAGACAATCGTGGTATGTGCGAGACGATTGTACACGCCAGTGCCCTTTCGCTTAGATAAATATTGTTTTCTTATTTCCAGTGGGAAAGGCGTGATTTAAATTTCAACGGAAAAGCATGCTCCGTTTACTTTTGTGCGCACCTGTACACGTCTATACTCTTTTAAGCCAAACGTTGCCCCCTCATCTTCTTTTTTTTTTCCCGCCTGCCTAAACGCCTGGCAGTTGTTACCATCTATCCACTCTACCATATGCTAGCCGTGGCAGTTAGCGTTTCCCTTTGCTACACCACTACGCTTAATTACTACGCCGACGGCTACGACTACGAAGTGCAATCTGAGAAAGGACAGCTAAGGTGCAGCGCTCTAAAAAAAAAAAATAGTGCGGGACTACCAATGACATACGTTGTTGTCCCAAAATTTGGAATATGAACTGTGTTCACGTAAAAAAAAAAAAAAGTGTATTCATCCATTCTGGATGTTCATATCCTCTGACAGAAAACGAAGACAGCAGTGATAGTTAGTGATGACCTTCATCTGCCCTTTTAGCATTCGTCCCGCCGTAGTCACATTAAAGTGAGGTGCACGACACCTGGCCTTACAAGGAGTGCCGGAAATAAATGCATTAATCTGCTAGACCGCGATTTCAAAAAACGGGCTCCGACAACCCTTGGACCTTCTCGCCGACTGGTGACAAGGAATATATTGACGAGCGCTATTCTTGAAAGGCTTCTGCTCCTTCCGAATGAGCTCACATCTGTTCCGTAAAGCTGAAACAAGTGCTCTCCTTACCCCAACATTTCTGTCTAGATCTGCATTGTCCCAGCTATCCCTCCGCTTATGCTAACCTAGAACAATGGGTTTTCCTTCACCCAGTCGCCATTAATGCTGACACAGTCGGTAGGCGTGCTGTGCTGGCGTCCTCACCGAAACATCAACTAGTTCTAATCCAGCGAGCCTCCGACTTCGTTGACTCTTTAATTTTACAATCAAATAAAGTTTTTCACCTTTGCTACTGCTATAGTTAGGAAATATTTTATGATAGCACCTCTTATTTTAAAGCAGTAACCACAAGAACTGAGCAGAAAAAGACTATATAGAAGCAAAAAGAACCTAAATAAAGAGTTGCACCTTGTCTATAAGTACTAACAGTATATCCAAGAATTTGCATGTCGGAAAGAGCCATTTATTTTCCTCCCAATTACGAGGAAAGCAGTTTAATTCCGGTTAGTTGTTCCTTGGCTACACTGAGAAAATGGTACGAAGAAGAGAAAATTGTAGGTGGCAGTTCTCATTGTCAAAACATAAGACTTCGCCTGCAACCTCCACTGCAAGGATGTGGATTGAGTGGGGGATTTCATGTTTAAAAAAATATTAATAAAAGAACTTGCGGACCGTATGTGAATGCCCGTAAAGTGCTCGGACTACTGCGCAGAAGAGTGCAAACCTGCGTCGGTTTGTCAGCTTTTGTAATATTCAAGAGCTGCAGAGATGATCGACTGAGAAAGAGAGACATGACTAAGCGCTCGTTATCCCTTTACGTATGTATTAAAACTACGATATGCGTATGGACATGGAGGGCATCCCAAGAGCAAGCTATGGTGGGACACAGAAACAAAGCAAAAGCCGACGGTGCAAAATAAGCTACACGTGTCGATCGGCGAGGCAAATCAGTGACACACTAAACATATTTACGGAGATAAACGAATTCCGCAACCAGATATGCCAACAACAGCGCGCTCACACACTTATCTCCTTTGTGTTTTACGTTTGGTGCGCGCGTATTCCAACTCGAGTGCCATCTTGTCCTTGTAGGTCCACAAAACATGCTGTTTTATTAAATCCGGTCAGTTATTAGCAAGAGGCGTATGCCTGAGGAGCTTCTACAAGAGGAGGCAACTACGGCGTACCATTTTCGCAATGCGACGAATTCTTCAAGTCTCCGCCGAAAAAACAAAAAGCTCTGATGAGGGGGGGGGGGGGGGGCTCTAAATAACCTTGCCGGTCTCAAGAACCTTGAACTTACTAGTCTAACTCGTTTTGGTACTCAGAGGTTATGTAGAGGAAGAGTGATCGGGATCCAGGCGACGCCACTGAAGCCTTGCTTATGAATTATATTATGATCGCAAATAAAAATTCAAACAGGCGAAATAAAATTTGAAACACATTAGCGCGGTCGGTTTGAACTGCAGTCACGTTCGGGGCATGAGAATTGAGAACAAAATATTTAATGATAGTGGCGTACCTAAGCTGAGTAAGCCGTCAAACGCAGTGAAAGAATATAACTAAAGATGAAAGGTCATTGTCATGACCATGGTCAAATGTCAAGTTTTGTTCAGTTCATGACGACCAGTGGTTAGTCATGGTAAGTCATCGGCTACTGGAGGTATACCATATATCTGTTTGACTTTCAAACTTGCTGTTGCTATGCTCAGCTTCAAGGTCAAAGGTTTTTCTTGAATGACCATGGTCAAATGTCAAGTTTTCTCCAGTTCATGACAACCAGTGATTAGTCATAGTAAGTCATCGGCTGCTCGATGTATATCATTAATCTGTTTACCTTTCAAACTTGCTGTTGCTATGCTGAGCATCAAGGTCTTTTCAAAGACAAGAAACAGACGAGCCAATATTCTGATTTAGCACCTCCTGAAGTATTGCTTTCATCCTGGAATGGTTTGCTGAGATGCGAACACATTTAAAGCAAAGAAATCAGAGGCCACTGCAGAAACTGCAGTGGAAAAATGTGATCGCAATAGCGCTGTCCCGATGTTTTTGTACTTTTTTACTTTTTACTTGTAATGTGTGTTATTCAAAAATGGCCTTGCATGTTGTTATGTCTGACGTCCTTGCATATTAGAAGGCTCTTAATAGAATCTTAAGGACCCCTGTTCTGCCATTCCTCTTATTTCCTTGAGCCTTTCCCATCATTCCCCTCCCGCTGGTATGGTTGCCAGCCGAGTACCTCCTTGTTAACCCCCAGACTTTCCGTTATTCTTTGCGCTGCTCTTTCTTACGTCCTTGCGCAGCGTGCATGTAATCATTAACTGGACAATTACTTTTATTACTGTTATTACCTGCTATTACCTGTCGTTACGCTCGGTCATTACTTAGGGCTTATTTGCAATTTTCCGTATATGTGAACACCTGTGACATGTGTATTCTGCACCCTTTGATGTGTATTGTGTGCTTTCTTGTTTTGTTGCACCTTAAGTTGTAAGAACTGGCGATTTCTTCTAATAGAGGAAAAGTAATTGCGGTGACATGTCGGCTACTCATTATCCTTGCTGGTTCCCGTAAATATATATATAAAAAAAGACATTAACTGCACGCTTGTGCAGGGTGTTGACCTCTTGTTTTGTCTTTCCCCTGTTCTAGACTTCTTGTCGGGTTCTTGGTCACGTTATTCCTATTCACTGTGGACCCGTTGCGATGCTCGAACAATACAACATTAAAAGGAAGATTTCTTCGAAAAGTAGTACATCCCCGTTCGCGTCATTTAATGGAATAAAAACGGGGTCCTTCAACCTGGATAGTTTTTTTTTTTTTTCAGGGTGGCAGGTCATAATTATTCTGTTCTTAGTTAGGTCTTGCATTTGGACTGATCACGTGAATTCACGATTAAGTGCTCCGGCAGGCTCCACGTCACATGGCTCAAAGACTAGCATGGATGAATCAAGAAAAGCTCATTATCCCTCTGCAGACCGACGTACACATCATCATCATCATCATCAGCCTAATTATACCCACTGCAGGGCGACGGCCTCTCCCATATTTCTCCACTTATGGAGCTTATCATAGGAGGTTGTGGCCAATTACTGCACCAGGGTGGCCAACTCCTGTTCTAGTGAGGGAGTGCGTTGCCGGAGGTGTTCACCGGCATCAGGTCGCACCCCAAACCTGTTTATGCAATTCCATCGACACGCGGATTTTTCATCCGGTGGAGAATTGCGCGGCACCGGGATTTGAACCCCGGTCCTCTTGAATGCGAGGCGGATGTTTTACCGCTACGCCACAGCTGCACCCCGACGTACACACAAGTTGTTAAACGAAACAAAAGCTGGTCTAATCCCTAAGGCAAAACTATACCCATGGCGGCTCATCCCTCACGTTTGTGTTCGTCGCTTGATAAGAATGATGCACAGGTGAATACTTCGCGAAGCCTTTCAAGATTATTTGAGCTAAGTGGGAATTGCGACACTTAAACGTATTTGATGACGTTAAACGTAGGACAAGTATAAGCCTATGGGTTCATTCTTACAATTTAGTACTTCATTTTCTTACCGTAGATAGAAATAGCTGCTCATAGAAATCAGACATCTTCGTAAGTATATGTGCTTGTAGAGGATAGCAAAAGCGGGCATGTACGAAAAACCAACGAGCGATGCATGTTCACGATACAGTCCTTACCAGAGCCCGCTTGTTCCGGCAAAACAATTCGTTTTTAGCCTTCGAGGAGAGAGACAAGGCAGCAGTGTCACTGACACTCGACCAAACAAATGCGCACGAGGTGTCCAGGGAGTGGCGGGACGCTTGTAAGAGGACCATTTACAGCACAAAGCCGGCTCGTCACAGGACGGTATAAAGCACCGGTCCGGTCCGGTCCGCTATCACTTACGTCAAAAGCGCGTTATTGTTTTCTTCCATGCGCGCGTTCTCAACGCGTGTACGATCTGTTCAGACCGTAAAACCATGGAAATCGGCGCCTGCCCGGCTGCGCGTCCAGCACGTATGCGCACTCGACTATGAATACCGAGATAATGTTCGTCAACAACGAGGCTGCCCTTTCACTTAGCTCACCACATTCATATACGGGAACCATTGTTCGCGGTGTTTTCATATCGAGCTTTATAAACTTATTGAATCGACGACCGATTAAACGTTCGTCATTTCTCTGTTGGTCAGATTCTTGATGCGATGCTTTCAGAAAATCGAAATCGTCATTGTTTTCTGTTTTCGTTACCCTCCTTTGTTTCAATGTCTATATCAGGCGCGTTTCAGTCAGATAGACGGTAGCGCCGCACTAAATGTCGCTGCTCTGAGACAAATATGAGAAACGCTGCGTTCATATCTTTGTTGTTGATCCTAAACATGTATATAACTCAGCAAACATTCTCACTGCGATATCACCCTCGTTTCATCGAGATAAGAACAAAAAGACAACGACAACAAAGCAGGCATGTGGAAAAAAACAAGAATTTAGACTTAGAAGGCTGCGCATTTCTGAAAGCTTTCCGCGGGGCACTAAATATTGGATTCCTTAGAAATCCACGTTGATGAAATCCATCAACTTGTAGCTTCGAGTCAGAAACATTTGTACTGTTCTAAGCATGCATTAGTTTATTAAAACAATGCCTCCTAGAGCTCTAGATTCCCTAAAAAGCTCGGTTGCCGTCTTTTACAGAACCTATTTATGAACATCAAACTTTTTGAATATGTAATGACTATGAAACGGAAGCTTGGTGCAAGGCTCAGATATTGTTCGTTTCACGCGTGATGCATGGTTCTTAGGCTGGTGTTTTCAAAGTTAGTTCTCTATAACACGCGTGTTTTCCTTGAATAAAAAATGATGCAAGTGTTCATATTATGGCTATATTTAGTTCAGTCTTCACTAATGAACCGCATGACACTTTTCCAGATACACCATACCTTACGCACCCACTGATGCAAAACGTCACATTTCATCCCATGGGCATTGTTAAAGTCATTGAATCCTTGAAGAACTCGTCATCTACTGGTATGGACGGTATTAACGCCAAAGTTTTAAAAAATACTAAACATCCATGTAGCCTGTTTTTGTCACTCATCTTTCAGGATTCACTCGAAACCGGTTCAATCCCACGTGACTGGCAGGTGGGCAAGGTCATCCCAGTCTTCAAGAAAGGAAGCCGTTCATCACCGAGTAATTACCGCCCAATTTCAATAACAAGCGTTTCTTGTAAAATAATGGGACATATTTTATATTCTCACATTGCCAAATTTTTAACGTCCGTAAATTTCTGTAATCCTAATCAGCATGGTTTCCGCAAAAATCATTCTTGTGACACTCAGCTTGCTCTTTTCCTGCACGACCTACATTTAAACCTGGACAGCAACATTCCGACTGACGCGGTATTTTTATATTTTGAAAAAGCGTTTGATAAGGTTCCCCATTGTCTCCCCATAAGGTTCCCCATTGAAATTATCACGTCTTAACATTCATCCGCGTGTTCTGGGCTGGATTCGAGGATTTTTGGCTAACCGTCAACAGTTCGTGTATGCTAACTCACATTCTTCCTCCTTAACCCCAGTGCTTTCAGGCGTACCGCAAGTGAGTGAGTGAGTGAGTGAGTGAGTGAGTGAGTGAGTGAGTGAGTGAGTGAGTGAGTGAGTGAGTGAGTGAGTGAGTGAGTGAGTGAGTGAGTGAGTGAGTGAGTGAGTGAGTGAGTGAGTGAGTGAGTGAGTGAGCGAGCGAGCGAGTGAGTGAAACTTTATTAAATACATGGGGATCTTTTATATTCGCCTCTTTAGCCGAGGATAACTAGCAGTTTGCGCCCCCAGTCCAGGGCACCTCTGGCTATAACCTGAACTTCCGAACACTCAGGCTTAACTGCGCAGGTGTATACGTAACTATAAGTAGAGCGCAATGCCTGCACACTCATCGCTTATGTGTTGCTTGCATAATATGCTCACCTATACGTTGCGTGAACGTGGAAAGAAACACATATCTCTGAGCCCGTCACCACATAAAACGGCAACCCTGACCCTCTCTTTCCATCTTACCGCCTCCCCCATCCGGACTTTTTGCCGCCAGCTCTGTGCATAAAGATAAGACCTGGAGCGCTAACCGTTAAATGCCACTTGCCGACTGCCTCTGTTATATGCCGCAGACACAACGGCCCATCGCACATTGTGACACGGCACATACGCTCTCAACGTACACAACGAGTGACGTCTTCGGTCCATTTCTTCCGATCCCGCGTTGAGGAGTAGGATGTGTACCTAGCGAAAAGGGCCACGAGACATAAGTTGCTTGTGAGCTCTTTGCCGCTCCGACTGCGGAGCCATTAAAATTGTCATGCTCAGCGTGCGTGTGGGAATAAGAACCTTCTGTGCAGGACGCGAAGGCAGGCTCGTAGCGTCAGCGAGGTCGCAATGTCGTGTGAAACGACCGGCTGCAAAAGAGACTCGTGGAGAAGGGGCACACGTTGGCTGGGAGCGCTCGTAAAGTACGCGCTGCCGGCACATGTGGAGTAAGGGCTCAACAGGCGTACTGTGCAGAAAATAAAAACTATTCCCTGGTGGCAACTACCATTTTTCATTCTGCTCCTTTTTGCATAGTAGAAAATTGGCGGGCTGACATAGCAGCCGCTCAGCAATCCCAGTAGTCTGTTCCATAGACGGTCAGTAAGGGTTGCTTGGAAAAAGGGGACTCAGTATAGAACTACACAATAATTTCAAGGTTAAACCGAATATTGTATGGCATTGCGAAAAAGTAGCTATTTTGGAACGCCGAGTGCGTGTATTTGTTGGAAAGCTTCCTCCCAAGCACCTGTTCTTGTTGTTACGCAGCTGATTGGGTTCCTAACTAAAACGTTTCAATGGGAGCTGGCCCAGAAGGCACCGAGGAGCAGGTCAAGATGATGATGATGATGATAGTGATGACCTCAGACAAAATGGCACATACCCACGGCGTGGGATTGGCTTGGGTACATTATGGAATGTAAATATATATGGTCAAGTACTGGTGTATTCAAGTGAATATTGGTGATAACTACAATTTGGAAAAAAAATAAAAAGGAAAAGAAGAAGTACTGAAGTCTTACCTATAGGAATCTGCCTGTTTAAATTATGTATTCGTGAATAGGGAATTGCACACTGGTTTTAAGGCATATCCCATGACGCTTGCCCCGAAGGAGAGGAGAACTGCACCGAGAGATGGTCGGCACCCAACTTCAACCTATTTGCATCGAACGCCTCGAGACCACTTCCGCTTCTTCAAGTCGGCGCACAGGAGTAGCGATGAGCTGGTGCACACGTTGCAGTATCTTGCCATTTTTTTTTACAAATTGCCAGAACGTTGTCATTCACTGTGAAAAGTCAGAGCACTGTATACGTCACCTACGTTTGTGCCAGCGCTCATGTCAGTGCAGCGACTACGTTTAAGCTGACCATACGCATACATGTGTCCTGATCCCAGCATTAGTCCTGCATTAGACGATGAAGCTTCAAAGAAAGAAATCGCAACCTATGGTAGTGTTGGTTAAAATGTGTTTTATTTCTGATGCAAAGCGGAATTTATGCCATTGGTAGCCGTCTAGTCTGTTGTTGTTGTGACCTTTGATTAGGGCACATACCCACGAGGGAGATAGGGATTGACCACAATGTCATAAAGAAAATTTATACTTTGTGATGAGAATGAATATATATATATATATATATATATATATATATATATATATATATATATATATATATATATATATATATATATATTGCCCCGAACCAATAGAGATTTATTTGGTTTTGTTTTCAAAAGGTGCCAGCCTTATCACTGTGATTTTAGCGCACGGAACGATCCTGTTCATGCTCGTGGTCGAGAGGCAATGACCTCCAAAAGGGTCGCTTTAGCCATCACTACAACAGATACGGACATAATTGTCACCGATTCAAAAACTGCCATACGTAACTTCTCGCGTGGAAGAATATCAAGTACTGCCAGAAACATCCTCGCGGATATCAGACTCGACAGAGAGATAGAACTCGCATGGACACCTGCCCACTCAGGGAACCGAGGCAATGAGGCTGCTCACCAACACGCTCGAGGTTTTGTCGGCCGAGCGGTGAGACCTAATGCCGAGGAACTAGAAATGAAGGAATTGCTCACATACAGCGACCTTACGCAACACTTTAAACTCTCTAGAAGAGTATACCCACCACCACACCAATCACTAATAAGACAACAAGAAATTGTTTGGAGGAAACTACGAACGAACTCCTTCCCCAATCCTGAGGTTTACTCACACATATTTCAGGACAGCATAAGCTCGTCATGCACGAAGTGCGGAGAGAAAGCCGCCCTTAATCATATCCTGTGGGTATGCTCAGAGGACCCGCCTGCCAAGCTCTCACAGAAGCTCCCTCACTTGAATCCTGGGAGGAAGTGCTGCGCAACGCGAGCCTCGATATACAATTGGGCGCCGTAAACCGCGCTGAAGAAGTCGCCGCAAGCCACCAGCTAACGGCCACTTGGGTCTTCCACTAAGACTACTCCCGACAATAAAGTTTTCTCTCTCTCTCGCTCTCTCTCCAAAAAGCCGCTGCGACAACAGTCACTCCGCCCACATCTTCCTTCCCGGCACTTACGTATGACTCTTGGCACCTTCTACTCATGCGGACCTGCCCAGCAAGCGTAACGCCAAGTACCACGAAGCCTATCGTGGGATATAACAGACTTCTGTATATTACCCCGTTGAACTGTTAGCCGCCTCCAGCGATGTTCACCTCCGTCGACGTGAGATCGTCCACGTCCACCGCTTGAAGCCATATTATGATCCCAATATCCTTTTGTCGCTTCGCCTCGCCAGGGTGGCTCTTTTTTTCTGTAGAGGTAAGATTCCAGTGAATAAGTTGAGCAGAAAGGCAAAATAAAACGGAAATCTTTGCTGCCCGGTAGCCTACAATCTGCTTTCTAACTAGCCCACATTTTTTTTATATTTTTTGAATACGAACTAGCCTAACGTCGCTCCGGTCCAGACAGCTTGCAGTGGCTTGAATCCACCTAATTACACCTATACAGTTGCTGTTACAGCAAAATGAAACTGTTTGTGCAGCATTCGCCAACACAGGTACCGGCTTGAATCCACCTTACACCTGCCTGCAGTTGCTGTTACAGCAAGATGAAACTGTTTGCGCAGCATTCGCCAACGCAAGTACCGGCTTGAATCCACCTTACACCTGCCTGCAGTTGCTGTTACAGCAAGATGAAACTGTGCAGCATTCGCCAACGCAACTACCGGCTTGAATCCACCTTACACCTACCTGCAGTTGCTGCTCCAGCAAGATGAAACTGTTTGTGCAGCATTCGCCAACGCAAGTACCGGCTTGAATCCACCTTACACCTATCTGCAGTTGCTGCTCCAGCAAGATGAAACTGTTTGTGCAGCATTCGCCAACGCAAGTATCGGCTTGAATCCACCTTACACCTACCTGCAGTTGCTGCTCCAGCAAGAGGAAACTGTTTTTGCAGCATTCGCCAACGCAAGTACCGGCTTGAATCCACCTTACACCTACCTGCAGTTGCTGCCCCAGCAAGATGAAACTGTTTGTGCAGCATTTGCCAACGCAAGTACCGGCTTGAATCCACCTTACACCTGCCTGCAGTTGCTGTTACTGCAAGATGAAACTGTTTGTGCAGCATTCGCCAACGCAAGTACCGGCTTGAATCCACCTTACACCTACCTGCAGTTGCTGCTCCAGCAAGATGAAACTGTTTGTGCAGCATTCGCCAACGCAAGTACCAGCTTGAATCCACCTTACACCTACCTGCAGTTGCTGCTCCAGCAAGATAAAACTGTGCAGCATTCGCCAACGCAAGTACCGCCACTGTGACGACATCCGCCGTGTTGAGATTCTGAAAGATGCTTTAGCCGAAATTATAAAGAGGACATGAACAACTGGAGGACATGTTAAGAGCAGAGCGCAAAATTGGTGATCTTTTAAATTTTCCCATGCACGTAAACAAGAACCCACCTAGGGGTGCCGGGAGTCAGCCGTAATATGTTATAACAAACTTTCTTCCTATTACGCTGTGCCAGGGGTGCATAAAGAAGGCAGACATATATTTTTTCTTTTATTGCGATAGCAATACTGCGCCAGGTTTCGAGACGTCGCGTAGCTCACGGCCGGTCGTCACGGTTTGACCTTAAACAGCTGCGAAGAACAAGAAGAAGGATAAGAAAAAGGAAAAGAAGAAGGAGAAGAACACTCGGTCACCGGTCGCTAATGCTTTTTATTTTTTCCAAATTCTAGTTAAACATCCATATTTATCTCAATACTCCAGTCCTTGAACATATATATATTTACAATCTACAATGCACCCTGGCCAATCCCCCGCCGTGGGTATGTGCCATTTTGTCTGAGGTCATCATCATCATCATCATCAGCTAATGCTTTCGCTCCACATTCGGTTCAGCATCATTGAACCATTCTCATTTATATGTGGGCTGGTAGCTTACGCTCTCGCGTCATACTCTTAAAGGATGAGCTTAAGTGTCCCCAATAATGTAGCACCTTAAACTGATTGGGCGTGATAGGGCAATACTGTAGCAGGCAAAAGAAGCTTCCGCCGTTGCTATCGCAATTCAACTAGGCTTAACAAGAGGTTAACCACAACTATATTTTTTGTTTATTTTCGCACAGCTCCTTAGGGTCATCCTTTTATCAGACGGCCAATTGCTATTGTTACAATAGGTGAATGTCCTTTATTTTCTGCAATCAGTGCAATTATTTCATTACCGAGCATGGCAGGTGAGTGCCGCAGCAACTTGGCAGTCCGGGATGCGGATAGCATTCTTTCTTTAGGTTCAATGCCATGGCTGTGCATGAAGGACAAATAGTAAATAAAACACATGACGATGCAGTCTGGCGATAGAAGAACCCCGCGACTTGCATTGTTTGTTTGGGAACATTATCGTCCATGTAGCTGATCGTCTGAGCAGAATGCTGGCATAATCACTAATTGCCATTGACCTGCCATACGATATGAGGCGCTAAGAAAAAAAACTGCTGATAACTAACAAGTTATGTTCAGTGGATGTTCATTTCTATGGCACCCATCCCTTCTTTGCGACTGACCTTTATGTTTAAGTGTCATTACTATTTCTGATTTGAACAATCCCAATCCCCAGTGTTGACCTCTATTCGAGAAAATTATTGTGCTCATAAAAATAAATGCGCTGAGACAGAGAGTGAAGTGCAAGCAGCAAACATACAGGATGTCTCATACGCCGCTGTGGACGAGGCTGGCGCTTGTGAACAGTCTCACGGCTAGGTTACAAGTCAGTCAATACCCGCTAAAACAGAAGATCGAACAGCCGTAGTCATAGCTATGTTAGCAGCGTACCATGGGCGAAATCCAGTAGTCGTGGGTGTGGATGTATTTCCGACGGCATGCAACCTTTTTTTTTTTTTTTACTTTTTAATCAATCATACGTAAGACATACAGTGTTTGCACTATAAATTTCTTACTGATCAACAGTGCAAATAATAATGATAAAATAAACAGAACCTTGAACCCTTCAGAAGATGGGCCGCTGGTTAAACGGACGCAATTTGCAAAATGCCCACTTGGGCCTTTAGGGTAATTAAATGAAATGAAATGAAAAAATTTGCTCCACAAAGGCCGCACGTTTTATTTTAAGCCGCACTCGCGCCATGCAGATGTTCAAATAATACGCGTCTACACGCGCTTTGAGTGATGGCTTGGTTACACATTGTGTCACCAATTTAACTGATATTGTATTGGTGGAAAGTTGCTTCCCGACTTCAAGGTACAGTCAGATTCCTAGACGAGGGATGTATACGATCAATGTTCATCTGACTCCGCCTTCGCTGCACTTCGCTTTTAAGGAGGAAGTCAGTCCTTTCAAAGCGAAAGGCCGAGAATAGCAGCAAGGTACATAGAGTGTAGAGTTACCATACTTCCGATATAGAGTTACCATACTTCCAATTATCGTCAAAAATTTTGTAATCTGTATATATGAATGTTTTGTATTATTTAATGGCTAACTGCTCGAGCTGTTTTCGTCTGCAGCCTCCTGAAATTGAAACATCTTTTCGGGTAATCAGGAGGAGGAAAACATTCAAAGGGGGTACAAAATGGCTTAAAATGTCTCAAACGTGTTCTCGCTTTTGATACTTATATCCCCGCCCAGAGTGTCCGATATATAAAGACGAAAATGTTGAAGCCGACATTCACCACTTCTGTGGGACTTCCCAGCACGGAAACCCACCAGAATCTCGCACCCGAGAATAGCTGGCCTACCAGCAAGCAATTCTGCATCGTATATCGCCTGGACGCAGGGACCACATCATCGCTCACTCCTGGATTTCATAAAATCAGCCTTTTTCCCATTCATTTATCCCTCTGGTATAAATGGTATATAGTCCCTGGTATATATATAAATATATATATATATATATATATATAAATATATATATATATATATATATATATATATATATATATATATATATATATATATATATATATATATATATATATATATATACCAGGGACTGGTCTTACTCAGAGGCCACTCGACGTTTTGAGCGGAGGGGCGATCTCTTTTTCCTGAAAATGATCGGTCTATATAAATATATATATATATATATATATATATATATATATATTGTTGTGACCGTGCATGGTCCGCGCTTGCGCCCACTATTGTGCGCCTGTGGGCATGGTATTGATATGTGCTGTTTGTGCAAGGGCTCTAAGTGAGCGTGTTCACATGAATATTTTTGTGTGAGCATGCTTTGCTTTGTCTTGACCCTACAACTGCCAAGTTGGCCCTGTCAAGGGAACGTCAAGAAAAATACAAAGAAACATCGCCCTGTGAGAAATAGCCGTAAGTGCTTTTGTTCAACTGTTCACCCTTCCCGTCGAGAGGCGCTATTGTCAAGTGAGGAATGCCTATTGTCCAAAGGAGACGATCGGAGTGACACGTCCGCTGACGTACAGGAGAAGAAAGGAGCATGAGGATTACGACCGTTAGAGGATTTCTCGTGAATGCAGGAAATAGTTGCAATTGCCGGAAAGGGACAATTCTGGGAGCAGTATTCGTAGCGCGCACGTACACTTGGGTTTCTGAGAAGGAAATCCACTTGCCGGAACCAACATAGCGGATCTTTGCAGAAGAATCGAAATTTACCTGTCAGTGCATCAGACCATCAGTGCAGTGATGTGTTCGATTGGTTGCCGATATTTGAGGGTTGTACCCTGGAACTGATTGGTCAGCATCTTCAGAGAGGGGCTGGACATAGGGGATTTAAGGACGTTGAAGAGCACGAAATGAGGCTCTGAGCCCTGGGTAAACGGCTCATCCAGACGCTTCTCGCTACGAATTCTTAACGCTTGCCATTTTGCTGATATAGCCTTTTTTCCATGTAAATAAGTTTTCTCAAAGTGCTATTAAACCTGCTTGCATATATTTTACCAACTTTGAAGATTCAATCATTCATCAACTCGGAGTCTCTGCACGCTACCAAGTGAAGGCCGGGTCGACTTAGTCCCAGGGTCACGACAATATATATATTTGCGTTCATGTGTGTGTCTGTCTGCTGTAGCATCAGCAATAGACAAGTGATGACCCTATGTGAGACTGGAGAGGCGATATTGGTAGTGTGCGTAACAGGGTGAGTGACCGTGTCAACCACCTCAGTAATGGGGGCAAAGGGGAACCTCCTTGTTTGTTTCAATGGTGGCTGGTAGACAGTGCATTTTGGTAAGTCGACGTAATGGAGCGCTTTCTTGTTCGGAGATAGTGAAGTTTGACGCACGAAAGGGCATTACAATTTAATGTGGAGACCAGGAGGTCACGGGGGCTCGACGCCGAAAAAAAGCTGCCAGACAGCCGGCCATGGACATTCCCGACATTCCTTTTATCGCTGTGCATGACTCTACAGGGACATCAATAAGTAGGACCAGCGCCTCTAGCCGAGTAATTGCCGGAGATGCGGAAAATACACACAACAAAGCATTCTAATCAGCATTATCTCTCCTTCGCCTTCCGACCACAACATGCTTTGTGATTGCGATAGCAAGTAAAAAGGGAGACGTTGTTCATGCATTGGCAGCCGACATCTGTTCCCCTACGAGGTCTACAACCGGCGTATCTTATCTCATTAGGTCATTGATATCGAAAATGGCGGCAATGAATGGCACAGAATCTACGAGGATCCGCTCAGCAACCTTATCGCACTGTGCCCCGCACTATCAGGGGTTGTGATAATATTCTTTCCTGCATATAACTCCCTACTTGTCTCACTATAGTAACCAGGAGTACAACACGATAGTTTTAAAAACTGACTCGCCAAGTTGAACGAGGCGACTGGCCTACTTGACTTCAAAGCTCCGAATATCTTAGAGGAGAGTACAGCCAATGGTATCGAAATAGTTTCATTGAATTTATATAGGGAAATATTGTTTCCTCTTCTGGTGATCTGCTGTATTTCCTGTTTACGATGGAACCGTAAACTGTAATTCAACAGCCTTTTCCCTCCTGATATGAGCCGACGCTTATGAAACATTTTTAAGAGAAATGGATACCATATCGGAAGCTAATGTGGGCAAAATGAAGGCGTTTGTCGTGAAGCTGATGTTCTAAAAAGAGACACTCATTGATATCTGGTATCACAGCGAGTATTATCGACCGTCCATACTGGGAAGCACGAAGCGCGATAAGGAGTAGTATTAAGACAATAATCCGCAGAAAGAAAAAAATAATGTCAGCTCAGTGTTCGCTAAAGCGTGGCATCGTTGTGTATTAGTATACGCATAGATTTGGAATTCCTAATTAACGCTGTTATTGAGTAAATGCAAATGATTATTTAAGGTATATATTTCTAACGAACCATAATTTCACTTGTAGAGGAACAGTTATATTCATAGTGTGGATTTTAGAAGTGTATACACATCAGTGCGTTAGCAAACTAATACTCCTTTCCCATTAGTCAAATTACCAGCACTGTGCTAATATGCATAGTTGTCTGCCCTACCTCAGTTATATGCGAGTGTGATGAACATAAGGAGATGAATGTATATCGGACAGTGGTCACAGCGATCATCGGCTCTAAAGGCCCATACCGTGTATTCTAGCAAATTCGTTTTCATTCCTTTATAGAATTTGAAATGTAATCAGAAAACGAAAGTAACCTTGCATGAAATTATTGGCCTACCTCAAGAAACGTTTAGCTAATCGTTGAAACCGACATGAATTTTGAACGCCGTATCTTAAACCTTGCCATTTATAAATCTTTCCGACCTGGTCATCGTTGTGGGGCTCATTGGACAACGTTCAGCAGCCGGTACTACCAAATGCACCAATCAAGCTTGCGTGAGATACGCCGAGCAGCAGAGGAAGTGATGAGGACACCCTCAAAAAGTATTTGATAGAAGAGTACCAGATATATAGTATACTACTACATTGTAGCCAAGTGGACACCAAAGTGCACCTAGCTATATGGTGGCGCCAGTGTTGGAAATATGTAGATGGTTTGGTTTGGTTTGCGGGGTTTAACGTCCCAAAGCAGCTCAGGATACGAGAGACGCCGTAGTGGAGGACTCCGGAAATTTCGACCACCTGGGGTTCTTTAACGTGCACTGACATCGCACAGCACACGAACATGCAGCGGATGCTTTAGTACTTATAGATCACTTCTTCACACGTAACACAGCAGCAGAGTGTTTCTGTCACTTGTATTAGTTACAGCTTTAGGCTACAATAACAAAAAGTGTCACAACATTGTTGCATCGTGAAAGTATTAACCCAATGCACTTAAATTTGCAGTTAATAGCCCCGTAATTTGGTCGGCTAGAGTCCCGTTGCGCATTACATGGTAACACCGAGCGGGTACACCTTTTGCCAAACGTTTCGAACCCAAAGCGTTTTAGTGAAAACGAGCTTCTGCTTCTTCCGCGTAGGTCCTACCCAAAGTAAAGGGAGGACCAAAAGTGTTCTGATCTTCAGGAGATTTAAACAGTCGGTGTGGGTTACAAGCCACGTGGACATTTCCGCCTAGGAGCAACCCCCTCGGGCTTCAAACGTTTTACAAAAAGCTGAATGTATAAGAGTACTGCCTAGGTTTGAGTGCGCACATTGTTTAAACCGCAGATTTGCCTGAAGTGGCAGAATACAGTTTGCATTCACTCAGCCGTATGAAGAGACCAGAGCAAGAATAAAAGTTTGAACATTCTTTTCTTTTTTTTCTTTTCTTTTAGGGCAAGGTTCAACTATGGAGGTGACTAGCTTGGACAGGTTGTGGCCTCAAGTTATTCTCATAGCATAGCAAATTCACATGACAGAGCCGCGAAAGCATCCATGCACACTACCTAGCTGGAACACACGAGGGTGAAGGCAGGGGGACCTCCCGCAGATAAAGGCAAAAACGAATACCAGTGGTCGGCTACCATCATCTATCCTAGAATGCGTTAGGCCGTTTTTTTTTTTTTTTTCTCAATGTATTACAAGGTTACTTCAAGATTTGGAGACGATATAAACAGGAAATATATTTAAATGCCAGGTTTAAAATACGAACAATGGAATAACTTAGCATGAAGCCAATGCAAGGTGCATCAGAGCGGAACTGAAAGTAAGGTCATCAATGAAATGCTGTTTGCTGCTAAGCCTGCGCGTATCTTATCGCAACATTATAGACGACCTAAGTGAAAAGGGCATATCATAGGTCCCCCGAGTACTAAAGCTCCACTTGCATTACTTGGTCGCATGACCTTTTGCAGATCCGCAAACGCACAAGTGGTGACGTCAATGAGGGACAATGAGAGTGGAACGCAATTCCCCCGTAATTCCATAGCGCAAACATCCTTATAGGCGAACACTCACGTATTCTGACGTCCGCGTCCTTCAGATACAATTTCTATTTATATTTCCTGTTCGCATGATGCCAATATTGCGCACGCAACACTGAGCTTCAGAAAAAAAAAAGTGAGGTATGCAGGGAGGACGTAGCTGCAGCTACCAGTGAACAGCGTAAATTGGAGGAATGTGGAAGAAGTCCTTGACATGAAGTGACCCTAGGCTGATGATGATGATGACTATATTTATCTGTCTAGTCACGGTCTCCTTAAAGCCATTTGTCTTTCCTGTCCTCGTTGTGATGTGCACGTCTCTTTGGAATGAGAGTGTAGAGGCGCGGCTGGACGTATTACTTAAACTTCCGTGTTCGGTATCAGGAACGTACACCAACGCTTCGTACTTTTAAAACACGAATTAGGATTGGCCTGTAGTGAAAAACACCTTTTGCAGAAATTAACGAAGGCGGATCGAAGCTGCCGTACACCACGCGCACTGCGCTTGAACACATATTTCGCTCGAGGAACAATTGACCGTGGTTAAAAAAAAAAAATGATAAAAGGCATTGCCTGCGCACCCTTTACGGCGGAAGATTACTTGCTTCCGCTTTCTTGATTAGTTGCTCGATTTACATTCGAGCGAAGGCTCACGGTAATGCCGGAACTGCACATGCTTGCAACCGAAGTTAAGAAAATATGTGAAAAGTATAGGTTCTGTTCCGAAGTAATCCTCTTTTTCTTTTTTTTCTCGCAACAGATTTCAGACCGAGCGCATCTGTTCTCTGGATCCGAGCATTTTGCGTAACCTACTTCCTGCTGCAGCACCTGTACTATTGATGATGCAGCAGAATGGAGAAGGCGGTGACGCGGTAGGGCATGTACTACGTATACATTGCTCACAGGTGGTGACCTCTTTAGCGTTACTCCGGACCTCGTCAGCCGAGGATTCGGCTGCGCAGATAATGCCTCGTGCACTTAATGCCTGAGTTGTTATTAAAGTCATGCATCTTAATTCGATATGCTTTGAACTTGGCCCAACGGCTAACTTAATGGAGGGTTTTCAGGTGGGCTTTATAAGATCGAGTGTTCGGGAAGAACTGTACAGCTAGTTCGTTCCACACTTTTCATTTTTACCACTGCGGACATAAACGATTCTGGCCCGTGCAGAAAGACACCACAGCAGCACTTCATAGTGCCTGGCTTTCAGCCCACGTTCATTCATTGTGCGCTGCCAACAAATGTTACTCTTTTTTTTTTTCGAAGTGTATAAGTTTCATGACAGATGAGACATGAAAACGCTGTTCGGCTTAGATTTCCGACCAGCTCTTTTGTGTTCATCAGGACAAAAAAATGCTGAATAAAGTTGATTTGATTTGCTTTGATTTGATATGATTTGATTTGAACTACTTGAACATTGGAGCGAAGTAAACGGATGGCGATGGGAGGAGGTACAGGTGCGATGTGAACTACATTGCTCAGACAAGAAATGAGGTTTTGCCCATCGCACCGATTCCGCTTTCCACTGACACGCGTTCACTTCGTTCCAATATTCATTAAAAGTACGTTGAGGGCCGCTAGCCCTGTTTATCATTTGTTTCATACAAGCCCAATGCAAACTGAGGAGATTAAAATTTTATCTATTCTCAGAGGGAAGAATTTCATCATGGAATCCCGCACGACTGTACTCACAAGCCGTTGCTCTGAGAGGTCGCCCCGAAGGCATTATATCATCGCAGTACAATACACAACTGCAGAAGTTTCAAAGAAACGTTCGTTTTCTCGGTCAAGTAAACATCCAATATCGCGCTAGCAACAGGGCTTGGAGACAAGCCACAGAAGAACAGATGAATGTGCAGATAAATAAACCCGCCTTCATATCTCAAGTCTAGAATGTCATTGTTCCAAGATGCACCTAGGATTTTTTTTTTTTTTTGCAGTTATTTTCCGTTGTCGAACTGGTTTTAGACGGTCCGACTAGGTTTACAAGCATGGCTATAAATATTTACATAAGCAGGTGGGATGACCCTGCCGTACACACCGAAAATATAACTAAAGGCAGCATGTCCGCGAAATTATTCCATTCGAAGTAAGAAGTCATCACTTGTAGGACGAGAAACCGTTGCTTTATAAATCATTAGGTATTAAGCAACAGAAATTCGGAAGTCATGAGGTTCATTGTATCCAGGAACAGTATGGAATAACTCTCGCTATTCTTCTGCGGTGACATGGCAAAGGCATTTCTTTTTTTGAAAGACGATGAATGCATACGCACTCTGTATTTTCTGCCTGAAGAGACGTAAGTGGTACTCGGAATATTGTTTCTATCTGTGACAGCGTTCGGATTGAAATTGAATGCAGAAAAAAAAAAACGAAAAAAAGTGCTCAGTGCCGAGCAACAATAAAACGCCGAACACATTGTTCCTACGGCGTTTTAGACCTTGTTGCTCAAAGTCCCAGACACTATTTTGCACAGCAAACAGAAAAAAAAAAAAGGAAAATGTAGACGCAAATCTCCCTTACAGCCACTCTTGAAACATTTCATTGCGATGTTGAGATAGCCCTAAAAAAGGTTGAATAACATACCACGTGGTCCGCTGAATGAATACTGAATACGTCGCGCGTCGGGGCCATGAATGCATGGAACTATAGCTAGATAACCACAAACAAAGTGCGAACAAACTCATTCACCGTCCACCGAATTCTTAGCACAGTTTTAGATACAAAGTCCTCTCAATTTGCTGTTAAAGATCACGAAAGGGCAGCTGAGATAACACTGGCATCCTGCTGAAAAGAAACGACCTAAACTCGCAGTCTGTTTCCTTATCAGTTCCGGTATCTTGCGCTTGTAGTCTGTGTCGTTCTAACAGCTAACACACACTGGCCACGGCACTACAGTGTGCCTCTGTTGTGATGTATGAAAGGGCAGTAGCCCTGGCAAGGACCGAGCAAAAAGCAGAAATCCTGCATTGTTTGGGACGTCACGGCTGTCATTTCCGAGGTACATGTCAATACCTCCTAGAAGCTATTGTTTGAAAGGCAGCGCTATCCCAGCCAAACGTTTCTAGACAGCAATCGTCTGCGCGAATTCAGTCGTATGAACCGAGGAGACTAATAACCCGTCAAACAAAAATATTTCATAATAATATTTACGTTAAACTCATTAGGATAAATATCCGGTGGCAATAACAGATTGACAAACGAAGGTGACTGCTGATGATAGATTCAAATGCGACTCGCAATCAATGTCGTCTAAGACATATACCCATTCCAGCTTTAGGCTGTTATTTGCTCCTAGTCCAGATCACCAGTGAATCATGTAAAGTAATAATTTTTACAGAATCAAAGGCAAAACTAGTATTAACATGACAGTAGGTTGTGCAAGCAGTTTTATCTGCTGCAAACGGTCTCTCCATCGCTGTCATTGTCCTTTGTCACACAGGAAAAGACTCGGCTCATTCATCGAACAGCGATAATGTTATGCTTGTATGCCTAGACTATGAGCCTCATCGGAACAGTGGGGTTAGCGAGGGAGTATAGTTCGGCGGAGTCACTCAGGCGTGGTCAGGTGATAACGGTGTGGTTTTGTCACATCCTCTGTGTGATATTGTAATTAAATATGGCCATGTCGTTTGTGGCAGTGCAATCCAGATGAGAGTTTGATCTTTCATGAGTGATCGTATTCTGAGCACCTTATTGTTAATAATGTTGCAGTGACTCTGTCTTTGGGCGGCGTAACTATTGAGGTGGTAGTTATTATGATATTTGTTAGATTCGCACGATTTGAAGAAGTCAGTATAGACAGTATATTTGTGCTTCGTCGACGCAGTGAAAACTAGCTTTCTAAAATTGCATTAAAAAAGCTTACAAGGCAAAAAGCGCGACCAGAAATAATAAAAAAAAAACAGACGGTGTTAATGTCTGAATGCCCCCGGTTTCTTTCTTGTCTATTATTAATGCATTTATTGCAGTGTCTTTTGCCTTCTGCCTTAACTTCAGATGGCTGGGTCCAACTGAATTAAGAGCGGTATTATCAATTTTAATTGACAAATTCAATGACCTGTAAAAGTTTCTAATCACGCAATCCGCACAAAATCTTACTTTGAACAACATATTTTGTGTTGCTATTGCAATTTTTTACATGGTGTGAGGAACCTGATGCAACTGAACGGTGTATGCTTATTTCCGGAGCCCTCTGCCTTTTTGATAAGGCGAAAGAAAGACTGATTTAAAACGTCCACGAATTTAATTTAAACCAGGCGTTTTCCTTCCGCTTATGACATCTTATCATTAGCGAATGACGTCTTTTTTTTTTTTCCTTTGCCGTGTAGACACAAAATCCTCCCTATGACATTATCCTTCATTTAAAAGCAAATCAATCTCCTAGCTTGAGAGGTTTTCTACACCTTACGTATTTGATAAAGTCCAAATGTTGAACAAAGTAAATCGTGTTAAGTGTTCTCTTCCTGAACGAAATAAAGATTTTAACCAGTTATCCTTTCTCTTAAACCCTCAACTCAATAGGTTTAACCTACCAATTACGAATTATTAATAAATAACCGCAAAAGCGACACACTTTCAATCCAGCATATAAACTCGATGCATTTTTTCGTGATTGGAACACCAAAGAAAAAGCTGAGTTTTCTGACGGTTTAAGAGATCATGGCCGACGTCAGGAAAAGTTGCATCTGCTATCCCGAGTCGAGAAGTCCTTGATTTTTTTTTTAATTCTTTCGCCTTCTATTCGGTGTACTCACCGCACCCACCAGCTCCAGGCTACAGCTTTGGTTCACTTCTATGGGAGTGGAAGGCAGCACTCGCGCGTTCCCTCCGGTAAATTTCCCCTTGAACCCCGCAGCGGCGGTAACAAATTACGTTCGTGTAATTGTAGCTGAACTCATCTATTGCCTAAACGACCCCCAGCATGCTCATGCAAAGAGTGTGGATTTCAGGAAGATTTGAAGGTTCATTTAGGGGACATGAAATTCAATTTTTTCGGTCACAAGAAAGGACATTATAGAGCTCGATTCTATCGGGGAGAGTTGCGTGTGCGTCCGGAAAGGGTCTCAATGTGGAGAAAACGAGCTTGTGACAGCTCTAAGGAACTAGTTTCAAAACATGCGCACGTTATAACAACGGATTTAACATTACGAAAGGCGCCACAGCTTGTTTTTTCGTTTTCTTTTTCGTTTTTTTTTTTGTCTTTGCGAGACCGTCTACGCCCTTAAAAAGAGACGTAATGCTTTGCTCACCGAAAATGCGGGCTGAGCTGTATAATTACCAGAGATTTCGTTGTTAAAAGAAGGTCAAATTAGTCAATTGGATGCCTGTGGAGACGGTTGTCGCATTGCCTAGTTTCTAATCGTTGCCTTGACCTTCCACAAGGTCGAATGTGGCGCGCTTGACGCTGACGTCATCGATTAGTTCACACGTTGCCACGTGGAAAAAAAAAACGTTCAAACTCACCATGAGCGCCGCACGGGGACGAGGAGAAGGAAAGTGTCTGCGAGCATTTCTAAAGTGTGCTATAGCAGAAATTCTTGCGCCACTTACTGCAGGAGACGTGAGTAGACTCTCTCTCTTTCCTTTCTTACGCTTTCCGGCCTTTTTCAGCGCGGAAGTCTCCGCGCCCGGCGCACAAAATGACGAAACATGTGAGGACGAGCGACGCGAAATACCGCGAAATTCTGTAAGCTGATAGTAGATGTGCACCACAAATCAATTCTACCTGATACGTACGCAGCGCGCTTTCATTTGGCTGCACGTGTTAAAAGGGTCAGAATGTTATTTCCTACTTCAAACTGGCGGAGTTAGCCTACGAAAACTATTCCTTGGGCTACCGCGGCTCAAGGAAGTTAATTGCACTTTCAATTGCAATTGAAAGTTATTGCAAATTATGAGCGAATACACTGAAAGCTTATTCGAATCTCTTCAGTGACTGTCTTTCCCTTCGCACTGCAGACACCCCGTAAACAAAGGTATAAAACCCCATCGCCAGATAAAAGCGAACACAAAATGATGAAACGATAATTTTAGTAATCGTAGGACAGGCCGTTCCAGCGTTGTCTTAATGCGCTCCAGAATGCAGCAATACAAAGCGAGCGATGATCTTGAAGGTGTGTTTTAGAAGTCCCTGAAGACCTCCGGCGTGGCATGGTTATACACACACACACACACACACACACACACACACACACACACACACACACACACACACACACACACACACACACACACACACACACACACACACACACACACACACACACACACACACACACACACACACACACACACACACACACACACACACACACACACACACACACACACACACACACACACACACACACACACACACACACACACACACACACACACACACACACACACACACACACACACACACACACACACACACACACACACACACACACACACACACACACACACACACACACACACACACACACACACACACACACACACACACACACACACACACACACACACACACACACACACACACACACACACACACACACACACACACACACACACACACACACACACACACACACACACACACACACACACACACACACACACACACACACACACACACACACACACACACACACACACACACACACACACACACACACACACACACACACACACACACACACACACACACACACACACACACACACACACACACACACACACACACACACACACACACACACACACACACACACACACACACACACACACACACACACACACACACACACACACACACACACACACACACACACACACACACACACACACACACACACACACACACACACACACACACACACACACACACACACACACACACACACACACACACACACACACACACACACACACACACACACACACACACACACACACACACACACACACACACACACACACACACACACACACACACACACACACACACACACACACACACACACACACACACACACACACACACACACACACACACACACACACACACACACACACACACACACACACACACACACACACACACACACACACACACACACACACACACACACACACACACACACACACACACACACACACACACACACACACACACACACACACACACACACACACACACACACACACACACACACACACACACACACACACACACACACACACACACACACACACACACAAGAGAATTGAACCAGGACGTTAACACAGATGATGCGTTTTGTGTATAACCATGCAGCGCCGGAGGTCTTCGGAGTCGTAGAGCCAACTAGCCCGCTCGCAAGTAATACTATGTTTTAGAAGGATCGTCGAATTAATTTTGAAGAACTAAAGCCCAATGGTCTCGTTCACACTCGAAGTCAGCTAACTGACATCTGTTTATTCCCTTTGCAAAATCAATGAGGCATACGCAGAACAGCATCGTGCCCATTCAAGCAGCCACCCGCTGTTGTTTTACACTAACCAAAAGAAAGACTACGACCTGTTTCTTGGGAGAACAAAAGGCTTTCTTGGCAGCTCCTCTATGCAACACCGGATCCAACGCGGAAAGGATGACAAGAAGCCCGAGCAGGGTGCGTTTGCAGCCAACGAAGAGAAACAAACAAGCAAACAAAGTTGCAACGCTTAGAACCGGGGCGTTCTCAGGTTGCAGCGACGTCAATAACGTCGCCAAACGCTCGGTTTACGACAACAGGGATTGTCTGTCGTACGCTCACGGGGGCTTCTCCTTCCTCGCCGGCGGACGAACCGACGGGTGGGCCGTTGCTGCGAGGATGAGGATGAGAGAGAAAGCGAGAGAGAGAGAGAGAAGGCGTGGCGGAGGATGTGAGCACCGTGGGCACCTATATCTTATCCGCGCCCAAAGGCGAATACGGCCAGTTATTTCCTGGCTTGGCGCGAAGCAGCGACGTCAGGCGTAGAAGGGACACGCGCTGACACTCACGCACGCACGCGGCGCCGTCGGCGCAAGGTTTCCTCGAAGGCTTAGTGGTACTACTTACGGCAGTGAGTGGCTTCCTGCCCGCTTTGATCGCGACGAAGGCTACGTAAGCTCCTGCTCTTCCGCGACAACCTGGCGCCGAACAAAGCTTGAACAACCGACTAAGTCGACTGTGAACTCCTCCGTCCACTTCCAGAATCGGAAAGGTCCCGAACCGTGCTGACGGACAGTGACTGCGGGAAGGATTGTGGAGCGGCAGTGTCGAGCAATCCATTCATTTGACGTCTAGTGGCGTTATAGGAGGACTGTGCAAAGCGAGATAACCCTTAGTTGTGGAAAAGGCCAGAAGCTCCGACGTCGGTTTTTGTTCATTTCCAAGATTCAGTGCTTTCAAGACAGCATACCTGTGATTCATCGACTTCACGCCTGAAGCGCCACTGCAACAAAAGGAGACACAAGAAGAGAGGCTGCCGTGCAGGTGAAAGGACTACAAGTTTCCACGAGTGTTGTTTGTATTCTGAGATCTTTTTCGGAAGCCAGTCTCCTTTTATCGCACCAAGTAAACCCGGGCTCAATCTGCACACTGCAAGAAACCTCCAAGCAGGACCGCGCGAAAGGCGACGTTGAAGAGAACTTGACTGAAACAAGAGAGCGAAGGTGTGAGAACCGCGTTGCTAAAAGTCCTTCGCCGACATATGTGATCCCATTAAAGCAGTGGCTTACCACCGCTATGATTGGATGACCGATAGCCAGCTCTCTCACCATTCCACCCAAAGCAAAAGAAAACCTCCAGCTCAGTTTTGAGTGCGCGCAGGATACCGGCCCGTTCAAAGCTTGTGCAAGAATTATCAATTTGGCGCACATTAACCCATCGTAATGTTAGATGCTAATACTTTGAGACCAAGTGTCAGGGTTCAGAGTCATCCGCACCCGTCTGCACCGCAAAAGACATCGAGGGAAACATCGGGCACGTCAGAACTTCCAGTGAGACGCCAACAACCTTCCCTCGTGTCTGGGAGCGTTGCGTAAACAACAACGTTCAGTGTTGCGAAGCAGGAGGAACATCTCAAGACTACAGCCGAGCTAGCATCTTGTCTTCAGTGAGCTGTGAAGGCGCCTGTCGCACGGATCGTCCTTACAGAGCCGCGTGTATCGCTCCACCGAGTCGGCGCTGCTCAGCGTGGAAACAACAGCCAAGATAAGGTGAGCAGTATGTCCAATGGGTATATTAAGGAGACAATGAAAACGCGCATACCACTCATTGCAAATGTGCAGACGGTGATAAACTTTGTCATATAGGGGTTGAGGGAACGGCGTTGTTTTTACGGGATGTGGCTGAGCTAACTGGTCAACAATATACTCACAGTAGTGCCAGAATGCAAACCTTTTGATTTCGTTTAGGAAGTGCGAAGTGTGGATGGTATTGACACTAAGGTAAATATAAGAACGAAACACTGCTTTACCTGATCACGCTGCCATAATTCAGAAGCCAGCTGATATTTCGCTATAAATATTCACGCGAAGTGCATACTCAATAGCCGGTTACACATTGATTACGGGCGACAGGTTTGAAGAAATGACACCCTCAAGTGCTCGCGACTGAAATCGCTCATCTAAGCAACAGTTTTTTCAGCTTCAGTTAATTGAGTCTAGAGATCCGCATACAGCTTAACGCCAGCTGCTGACATAAACAAGTCTGAGGACACTGAGCTCCGAACTGCTGTGCAAGCATAGTATAGATATCGTCTGGAAAATATCCTGTTATGTGTTCCTTGGCCATGCACAGAGTAAAAGCTAGCAAGCGTCTGTTCTGAACGGCGATCGACCATAGTGTGAGCACTTGAGGTTTGTTCATTGTTTCATGCAGTTCGTGTGTGTGTGTGGAGGAGGGGGGGGGGGGGGGGAGAGGGGCAGAGGTATAGCCGAGATTTCGAACAGTGTCTCTGTGCCTCCACAGTTCAAGGCAACTTATATCATTCATAAATGCAACATCACTCAAAAGCAACAAAACTGATCACTTATACAAAGGTCATCCCTGGCAGAAAAGCCCCATTTCAAACAACTCCCACGGTGGGTTCGGAAACGCCTATTTTTGTATGAACATTGCATTTTATCTGCAAGCCATCCGCTTGCTTTGTCCTCATTTCTATTTTAGCGAACAATTGCAGGGCATAGTGTTGATTTCAAATTATCTTTCTCTATTTCCGTGTCTCCGTTTTTCAATTTGAAGAATCTATCCACAATTAGCGCAATTAAATGCAAAGTCATTACTGCTTATTCCTTGGTTGTATCTTCTCGGTTGAAGAGCGATTATGTATCCTATTACCCCGTGAAGTACCTCACAGTGCTTTCATTTTACTCGTTAACCATTATTACCTTGGCTTTATTTTATTCATTTCATCAATACTAGCAGCCTTCTAGGGAGGTTCTATAGTAGAAATTGGCGGTACAGTGAAAGAATAAACAAAGAAAGGGGAAGGGAGAAGCGTAATACGAAGCACGTTATGTAAAACAAAATGTGAGTAGCACTTGCCACTAACGGTTTTAGTTTAGTTATAGTGCACTATTTTGTGCCATGGGATGGCGAAGGTATAGTGAAAGCACAGCAAAACATCCGGACAATTGAAGTGCACATGAAGTTCCTGGCCGCATAAATTTTGACTTGTAAATTTAAATTGAATTAAAACAAGGCATAAAAATAACACCTGTATGGGTGAGAAAAGATTCGCAGTACCGTACTTATTATGTGTCTCCGTCTCTGCAACACTGTAAAAAAAAAAAAAAAAAAAAGCTATAATTAAAGAACACACATAACATGCTCTAAGCTCAACCGTACGTTCACCAACACGGCTAGAACATTCCAGAAAGACGGGCGCCCACGGCCCAGTCCCCCCTGCAGTGAAAGCTCACTAAGGCCCATCTCCAATGACTCCCAAGATAAAACACGTCGTAAACTTACAACACAGAGAGAAAAGACAGAAGTCCGAAACGCGCTGTCACCTTATCGCATACCAGAATCGCTCGCAATCAAAACAGCGATGCTGGCAGCAGAGTGGTTCGCGTCCGATTACGCTTATCACTTTTACTAATCCGCTGGCCTTTTGATAACGGTGGTATATCTCATCGCGGTAATTGCTCATACCTTCCAAGCCCTTCTCCATTTCCTCGCTATATCAGTCGGCTTTCTCCCATAATCTAGGCTACATTGCGAATCATAACATGAGAATATCGCTTTTAAAGATCCTTTTGAACTTTTTCTTCTTCCGTGTATCTCTATCTTGATATTCAGCCTTTTTTTTTTTTTTTTAAGGAGTCAGGCTAAATGGGGTTGTGTCACACCCCAAATCCTGCACAGAAAACTTTCGCAGAACCGAAGAGTTCATCATTTCCCACGGCATAGTCCTGGACTGACGAGTTTGCGTCAACGCGTACCACGTGTAGTTCAGGCTCGCTGTCCTGGAAAACCTTGAGGCAAAATGCAGAGCTCTCGAGACATATCGTAGGCTGGCACAACATGCTACGCATATCGCTTGTCCTATGAAGCTCTCATAGTTTTTTTGGGAACAGTGAAATGAGCACGGAGTGCTTGACTTGGAAATGAACGAGTCCCTAAATGGTTATGGCGATGTGAATTTCATGCGCCAAAGCAGCTGCACGGACTCGGACGCCCGCCATTAAGGACCCCGAATCGACTTATCAATTTCAACCATACTGTGATCCGTTTAACGGGCACCGAAACCACAGCCCATGCACTTCCCCTCTCTCCCGATCTTCCGCGGCGCATGAACGTTTATATTTTTCTCCCTGAGCAAGAACATCCCGCCACTGCGACACACGGTGCCGGCAGCGCGTCCTGTAATGCCAGGCCAGAAGCGAACGAAAACGCCGAATTTCCCCTCGAATTGCAACGCATTTTGAGAAAATTGATTCTCGTCATGACGCTCACGGCCGTTTCCTCCGAATACGGAAACACGCCAAGGCACGCTTAAGCGAGGCTACTAAGTAAATATGGTTGATAACAAGAGATACTTCGCCATAAGGCAGAAATCGCAAAACTGTTAAAAGGAACGAAGTAGCGACGAATTTCACATGCCGTTACATTGGGTCAGGCATTTGCTTTGTGTCAGTTATATGTTAAATTCCCAGTTGTGAAATTTGACTCCTCCAGACTTGTAAAAAGAGTTCGCTATTAGTTCGCTGCACACCTGCCACGCGAATTGTGAAATCTCAAGTGCAGAGGTTCTTTTCACAACACTCGAGAAACTTATTGTTGCTGACATTAACCCATTGTTTTTCGACTGACTGGTATTTTGAAACTCCTCCCAAATCGCTTGTGCGCCAACAGTATACGCATGCGGTAGCCGTTACATTGAAAACAAGAAAGTACAGCATGCCAGAAGTACGAACCTCATCAGGGACAGGAAAGAGCCCTCATGCGGCGCGGTCAGCAGCAAATTTATAGGAACGAATAATGTTACAGGGAACACGTGGTTGGCAGTGCAACGGCTAAATTCGTTTTTTTACTTTCTACTTTAGCTTTTAAATACGCTATATGGAGTAAGACTATATATACTCTATATACTCTCTACTTATTTATTTATACAAATACCTCACAGGTTCCAAACAACGAACATTGTGTGAGGGGGAGGGGTTACAGTGTATCAAAAGAAACAATGGTACATAGTTTAAAATACAAAAGTTAGCAGTAATACAGGACTGGAACTGCAAATAAGTATTAGAGCATACTCTAAGTCAAGGTTGCCCCCGCAGGCCTTCAGAACCCATGCCGATGCTCAACTCATTGGGCGTCTTGCGGCTGAATTCACAGCATCAGTCTCAGTCTGCTCGTTCACCGCACTGTTAATAACGTACAAAAAAAAAAAAAAAACAGAACCGGAGATAACAGTAAACAGGAACCCCAGTGGAGCTCAGAGGTACAACGAATGACTCTCTAACTGCAAAAGCTTGCTCGCCTTGTGCGCACTGGGGTCAGGGCAAGTTCTTTTGTTTCTCGACAGACGGCTCGGCGAGCGCGAGGGGGGCTGTTGCGTCTTTTCCTCCACTCAACAGAGTGATTCACGCATGCAAGCAGCCCGTTCATTACTCGCCGAAAATCACGTGGCTTTTACCTGCGTTTTTAATATTCTGTGCTTATAGAATGTATCGTCATGACGCTGCATTCAAGAACATGCCTGCAAACAATGCAAAAGCCACTGAATAACCTTTTATTGATTCGCGTGTGATAGGTACAAGTGTGTACAGTGTACATGAACTGTGCAACGCTGAAGAAGGAAAAACGACAAAAAAATGTTTGTTTCCGCACCACTCGATCTCGCACAAAACACGGAGATATCATTGTTTTGAAAACGGAAAGACGAACAGTCGTGGAACTCTGTCGATGCTCCTGAGTCGATGGACCCACGAACGTCGACACAAAATTCGATCTTGCCGCTGAGCTTGCACCTCGCGAACAACGCGACATCCCGATGCTTATATCGAGCGACAAGTTAATGCTACCCAGTTTATCTTGTGGCAGTGTGTTGACGATGCCGTTGGAGTTCTTAGTAGTGCTAAAACGTACATCTAGAGTGCATCTAGAGTACGTCAATCGCAAATATAGTGCGAAAAAAAAAGTTAAAGGGTCTCTTAGATGTATCTCAAAAGGAAAATGGCGAAACCCTACCCTTCCTCTCCCATCGTTGGACTCTCATCATCGTTTCCCTCTTATCGGCGTTCGTTGCAGTGTTACGTATAAGTATAATCGATTTACGCGAAAGGAAAAGCGCACTATCTGCCACACTTTCTCCGGCAAGTGTGAGTTTGGACGGTGCACCATCACTCCTGTTGCGTGGCGTTCCTTGGCACGCGTTTAAGTATGGGATTGCAGGTGGCAGCAACGGTAGGCAAGAATACATCTCGCGGAATATGACAGATCTCGTGCACAACTCTCGATCACGGGATTTCGTTCCATGAGCCTAAAAAAGTCCTTTCGTGGGCTTCGCGTACGGGACCGCAGCGCGCCGAACTCGGAACGCATGGCAGTGTTTACCGCGTCTAGGCCAACGTGCGTCGAGCGTCCTTGCGAAGGTCGCCGAAGCTGGTTTTTCGCTAGCGGCGCCGCTTGCGAGACTCGTGCATTCTCGATTCTCTAAAGGTCAGCGTTGGCTATTGCGAAACGAACGCATTCGGTGCGTCAATTCCTCGTCGCCTCGTCGCTTCCAGGAGTCAGGTAGTTGCGTTTATTAAAGCGTAATGATGGTGGCGCTAACCTTCGAAGCGAGCGCATAGTTCCAATCTCCGCAGCCTTATTAATTTTCACGGCGGGGAATCCGGTTGATGGTTGGTTGGTTTGTGGGGTTTAACGTCCCAAAGCGACTCAGGCTATGAGAGACGCCGTAGTGGAGGACTCCGGAAATTTCGACCACCTGGGGTTCTTTAACGTGCACTGACATCGCACAGTACACGGGCGCCTTGCTTTTCGCCTCCAAATTCATCAAAGTGCATCTACTGTATCGAGTACATAAGACATTTAGGAGAACACCTCCAAGAGGAATGCATCTGACTTTAAAAAAAGGCGTCAGTTTGTCACCATTGCGTGTTCTGTACTTTTTTTAATAACGTTGTTTGTTGCCTCAGGACATAAAGGAATATGTAAAAAGGAAATTAAAAGGGGTATTATATGAAAGAAATAAGGTTGGGTGTTGCAATAAAATTCTGCACTTCTACGTCTTTTTTCAAGCAGGCTCCATTAGCCCAGCTTTCAGTCCTTAATTGTGCATGGAATTTTGCGATCACTTCGTAATGTAAGGTTTATTAGATGTTATAAAGCCCCTGCATCCTTTTCTTGAAAACCCATCTAGCTACTTACTGCACTGACAGACATAAAAATTCACTAACGCCGCAACACACTGACAGGCACAAAAATGCAATCTTTGGAGCCCAAGTAATTGCCTGATATTGTTAACAACCTTACATTAACGCATATGTTCACTACTTTCTATAGGAATTGCGTTTCCTATAAGTATCTGCGTAGTTGATAAGTATATATCAGAATAGAAGAAATATTGATTGTTTTACATAGCAGCAAGAGATCACAGACAAATCTTCAAATATCAGAAATAGCGTTCACTTTAGCGAGGGATCACAGACATACATTTAGGTAGCAAAAACAATGATTATTTTAGTCCAGAGAAATCTTTAGACAGCAAGATAGAAGAATAAGTGGTTCTTGTTTTTAGATTGCAGACATATTGGGTGCGAAGATGGCTCTGAGCGGTGATTCCAACAAAAGGGGCCAGAATCTCCTAAAAGTGCGTAGGAACAAATGGGAAAGTCTGCATGCATAGACATGCAGCAGACCATGCCCTCGAGATAACGCAATAACGCGTCAGTATACTGCATTGCCTTCCGCTCTGAAACAGGTGATATTCCGAACACTTCCGGCCTATAGTACACGCAACGACTGCGCCCTTGTACGCGTCTGCTAACGAAATCTCGCAATAGGGACTAGCTCGAAAAAGGAAACGCGCTACGCGTAACTATCCAGGGGCCGACACCTGGGTAATGACGAAACAGAAACGCAAGAGGAAAAGGGCACCACGTGGTCTACTCGTTCGTGACGTCGTAAGAGTGACGCAACCGCGGCGCCGACTGGCATAGTGCTCGTGCCGACCTCGCTGTGAGAGAATGACAGGCAGCGGCTCGGCCAGCTGGTGTGTCGGTGTGACACGCGCGTTCATTATAACTCTCGTAAAGAGCCGGCGCACAGCGAGTCGAAACTGGGTTAAAAACAAGCTACCTGCCCACTTGTGTATGAGAATGAAATGACGGGAAGGATCTGTGTTGTCCAAGCTCGGCGCTAGATCGTCCGACTTCATTCCAGGAGAGAATGTGCTTGCAATGATTCTCACTGGGTAAGGTTTTTTTTTTTTTTTCTCTCTCTTTTCTGCACGCATTTCTTCGCAAGTGCTTCTGGAGTCGGTGCATCTTATTTTTTCTACATGTCTTTTGAACTAGCTTGTTTAGTAACGTCTAAATAAACAGTAAATTGGAAACATTTGGAATGAACGAGTCTTAGAACTTATCAAGCTGCTTTTGCAATTTTTATTTTCCTGAAACCTGTTACTTCTCAAATGTGCGCTGTAAACGGGAAATAAAACAACTTACCTAAAGAGGTAACGCGCGGCTTGCATGTATAGTCGATGGTATGAGGGTGCAGACAGGAAGTACACACTGTAGGAATCTTATCAAATGAACTTCCCAGCCCAATTACCCTGTAGAGAAGGAAGCGGCGCTTCGGGTGCGCCACCACTCCTTTTGCGCGCTGACGTCACTTCTGAAAGGAAATGAAGCGCTCCCGAAAAGTGAAGTTTTCTTTTTGACCATCTTCAGCAATCGTCATGCGACTCCCTTTATAATAGCTTGCACGTGGTGGATTTTTGCTTCGATCTGCAGGCAGTAGAAAGTGCAGAACTGTCAAAGGCTTTGGAGCCTGCTACGAACGATTATCGAATGCTGACCATAATAATGGACAAATCACATTTCCCAACAAATTTCTCAAAGGAGAGAGAAAGTGACAGGCGTTGGATTTTTAGAAGGCACACCAAAGAACACTCACTGCATAAGCTAACCCACCCGACGGAAAAGCTTCATTTGGCATAGTTCTACATAAACAAGTCATAGAATGAACTAAAATTGTTTGTGCCCATTGATAGCATATCTTCGGTTCTTATGTGCATATTCATGCTTCTAGACCTCTGAGAATTTTTTCCAGTTGGTAGAGTTTCTTCTAAAATTAATTTTGCAAATTTACTTGCCGGCTTTTTTTATTATTCGTCTATGTTGGCGTCATTACGTTTATCTCGTATATTCCTCGTCTACACATCACTGGGGCTAAGCCGAGGCTGGGGAATAATCACTTATTTCTCTCTGAGATTAATTCATATGAGGCGCTAGCCCAGCGAGGCTTTTAGCGGGTTTTCCCATTGACTAGGTCTGTGCAAATAACCTTAACTATCGGTTACCTATACAGGAAGGCGGAGAAATCTTCTGAGACAGTTTTGTAACTACGCTGCTTTCAAGACGGTGGCGCTCATCTTAACATAGAAAAGCGATTTCAGGCTCCTTGCGATAAATTATAGACAGCCATATATACCGGCTGGTGACAGCCCATCATTTGAAGCAATCGTATGCCATGCTTGCCTTGCGGTCTTTCCGGGAAATATCCGTAAGGCGTGCGCATCGATTTCTTATTATTGCTTGTATCCAAGCACCAACCAGCCAGACAGGTTTAGATAAACGCGGATCCCTTGACTGGCAGCAGAACAAAATTGAAGGTCTTTCGTGCTGCCCAGCAACGCGGCTAATCGCAATGGGAATAACAGCAGCTGGCGTTGCCCGGAAAGATGCAACGCCTCTCTAAGGAAGGCAATGATAATTCGGAGATAAAAGGGAATTTTTTTTAATAGGCTCAACATATGTACTGCTTTTACACGCAATGCCACCGGGTGGTGAAGGTGGTAGAGAAGGAAAAAATGGTCTAAGTCGTTCTAATTATACCTCACGAGAGAGCGACTACACAGTAACAAAATTTACAGATACATATGTGGTACATGCAGAGACTCTTTCGTCATATTAATTTACAATGGTCTCACCATAAGAATCAGATCATATCAGGCTTTCGTTCAAACCATGTGGATCAAGCAAGATTTGTGCAGGGGACTTTGAGCCGCCTGGCAGCACTCAGAGGCTGCTAATCAATATTTACTGCGTTAGTCCGTATGTGTGTTTCGGAAAACTTTCCAAGGTAGACTCGACTAACAAGGCTCTCACTTCGACTAATCAATCAATTCGGCCTCGCCCTGCCATTTACTGGTTGTCCTGGTTAGCTTAGTGGATAATTGCTACCGCACGGGCGGCGGTCTTGGATTAAGTCATCGATCAAGCGCTGTATAGTATCGATTTCTGGCTGCATGGCTGAGGTCAGATGGATTATTGATAATTGCTCTCTTAACTATCTACCTGACTTGACATTTACTCGCCTTAGGCACGTCCCTCAAAATGTCTAAGTGATGCAGATGAACGTGGTGAGCCCACATAAGGTCATATATTTATTCCAATGGTCGTTTCTGTAATTACTCGTAACATCACGGTTTATGATATTACGTCAATGTATAGTCCATTCTTCTTTTTCATATTCTTGTCCACCTTTCGAGCATGTTTCAGCCTGCACCCACACACAAGAGCGCTTTATGTTTCACCCTCTGACACGCGAATGGTGGAGAATAATTTTGATGGATAGGCGAATGCAGTATGTCCCACAGACTACGTTATTATCTCCCGTCAGATATATGTTCTGTACTACACCTGGCAGCGGTCCTGATCAATTATTATTATTCCAGACAACGTATTATTTAATATTCCTCTTCATCATTCTTCGGGATCAGCCAGGAACTTTTTTTACGTGATATGTTACGGTATGTTTGCTATGACACTTAATAATTAATATTCCAAATATGCGCATGCTCTATATAAGATTAGACAACATGGTGTTGTTGTACTTTTCCTGATTCACGCAGCAGGTCATTTTTACACGTATCAAGACGCGCATTTCAATCCTTGCTTTGTCCCCCACAGCCCAGGCTTTCCTATTTTATTTTGTACTAAAATCAGGGGTCACCAGCTCACGTTGGCGACGAAACGTGACAAAACCACTAGATTCTCACTGAGCCATAACGCTGGATGGGAAACATTGTACTCTATGTCGGCTGCAGCGGAACTCTATGGTCTCTGAAGAATACCTTTCAAAAGCAGC